>NC_091474.1:174956431-175311431 GCF_036971445.1 Narcine bancroftii | reverse complement strand
CTTTAATACTGCATTTCATTTTCAGCTGTGGTAAGGTTTTAGAAAATGAACTAATAAATCACAGTGTAAATATTTGTAGTTAAATGTCGCCTAAAAACAGAAATCTAAGTTCACTTCTAAACATTAACTCTGGGTGATGAACAGAGAGCCCATAATTGTTTTTTTAATACAACTATTAATGGTAGAAGTACACAATGAAATGTTGGGCTTGGAGGTCATTAAATGTAATTTGATGCCCACATAATTTCTCATCTTTTATGATGGATCAGAAATTATAAGTAACAGATATTAAGCACTTCACCTGCATTGCTCAAACTCTACGAGGAAAAATAAAATGCCCAGGAATCGAAATAGAGCTTTAGATCATGGATTCAGCCTAGTTGCTGATTCTTATCATTCTTTTTCTTAAATTAGACAAATCGGGCACTTCCAAGATCACGTATTGTGATGCCATTGATAGTTAGAAATGCATACACTAAAAAGAACAATCTACCATACATTTAGTTATTTTTCATTTTAACAGAATTTTTAAGACCATAATTTCTTCCAGAGAGTATCACAATATTGAAATTGTTTTTAAGAAATTGTATCATCTTAAAAAAAAATTGTATCATCCTCGTTTACATATTTGCATTTATATAATTGATTAGTACAGCTTGCAATTACTAAACAATTTGAGCCTCCAATGGAGGAGCAGGCCTTTAAGGGAGAGTGAAGGGTTGGTTCAGCAGGACAAATATGTCTTTAGATTAGCTACTAACCTGAAGGCCATCAGTGAATAAAGTAAGAGCACAAGAAGTAGAAGCAGAATTCAGCCATTTGGCACCGCAAGTCTACTGCACCATTCAAATTATGGCTGATGTATTTTTCCTCTCAACCCATTCCCCTGCCTTCTCCACATACCCTTACTAATCAGGAACCCATCAACCTTTGAACCCTCTGCTTTAAATGTATCCATTGACTTGGCCTTCACAGCCATCAGTTGAAACAAATTTCACAGTATCAGCACCCTCTGGTTGAAGAAATTTCGCTTCACCTCTGTTGTTTCGTGGCACCATTACAGTGCAAATATGGTTATAAATTACAATTTCAAAAATAAAGAAATAGTGCAAGGAAATAGGAGAAAGTCTGTGGTTCATTGTCCATTCATAAATCTGATGGCAGAGGGGAGGAAGATGTCCTTGTGCTGCTGGGTGTTCATTCTTCTGGCTCCTGTACTGCTTTCCTGATAGCAGCAGCATGAGGCAGGTATGGCCTGGGTGGTGAGAGTCCATGAGAATAGAAGCTGTTTTTTGAGACACTTCCTCTTAGAGATATCTTCAATGAAGTGAATGCTGGTGACATTGGCTAAATTAACAACTCTCTGGCATTTTTTTTTCCTGTCCGTACCAGATGTGGATGCAACCATGCAGAATGCTCTCCATGGTACACCTGTAGAAACTGGTAACATACTAAATCTCCTCAAAGTCCTCACCAAGTATTGCCACTGACAAGCTTTCTTCATGATTGGATCAAATGGATGCCCTGGTACAGAGCCTCAAATATTGACACCAAGGAATTTGAAGTTCTTGACCCCTTCACTGCTGACCCAGTGCTGACTAGTTTCTGTTCCCCTGAAATCCTCCTGTCAAACAATAAAGATTGTTATTGTGACACCACTCAATTAGTTGATCTATCTCACTCCTGAACGCTTCCTCATTGTGATTCTGCTGTGTGGTGTCATTGGTAAATTATAGATAGCCTTTTAATTGTGCCTGCCCACTCTGTCGTGGGTGGAAAGTGAGTAGACCAGTGTTGATCTGGTCATCTGGTCATAGACTCTCCCACTACTAGACACAACTTTTCCAAATCCACTCTATTCAGCCCTTTGAAAATTCAGTATGTTTTGATGAGATACTCTCTCATTCTTCTAAACTCCAGTGAGTATAGGCCCAGAGCAAACAAAATCTTCTTAATTGTTAACCTCCTTATCTCCACGATCATTCTTGTAAACATCCTCCGGAACCTCTCCAACACCAGTACACCATTTCTGAGATGCTCACAATACTTCAGAGATGGTTTGACCAATGCCTTGTAAATGACCAACATTACCATAACCATATAACCATATAACCATTTACGGACTTTGCTTTTATATTCTAGTCCTTTCAAAATGAATGCTAACATTGCATTTGCCTTCTTGACTACTGACTCAACCTGCAAGTTAACACTAAGGGACTCCCAAGTACCTTTGAACTTGTGCTTTCTGAGTTCTTTCCTCATTTAGAAAATAGTCTGTCTTTATTTCTTCTGCCAAAGTGTATGACCATTGTAGAGCTCATCCAAAGAACCAAAGACTTGTTGATCCAAACCAAGGCTTTTATTAGCAGAAGACAGGAGCTCTTCACAGGTGGCCGACCAGTCCGGAAGGATCCGACCTGGCTAGGGACATAACCCTTTAAGGCCCAGACAGTAGGCATGGCTAAGCTCTCAGCCAATCGCTGTAAGCACAGCCATAACACTCTAGATACTGTAACTATATACATTGGTGATAGGTCTGTACTATCACATTCACCCCTTCTTGGAGAACTGACCCTGGGGTGGAATGGTTGAAGAGGGAGAAGGGAAGGAAAAAAAACAAAGGAGAGAATAAAAGGAAGGGGTAGGTTAAGGACTGTAACGGTCAGGGGGTCTGACCATCTGGCGTGACCGCCGTGGTGCCAGGATTGGGGTCGCTGGAGTGGTGTCGCCAGCGGGCTCAACGGGTGCGACCGCTCCTTCACTCAATTCCCCAGCCGTGTTGTCGGCAGGGTGGCCCGAGTCGTTGGGGTGCTGTTGGTCCTTCTGTTCTGGCACGGGGCCTGGGGAATAAAGAGTTGGGGAAGGTCGGGTTGGGGGTGTTGCTGGGCCTACTGCGTCCTGAGCTAGGTCCCGCACCGAAACAGTGTCCTCCCGCCCATCTGGGAACTCAACGTAGGCGTAATGCGGGTTCGCGTGGAGTAGAGTCACTCGGTCAACCAAGGTGTCGTTTTTTGACGGGGCCAGGGACGGTGACGGTTCCTGATTCAGATTTCCACGGGAAAATTAACATCCTTTCGTGGGGGGTGGCATTTGTTGCGGTACATAGGAGTGTAAGGCACTAGTGAGAACCTCCTGCCAGTGAGAGGTGGGGAGACCTTTAGACTGGAGAGCCAGTGTAACCGCTCTCCAGATGGTGGCATTCTCCCTCTCGACCTGGCCGTTACCGCGTGGGTTATAGCTGGTGGTCCTGCTTGAAGCGATACCACACTCCAGAAGGTACTGTTGCAGCTCTGCGCTCATGAATGAGGACCCTTATCACTGTGGATGGAATTGGGGTACCCGAAAATGGCGAAGATACTGTGAAGGGTCTGTATCACTGAGGTGGCGGTGGTGTCTGGGCAGGGCACAGCGAATGGGAAACGGGAGTACTCATCGATGGCCATAAGGATGTAGTTATTACGGTTGGTGGTGGGTAGGTCGCCGGTCGCGGCAGTCGGGCCCCAGCGGTCATCAGCAATGGACGCTAGGGCGAGTACCTGGTTGGCCGCGGTGGGTCCCCAGTCAGTCGCAGTGGCTGCACAGGCGGCGGTGTGGGCAGCGGCAGCAAGGGAGCGGCAGTGTCATCTCCGGGGGTAGCTGTGGCAGTGGCAGTGGCAGCAGTAGCTGTAGCATTGGCCCAGGGGGTGGTCGTGGCCGTGGCAATAGCGGGCTCTACAGTCGGGACCGAGGCCAGGTCGAGTGTTCCTCACAAGGGCGAGAGGCAGGCCAACTTCATGGTTGCAAGGGTGGGCTGCCCCGTCCAGGTTCGGTGTCTCCGTGACGTCAGGCGTTGCCGTGCAGGGAAGCCCTCGCTCTCATTGGACGAGAGCTCTGGGGAAGAAGAGTTTGAATGGGATAGTGGCGGTTGGGCTTCACACGAGGCACTGTGTTTGCCGGCGGCCATTTTAGACCTACAGACTGCAGCAAAGTGGCCGTTTTTAAGGCACTTCTGGCACCTGGCTTTTCTTGCTGGGCACTGGGACCTGCTGTGCTTGTCCCTCCCGCAGAAATAACATTTTGGGTTCGCGGGGGCAGTGTAGCAGCAGCCGACAGGCCGTCAGTATATCGGGGGGTCCAGTCCCTAGAGAACTCGTTTGACTTTAAGGCTGCTTCCTCCATTGTGATTGCAATCCGGGCCACGTCCTCTAGTTTTTCTACCCCTTGTTCGAGCAAGCACAGCCTCACTTTGTTCAATCGGAGCCCGGCCAATTAGGCATCCCGGACGAGATCATTTGTGATCTCGGCAGCAGTTTTGTCCACACAGTTACAGTCCTTGCCCAATGCCTTTACTACTTGTAAATATGCCCTGCTGGACTCGCCGGGCTGTTGCTTCCTCGACGTAAGCACGAGCTGGGCATGCACTCTGTTCATTGGTTGATCGTACAGTTCTTTCAGTACCTTTATGGTTGCAGTGTAAGTGGTCTCATCCTGGATGTTCTCGTAGACTCTCAAGGACACCATAGACAGCAATGCTGTTAGACGCTGGTTATCCTCCTCCACCACAATGAGCCTTAGGAAGTTTTCAAAGTTCAACAGCCAGAACTTAAAGGCTTTGAAGGCTGTAGCTGACTGTGGGTCGATGTGTGATAGTACAGATCTATCACCAATGTACATAGTGTATATAGTTACTGTATCTAGACTGTGCTTACAGCGATTGTCTGAGAGCTAAGCCACACCTATTGTCTGGGCATTAAAGGGTTGTGTCCCTAGCCAGGTCGGATCATTCTGGACTGGTCGGCCACCTGTGAAGAGCTCCGGTCTTTTGCTAATAAAAGCCTTGGTTTGGATCAACAAGTCTTTGGTTCTTTCGACGAGCTCTACAATTTTATTAGCAAAAAAATAATATTTTTGAAAGGGATGGAGTGTTTAACTCGGCCAGAAAAACTTGATATCGACCCACAGTCAGCTACAGCCTTCAAAGCCTTTAACTTCTGGCTGCTGAACTTTGAAAACTTCCTGAGACTCATTGAGGTAGAGGAGGATAACCAGCGTCTAACAGCATTGCTGTCTATGGCGTCCTTGAGAGTATATGAGAACATCCAGGATGAGACTACTTACACCGCAGCCATAAAGGTACTGAAAGAACTGTATAATCAACTGGGGAACAGAGTTCATGCCCGGCTCGTGCTTGCTTCGAGGAAGCAACAGCCCGGCGAGTCCAGCAGGGCATATTTACAAATATTAAAGGCATTGGGCAAGGACTGTAACTGTGTGGACAAAACTGCTGCCGAGATCACAAATGATCTCGTCCGGGATGCCTATGTGGCTGGGCTCCGATCGAATGAAGTGAGGCTGCGCTTGCTCGAACAAGGGGTAGAAAAACTAGAGGACGTGGCCCGGATTGCAATCAGAATGGAGGATGCAGCCTTAAAGTCCACCGAGCTCTCTAGTGACTGGACCCCTCATTCTGATGTGAGTAGAGTGCCCTTCTACCCTACCACCCCCCGAGATACTGACAGCCTGTCGGCTGCTGCTACCCTTCCCCGTGCGAACCCAAAATGTTATTTCTGCGGGAGGGACAAGCACAGCAGGTCCCAGTGCCCAGCAAGAAAAGCCAGGTGCCAAAAGTGCCTTAAAAACGGCCACTTTGCTGCAGTCTGTAGGTCTAAAATGGCCGCCAGCAAACACAGTGCCTCGTGTGAAGCCCAATCGCCACTATCCCATTCAAACTCTTCTTCCCCAGAGCTCTCGTCCAATGAGAGCGAGGGATCCCCTGCACAGCATCGCCTGACGTCACGGAGACTCCGAACCCGGAAGGGGCAGCCCACCCTCACAACCATGTGTTGGCCCGCCTCTCGCCCCCGTGCGGAACACTCGACGCTACCGCCGCTGCTGCCGCCGCCAAAGACACCCCCGGGGCCGACGCTACCGCCGCTGCTGCCGCCACCACAGACACCCTCGGGGCCAACGCTACCGCCGCTGCTGCCGCCGTCACAGACACCCCCGGGGCCGACGCTACCGCCGCTGCTGCCGCCACCACAGCCACCCCCGCAGCCAACCAGTTGGTCACCCTAGCGACAATAGCCGACGACCGCCGCGACCAATGACCTACCCACCGCCAATCGCGAGCAACTACCAACCCCACTACTTACCATTCACCCACCAACGCCGCCACAACAGCACTTCCAGGAGGTCCTCCAACCTGCTCCTCGAGCGTTGACTACGTCATCCCATGGCGTGACGTCATCCTGTTGCGTGACGTCATCCCGTTGCATGACGTCATCCCATTGCGTGACATCATCGCGCAAAACTCCCCTGTCAACTGCTTCAATAACACTAAACCAGCAATGCTCTCATCCCCTCACCAGAGCAATGGAACTGATTAAAGTGCATGGACGCTACACCAATTGCTTATTTGACTCTGGGTCAACTGACAGTTTTATCCAGCCATATCTGGCTCTCCGTTGGGGACTTGACATTATCCCCACTACCCAGAGGATCTCATTAGCGACGAGGTCGCACTCGACTGGGATAAAGGGGTATTGCATCGCCACACTGGAAGTACAGGGCGTAACGGTCACCCACTTCAAATTATTCGTCCTTCCCCAATTGTGCGCCCCAGTGTTGCTGGGATTAGACTTCCAGTGTCAGTTCCAAACGGTGTCCCTACACTTTGGGGGACCCCACGCCCCCCTCTCGGTCTGCCATCGCCCCACCCCCGAAGCACCCGAGCAACCCGCCCATGGGGCCAATCCTGTGGCCTTTCCACACTCCGGATTGCCCCGCCAGCACTCTTCGCAAACCTCACCCCTGGCTGGAAGCCTGTGGCCACCAAAAGTCGGCAACATAGTTACGAAAACAGGCAATTCATTAGGAGTGAGGTGCGTAGATTGCTGGATGAGGGCATCATCGAACCCAGTTCAAGCCCCTGGAGAGCCCAGGTGGTGGTTGTCAAGAATGGGGAAAAACTACGGATGGTGGTCGACTATAGCCAGACCATTAACCACTTCACGCTCCTGGATGCGTACCCCCTGCCACGCATCATGGATGAGGTGAACCAGATCGCCCAATACCGCATTTTCTCCACTGTTGACCTACGTTCGGCCTACCACCAGCTCCCGATCCGCTGCGAGGACCGACCATTCACGGCCTTTGAAGCGAATGGGCGGCTATATCAATTTCTCAGGGTACCATTCGGGGTCACGAATGGTGTCGCGCTCTTCCAGCGGGAAATGGAAAGGATGGTGGACCAGAACGGTCTAACCGCTACCTTCCCATATCTGGACAATATCACCATCTGCGGCCACGACATGCAGGACCACGAAGCCAACCTAGACAAATTTCTTCAAACTGCCCGTTGGCTGAACCTGACTTACAATTTGGACAAGTGTGTCTTCCGGACCACACGACTCGCTATTCTAGGTTGTGTGGTGGAGAACGGGATAGTCATGCCAGATCCTGACCGCATGCGTCCCCTAATGGACTTACCCCCCCCCACCCCCACATACCCAGAAAGCTCTCAAACGTTGCCTGGGCCTTTTCTCGTATTACGCCCAATGGGTTCCACACTACGCCGACAAGGCGTGTCCTCTTATCAAGACCACCTCCTTCCCCTCTCGACCGAAGCCACAGCGGCTTTCGATCGAATCAAATTCGACATCGCTGCTGCGACGCTGCACGCGATCGATGAGTCTGTCCCGTTTCAAGTCGAGAGCGATGCATCCGACTTCGCCCTGGCAGCCACCTTGAACCAGGCCGGTCGGCCTGTAGCCTTCTTCTCCAGAACCCTCCAGGGTCCGGAGAGTAGGCACTCCTCGGTCGAGAAGGAGGCCCAGGCCATAGTTGAAGCGATGCGTCGTTGGAGACATTACCTCGCTGGGAGGCGCTTTACACTGTTGACTGATCAACGCGCGGGCTCCTTCATGTTCAGCAACACCCAGCGTGGTAAGATAAAAAACGACAAAATCGCCAGATGGAGAATCGAACTCTCCACCTTTAACTATGACATCCTGTACCAGCCTGGTAAGCTCAACGACCCGCCTGACGCGCTCTCCAGGGGGACGTGCGCCAGCATACAGATGGACAGACTACGGAAACTCCATGAGGCGCTCTGTCATCCAGGGGTCACTAGGTTTGCTCACTTTGTCAAGGCGCGCAACTTACCCTATACAGTCGATGAGATCCGCTCCATGACCCGAGTCTGTTCGGTGTGCGCTGAATGCAAGCCCCACTTCTTCCGTCCGGATAACTCCCACGTTATCAAAGCCACCCGCCCCTTCGAGCGTTTTAGCGTAGACTTTAAGGGGCCCCTACCGTCGACCAACCGTAATACCTACATTCTTACAGCCATCGACGAGTACTCCCGCTTCCCATTCGCTGTGGCCTGCCCAGACACCACTGCCACCTCAGTGATACAGGCCCTTCATAGTATTTTCACCATCTTCGGGTGATAGGGGGTCTTCATTCATGAGCGCAGAGCTGCGACAGTACCTTCTGGAGTGTGGTATTGCTTCAAGCAGGACCACGAGCTATAACCCACGCGGTAACGGCCAGGTCGAGAGGGAGAATGCCACCATATGGAGAGCGGTTACACTGGCTCTCCGGTCTAAAGGTCTCTCCACCTCTCACTGGCAGGAGGTTCTCACTAGTGCCTTACACTCCATCCGCTCCCTCCTATGTACTGCAACAAATGCCACCCCCCATGAAAGGATGTTCCTTTTCCCGAGGAAATCCGAATCAGGAACCACTGGACTGGCATGGCTCACCGTCCCTGGCCCCGTCCTTTTGCGACGCCACGTCCGGCACTCAAAGAACGACCCCTTGGTCGACCGCGTGACTCTACTCCACGCGAACCCACATTACGCCTACGTTGAGTTCCCAGACGGGCGGGAGGACACTGTTTCGGTGCGGGACCTAGCTCAGGACGCGGTAGGCCCTGCAAACCCCCCAACCCAACCTTCCCCAACTCTTTATTCTCCAGGCCCCGTGCCGCAACAGAAGGACCAACAGCACCCCATTGACCCGGGCCACCCTGCCGACAACACGACTGGGGAATTGAGCGACGGAGCAGTCGCACCCGACGAGCCCGCTGGCAACACCACTCCAGCGACCCCAATCCCGGCACCACGGCGGTCACACCGGATGGTCAGACCCCCTGACCGCTACAGTCCTTGACCTACCCCTTCCTTTCATTCTCTCCCTCGTTTTTGTTTTTTTTCCCAGGGTCAGTTCTCCAAGAAGGGGTTAATGTAATCTATCACCAATGTACATAGTGTATATAGTTACTGTATCTAGACTGTGCTTACAGCGATTGGCTGAGAGCTAAGCTACACCTATTGTCTGGGCCTTAAAGGGTTGTGTCCCTAGCCAGGTCGGATCATTCCGGACTGGTCGGCCACCTGTGAAGAGCTCCGGTCTTTTGCTAATAAAAGCCTTGGTTTGAATCAACAAGTCTTTGGTTCTTTCGACGAGCTCTACACGATGTCAAGTTTTTCTGGCCGAGTCAGACGCTCCATCCCTTTTTAAAAAAATTATTTTTGCTAATAAAATTGTAGAGCTCGTCGAAAGAACCAAAGACTTGTTGATCCAAACCAAGGCTTTTATTAGCAAAATATAAGAGCTCTTCACAGATGGCCGACCAGTCCGGAATGATCCGACCTGGCTAGGGACACAACCTTTTAAGGCCCAGACACTAGGCGTGGCTAAGCTCTCAGCCAATCGCTGTAAGCACAGTCTAGATACTGTAACTATATACATTGGTGATAGGTCTGTACTATCACAACCATACATTTTCCTGATGCTGCATTCTATCTGTCACTTCTTTGCCCATTCTTCCAACTTCTTCAAGGCTCTCCCTGTTTATCAACACCATTTGACCCTCCACCTCTCTTTGTATCATCATCCACACAGTTGGGCATTGTCATTAATTCCTTCATCTAAATAATTTACATAAAACACAAAAAGTAGAGGGCCCAACACCAATGGTCACAGGCAGCCATCCAGAAAAGGCTCCCTTTATTCCCACTCTTTGCCTTCTGCCAGTCAGTCAATCTTCCATCCATGTTAGTGCCTTTCTTGAAATACCATGAGCTCCTATTCTGTTTATCACCTTCATATGTGGCACCTTGACAATAGCATTTTGAAAATCCAAGTAAACATCATTCAAAGGCTCTCCTTTGACTATCTTGCATGTTACTTCCTCAAAGTATTTCAACAGATTTGTCAGGCAAGAGCTTCCCTGAAGGAAACCAAGCTGTGACTTTGACCAATTTTATCATGTGCTTTCAAATACCCTGAAATCTCATCCTTAAGAATGGACTTCGGAATCTTGCCAACCACTGACATTAGGCTAACCATTCTGTAATTTCCTACCGTTTCCTCTCTCTCTTCTTAAAAGGTGGAGTGACATTTACAATTCTCCAGTCCTCTGCAACCATTCCTGACTCCAGAAATTCTTGAAAGGTTCTTGAAAGTTGTTGGTCCTGGTATATTTCCTCTGATAGATGGGTCTTTCTCTGAGGAGAAACAAACACAGAAACATGGAAAGAACAGGCAGTCAAGTAGCATTTCTGGAAAGAGATGACAGTAAATATTTCATGTCCAAGACCTTTTGTCAGAACAAGGTAAATCTGCCCTAAAGTTCTTCCACTAGTTAAAGCCAGTTCCCAGGTTTCCCGTCTCTTGTACAAGCATCCCACTGCATAATGTGCACATAGGAAAGTGTTTCCTGTGTTCTCATACTTGTCTGGTGTGGGCCAATAAATTGTATGTCTGCATCTCAAAAGTCCAAAAGGCCTTTTTATTTTATTTCAGAAACAGGATGAACTTTACTAGCATTTATATATAAAACTGGTAAAAGGCCAAAACCTGCAATAAACTATATCAAGTTACTGAACATGAACAGCTGTGTAGAGGTACACAACCCGATCAAATGTTTTAACCTTCTGAAGAGAATTTCCACAGGAACCTTCCTCCCTGACTTGGCCAGAAAATTGAAAGACAATCCAACTTCATTTCTCAGCTGGACAGTGACCAGCAATTCAAGCTGCTGGCATCGATTAGCTATTTAAGTTATAAGAGTAGAAGGGAAGAACCCACCACAAATTGCCTGGAAGTGATCCTAAAAAGATAAAATATTAAACACTTGAAATCTGGTAACCCTGCAATGGACAAATCATCAGTTAGAATGTGAGGATCCAAGGGCAAAACATAACCATTACCTATAATGGGCTATTTGAAGTCCATGCTGCAGTAATTAAATATTTACAAAATTCAAATCACAGCATGACCAGATGTTTTCACTTATGGGGATTTATAGCTATCAAAATATAGAGCATCGGTATTACAAAGTTGTGCCAGTTTTTTTTTATCTTTTTATAGCACAAAAAAATATGAAAAACATGTTGTCAAATAAATGTCTTTATTATTAGTGTTCCATTATTAAACAGTCAGGAATCTCTAAGAGGATACCTCAATTTTATGTCAATAGCAGATCAGCAAAACTTCATGTAAACAGTGAAATGATGATTTACAACATAAATTGTATTTTGAAGAAATTTTTATGTGTAAAGAATCTCACATATTCCAGTCCAGATCTTCTGAAATGTCTGCCTTCTTTCACAAATTTAGCTTCCCTCCACCACCATCAACTCAGCCCTCACCCACATCTCTATACCATCCCACCAGCCTCCGCATCCAACACATTGTCCTCTGGAATTTCTGGCACTTACAACAGGATCCCTCTACCAGACACATCTTCCCCTCTCCTCCCTTCTCTGCCTTCTGTAGGGACCACTCCCTCTGTGACTCCCTCATGCACTCATCCTTCTCCATCAATCAACCCCCTGGCACCTTCCCCTGTGCCCGCAGTAGGTGCCACACTTGCGCCCACATCTCCTCCTTCACCACAGTCCAGGGCCTCAAACAGACCTTTCAAGTGTATCCACAGGAATGACTTTCTGCATCCGGTGCTCCCTTTGTGGCCTTCTCTGCATTGGAGAGACTGGGCACAGACTGGAAGATCACTTCGCTGAGCCACTCTGTCTGCACCAGTGACAAGGACTTCCCAGTGGTCAACTATTTCAATTCTGCATCACACACCCATATGCACATGTCTTTCCATGGCCTCATGTACTATCCCACCCATCAACTGGAGGAACAACGATTTTCCATCTGGTCACTCTCCAGCTGGATGGCCTTAACATCGTCTTTTCCAGTTTCTGCTAACCTGCTCTCCTTTCCCCTTTCCTTCCCCCGTCAGCTCTCCACCCCTTCCATCTTTATTCACCTAGTTATCCCTCCTTCCCCTGCTTGCTACTATCCCCTCCCTTCCTTCTCCACCTCTTACCTCTTGCCTTTGCAACCACACCTCCCCCTTATCTTTTTTGTTCGGGCACCTGCTGACAATTTTCCATACCTTGATAAAGGGCTCAAGCTGAAACGTCGGTTATATATTTTTATCTTTGCTACATAAAGGATGCTGTTTGACCTGCTGAATTTCTCCAGCACTTTGTGTTTTTACTTTTTTTTATTTTATGTGTGGTAAAATTTCCAAGCATTTTCACAAACGTTATAAGAATCTGTTATATATTAGATATATTAATTAATAAAAGGTAATATTTATGAAGTATTTCCCCAA
Organism: Narcine bancroftii; assembly: GCF_036971445.1. NCBI lineage: Eukaryota > Metazoa > Chordata > Chondrichthyes > Torpediniformes > Narcinidae > Narcine > Narcine bancroftii. The sequence continues at coordinate 175,298,815 of NC_091474.1, read as the reverse complement.
CACAATTGACTCTTCAAGGTAGGTGTCCACTATTTATAAATCATTGATTCACTCATAATAATTAGACAGAAGCAGAAAGAGAGATTAAATGGAGATTAGTAAAAGAAAGCAATTAAAATTCCAGATGCAGTTATGCCAACAAAGATCGCTATTCATTCCTCTAGAAGCTGCTCTGAAATACACAGCTGTTTACCCAAACCTTTAATGTAAAGTGCCTATTGAAAGAAACCATGACCAACTAAAATTATTGGATATCAGAAATAGATCTTTGGGGGGGGGGGGGGTGGATTTTATTTATTTCCACACCTAGTTAAGTGGGGAGTTACTACTTGTAGTTCCCTTTTTTTAAAAAAAAATACCTTTTTATTTGTGTAAGTTTTACTTTATTTAGAGAGGGGTTTAGTGTGTTACAGAGTTCTGTGTTGTGTACTGGCCTATGTGTTGTGTGGTTTTGTGTTGAAAAGTGACAGTTTACCTTAGAGAGCCAAGGTGAAGGTGGACTACTGAGAGAGTGGGAGACGAACTGAGCATGTGCAGAAAATGATTTAAAAATTTCTGGATTTGGATGATAAACCACCGCTGGGGGTGCTGTGGAGTGGAAGAAGACCCAGAGCATGAGTCATCATCTGGAGGACAGTTTAGAATGTTGGGATTTCAAAAAGGATGAACATTCTGAAGGCAGCCAGAAGGATCTGAGCCAAACCAGTTGTTCCTTTCTCTGCAAGCAACACAAGAAGACAACTTTGAAATTTTGTGCTCTCTCTCTCTCTCTCTCTCTCTCTCTCTCTCTGGGGAATGTATTAGTTTTACACTGTTCTAGAAATTTGCATTGTAACCAGTGGGCATTGTTATAAAAAGGGGGATTTTAAATTAAAGTTTGAAGGTGAATTTTTGTTCATAAAGTAATTGTTCATCTTTACCCCTGTGTGATATGCCTTCTTTGTGGTTGCTGGTTTGATCTTCTAACAAGTGGTTGTTTAATTTAGAGGCTATTTAGCAAGGGGAGCTTCAATTTTTTTTTATTGGAGAGGGTTTTTTTGTGGATAGAAGGAATAGAAAGAGGGTTTTTTAATTTTTTTTCTATTTTATTCCGATAACAATGTCTAGTTTGAATTTTGCAACATTTAATGTGCCGGGTTTAAATAATCTGATTAAGCGAAAATGTGTTTCAGCCTATATAAAAAAGATGAAAGTCGATATTGGTTTTTTTCAGAAAACTCATTTAACTGAAAGAGAACATTTGAAATTGAAGAGGGACTGGGTCGATTATGTATTTTCATCTTCCTTTAATTCAAAAGCAAGAAGAGTGGCGATCTTGATTCATAAGAAAATACCATTTGAACTTGAATCTTTGATGGAATCAGCTGGCCGAATTTTAATGATTAATTGAAAATTGTTTGCTGAGTCATGGTCTTTGTTAAATGTGTATGCTCCTAATGTTGATGATGAACAATTTATGTCTGAAGCTTTTTTAAATTTAAGTCAAGCTAAAGAAAATATTTTGATTGGGGGATTTTAATTGTGTATTAGATCCATTATTGGATAAATCTCTAAAAATCATGAAAAAAATCAAAAGCAGCGGTCCAATTGGTTTCTTTGATGAAAGACTTAAATTTGATAGAGGTTTGGAGAAGGTTAAATTCTACTGAGAAAGATTTTTCATTTTATTCCTTGCATCATGATTCATTCTCAAGGATTGACTTTTTTGGCATCAGCAAATTGGCAAACTCATTTTATTCAAGCTGAATATAAGAGTAGAATAATTTCTGATCATTCATTGTTATTCATTTCCTGTGTTGGGCCGGAAGTTATTCAATAAACCTTTTGGTGGCACTTTAATGCAATGTTATTGAAAACACCACAATTTATAAAATTCATTAAGGATCAAGTTGTTTCCTTTTTAGATTTGAATAGGAATACAGTTCAGAGTAATTTTACTGTATGGGATGCTTTGAAGTTGTTTTTATGTGGTCAAATTATTAGCTATGCATCAAAGGAAAAGAAATTTTTGGCAGAGACTTGGTCATTGGAAAAACAGATAGCGGATTTTGAAAAAGAATTTCAGATGAATTGTACAAAGGATAATAAGGTAGTTTTGACTAAATTGAAGTTACAATATAATACATTACAAACATACCAATTTGAATGTTTGATTCAAAGATCTAAACAATGTTATTATGAGTTAGGGGACAGAGCCCATAAAATTTTGGCATGCAACTGAAAACAGAACAAGCATCAAGAACTATTAATGCTGTAAGGAAAGATAACTCAGTTACTTTTAAACCTCAGGAAATCAATGACCAATTTTTATCATTTTATCAGAAATTATATGCTTCTGAGGGAGTTCGAGAAGATGGTTCCATTGAATCTTTTTTGTCAGAATTAAACTTGCCAATATTAGGGGAGGATGACATGATGAAACTGGACTCTCCTTTTACGGATTTAGAAATAAAGGATGTTATTCAACAAATGCCTAATGGGAAGTCTCCAGGAGATGATGGGTTCACTGCTGAATTTTATAAAGTTTTTAATGATGATCTGTCCTCTTTATTTATGGACATTCTTCATCAGGCAACCCAGGAACAACCTTTACCAGATTCATGTTTAAGTGAAATAATAACAGTTATACCAAAAATATATAGAGATCCTTTGAAAGTAGCTTCATATCAGCCAATGTTTTAATTAAATGTAGATTATAAAATAATAGCAAAATTATTGGCGAATAGACTTGCTAAGTATTTACCACAATTGGTACATGCTGATCAGGCTGGTTTTATTAAAAATAGGTATGTATCTGATAATATTCTTAGAGTGATTTAATTGATCAACGCTTCATGTCAGCAACCTAACCTACCAATGGTAGTTGCATTAGATGCTGAAAAAGCTTTTGATAGGGTCACATTGAATTTTTTAATCTAAAGTCTTGGAGAAATATAAGTTTGGATCCTTTTTCATTGGTTGGGTGAAGGCATTATATAATAATCCTGTTGCTAGGGTGGTGACAAATGGTCAAACATCTTCTTTCTTTAAATTATTGTGTTCAACTTGTCAAGGTTGTCCTTTGTTGCCAGCTCTATTTGCATTGGTCATCGAACCGTTAGCTCAAGCTATTGGGCAGAATGAGAATATTAGAGGTATAAGAATAGTAGATGATGAATATAAGATTAATCTATTTGCTGATGATGTTTTGATATATTTAACTAATCCAAAATTATCTTTAATTTACTTGCAAGAATGTTTAAAACAATATGGTAAATCATCAGGATATAAAGTGTACTGGGATAAAAGTGAAATATTACCAATTTCTCAAGGAAACTATGGCCAGTGTAGACAAATTACTAAATTCCATTGGACTGATAAAATTAAGTATTTAGGGATAATGATTGATGTAAATATTCAATCACTGTATAATTTAAATTATGTACCGTTAATGAGAAAGATTAAAGCTGATTTGATTAAATGGAAGGATTTACTTTTGTCATTAATAGGTCAAGTAAACTGTATTAAGATGAATATCTTTCCACAAATTCAGTATCTTTTTCAATTAATTCCTTGTTCTCTTTTGAATTTTTTTTCAAGACTTAAATAAAGTAGTTTGAGAATTTCTATGGAAGGGGAAATTAGCTAGAGTAGCGATGCATAAATTGACTTGGAAATATGTTTTGGGAGGTTTGCAATGACCCCATTTTCAAAATTATTATGAAGCAGCTCAATTAAGATTTATTAATCGTATGTTAGATGTTTTGTGCCCCCCTATTTGGGCTAGGGTAGAATTGGCTGGTATATTGGAACCTTGTCCACATCAATTTGTATTTAAATGTTTTTGTATTTCTGTTTTATTACAGAGATATAATGTACCAATTTTAAAATATTTGTTAGGGATTTGGACCAAAAGAAATTTATTAATAGGCTCAAAAGGTAAAATATCAGGTCAGGCCCCAATATATCAAAATAAATTGATTCCTTTTTCATTGAATAACAGATTTTCAGGAAATTGGCAGATTAAAGAAATAAAGTTATTGTAGGATTGTTTTGAAGAGGGTAAATTTTTATCATTTAATCAACAGAGAGAAATTCGGGATTTCAGTGAATTCTTTGTTTGTTTATTAACAAATTAGAGCATTAGTGAAAGATCATTTTGGAAGAAAAATGAAAATTCCTAAGTTAACGAAATTTGAGTTTATGATTTCTAATTTTTCAGATAAGTTTTATTTCAGATATGTATGCATTATTACAAGATACTATGGATAAAATAAATTTAGATAAATCCAGGATTAAATGGGAAAATGATTTAATTTGTGATATTAATCAGGCCGACTGGGAGATGATGTGTTTTGATGGTGTGAATAAATTGTTTAATGTAGGATACAGTATGATTAATTCTAATTTATGCATCAGTTATATTTAATCCTTGAGAAATTGAGAAAATATGGATTTAGTAATTCAGAGTTGTGTTTTAGATGTAGATCATGTGTTGGAACATTTTTACATTCTGTTTGGCTTTGTGATCAAGTTCAATCATTTTGGAATAAAATTAGGGAATTTCTTCAAAATTTGTTTAAAATTCAATTTTTATTAGATCCCAAAAACAATTTTGTTAGGTTATATTGTTCAATTTATGGACTTGGGGTTAGATAAATTTCAGAGAGCATTTTTACGTTTAGCATTGGCGGTAGCACGTCAATGTGTTGTGACTTCCTGGAAAGATGAAGTTGAGATAAATGTAAATCGTTGGCATAATGAGTTGAGGTCCTGTATTTATATGGAGAAAATAGCATATAATCTCCATGATAATTATGATTTTTTTTGTTAAGATGTGCTCACCTTATTTGAAATGTATGAATTTAGTAATATCTTAAACTGCTGTATGGATAATCATGTTGAGGAACTTTGGGGGACATCCGATGCGCTCTAGTATTTGCCAAAGCCCTTTCCTGCTCACGGTGTCGAAGGCTTTGGTGAGGTCAACAAAGGTGATGTAGAGTCCTTTGTTTTGTTCTCTGCATTTTTCTTGGAGCTGTCTGAGGGCAAAGACCATGTCAGTAGTTCCTCTGTTTGCGCGAAAGCCGCACTGTGATTCTGGGAGAATATTCTCGGCGACACTAGGTATTATTCTATTTAGTAGAATCCTAGCGAAGATTTTGCCTGCAATGGAGAGCAACGTGATTCCCCTGTAGTTTGAGCAGTCTGATTTCTCGCCTTTGTTTTTGTACAGGGTGATGATGGTGGCATCACGAAGATCCTGAGGCAGTTTACCTTGGTCCCAACAAAGCTTGAAAAACTCATGCAGTTTGGCATGCAGAGTTTTGCCGCCAGCCTTCCAGACTTCTGGGGGGATTCCATCCATACCTGCTGCTTTGCCACTTTTCAGTTGTTCGATTGCCTTATATGTCTCATCCAGGGTGGGAACCTCATCCAGCTCTAGCCTTAGGGGCTGTTGAGGGAGCTGGAGCAGGGCGGAATCTTGGACTGAGCGGTTGGCACTGAAAAGAGATTGGAAGTGTTCTGACCATCGGTTGAGGATGGAGATCTTGTCGCTGAGGAGGACTTTGCCGTCTGAGCTGCGCAGCGGGCTTTGGGCTTGGGGTGAGGGGCCGTACACAGCCTTTAGAGCCTCGTAGAAACCCCTGAAGTCGCCAATGTCCGCGCTGAGCTGGGTTCGTTTGGCGAGGCTAGTCCACCACTCATTTTGGATCTCCCGGAGTTTGCGCTGAAGATGGCTGCATGCGCGACGGAAGGCTTGTTTCTTCTCTGGACAGGACGGCTTTGTAAGGTGAGCCTGGTGGGCAGCTCGCTTCTTTGCCAGCAGCTCCTGGATTTCCTGGCTGTTTTCGTCAAACCAGTCCTTGTTTTTCCTGGAGGAGAAGCCCAGTACCTCTTCAGTGGATTGCAGTATGGTAGTCTTCAACTGATCCCAGAGGGTTTCAGGGGACGGGTCCGTGAGGTGGATTGCATCGTCGAGCTTTGCTTTGAGGTTTGCCTGGAAGTTTCTTCTCGCTTCGTCTGACTGCAGGTTTCCAACATTGAACCTCTTTCTGGGGGCTTTATTGTTCCTGGGCTTTGGTTTGAAGTGAAGGTTGAGCTTGCAGCGAACCAGCCGGTGGTCAGTGTGGCATTCCGCGCTAGGCATGACCCTGGTGTGGAGCACATCTCGTTTGTCACTGATTATCCAACTGCACGAAAACCAACAAGGTCGGGTCAGATACAGCAATGAGCTCTCTGAATCCTTCTCCATTAACAATGGCGTGAAGCAAGGCTGTGTTCTGGCACCAACCCTCTTTTCAATCTTCTTCAGCATGATGCTGAACCAAGCCATGAAAGACCCCAACAATGAAGACGCTGTTTACATCCGGTACCGCACGGATGGCAGTCTCTTCAATCTGAGGCGCCTGCAAGCTCACACCAAGACACAAGAGAAACTTGTGCGTGAATTACTCTTTGCAGACGATGCCGCTTTAGTTGCCCATTCAGAGCCAGCTCTTCAGCGCTTGACGTCCTGCTTTGCGGAAACTGCCAAAATGTTTGGCCTGGAAGTCAGCCTGAAGAAAACTGAGGTCCTCCATCAGCCAGCTCCCCACCATGATTACCAGCCCCCCCACATCTCCATCGGGCACACAAAACTCAAAACGGTCAACCAGTTTACCTATCTCGGCTGCACCATTTCATCAGATGCAAGGATCGACAATGAGATAGACAACAGACTCGCCAAGGCAAATAGCGCCTTTGGAAGACTACACAAAAGAGTCTGGAAAAACAACCAACTGAAAAACCTCACAAAGATAAGCGTATACAGAGCCGTTGTCATACCCACACTCCTGTTCGGCTCCGAATCATGGGTCCTCTACCGGCACCACCTACGGCTCCTAGAACGCTTCCACCAGCGTTGTCTCCGCTCCATCCTCAACATCCATTGGAGCGCTTACATCCCTAACGTCGAAGTACTCGAGATGGCAGAGGTCGACAGCATCGAGTCCACGCTGCTGAAGATCCAGCTGCGCTGGATGGGTCACGTCTTCAGAATGGAGGACCATCGCCTTCCCAAGATCGTGTTATATGGCGAGCTCTCCACTGGCCACCGTGACAGAGGTGCACCAAAGAAAAGGTACAAGGACTGCCTAAAGAAATCTCTTGGTGCCTGCCACATTGACCACCGCCAGTGGGCTGATATCGCCTCAAACCGTGCATCTTGGCGCCTCACAGTTTGGCGGGCAGCAACCTCCTTTGAAGAAGACCGCAGAGCCTACCTCACTGACAAAAGGCAAAGGAGGAAAAACCCAACACCCAACCCCAACCCACCAATTTTCCCCTGCAACCGCTGCAATCGTGTCTGCCTGTCCCGCATCGGACTTGTCAGCCACAAACGAGCCTGCAGCTGACGTGGACTTTTTACCCCCTCCATAAATCTTCGTCCGCGAAGCCAAGCCAAAGAAAAGAAACTGCTGTATATATTTTTTTCTATTTTTTTTAATGCTTCCCTTGTGGGGTCTGTTGAGGGTGGGGGAGGGAGAGGGATAGCATTATTCTCATTTTTATATTATGGATTTTGTAAAAGTTTTTGTTTTGAAAATATATAAAGTTTAAAAAAAAAGAAATAGATCTTTAGAATGTTACCCTGGGGACTCTAATCATGGGTAATAATACAATGGAGAAAAAAAATGAAAAGAAGCTTAAAATCAATGGAATGTATCCGGTGATGATCAGGAAAAAATTGGGTCTTAAAGGAATATAATGGGGTACTGGTTTGAACATTTCAAGAGACATGGACACCAGCAAAATATTCCTCTTGCAAAAGAGGCAGCAAGTGGAGATATCAAAGCAGCAGGGGGAAAAAAAACTTCAAAAGAGGCTAAAGAACTCATTGAAGCAGCCTTCTCATATGGGATTGTGCTCCTTTGGAAGAGCATGCTCTCACACATGCTCAGCACTTTGCTCCAGGCTCTCCAACACAGCCAAAGATTGCCTTACTCCTCCCCATGAAGCTAAGGCCAAGCACGATTATAAATAGAAGCTTCTCTTTAGCTATCGCTCAGAGAATCTGAGGACAGTCAAGAAATATTTAAAACTGATCATCCCATGATGTGGTAATCAACAGAAAATCCTGGATAACTATATTCTAACCTAATGGATGACGTGATTTCATGACATGGATGAATCAGCAATTTTCATTTCTAATTAGTTTTAATATCCTTGCAATGATGCTGAGAGTCTATCATGTCAAGACAGCAGACAATAGAAATAGAATAGGTCAAAGGCTACTGTGTATTTATTATTAATGCTTCTTCTTAATTATAATGGCTGATGACTGTGTATTTCTGCCCTGCATAGCACCACTGTAAAGCAGCTCCCACAGAGGCTTTCAGAAGCATTATGGAGCATTGAAAAAGTGATAGCCATCTTCAAAGATGACAAGCCCAATGTGAAGCATAGCAATAGATGTGGCCACAAGATTTTTTTAAAATGCTGTGCTTTTTAAAAATGAGTGCTAATCTTTTGAAGAAGCTGAGAATGAAATGTTTACACCAACTCATTAAGCCATGTTATCAGTCATCCAAGACGAAAGAACCCTTGCCTTCATTATTGCAAGCTTTAAGAAAACTCAGACTCATCGGGACATATCAATGGCAGCTCAAACTCTTAACTCACCCATTCCCACAATGTAAGGCCACCATGCAGCACCGTCTTGAGCCTGCTCCATTCAATAGGATGATGAATGAGAGGGCGTATGTTGCCAGAAATGTATCAGGTGGCTAACAATTTGATTCAGCTTTAGATGTTGGAGGTTAGCCAGTGAGGAAGATGGGGCTGATAGAGTGAGGAGGAGGGGAGGAATGATACGATGACCTTGGTCTTCAGAATTTGTCGTTGCAAAATATTTTTGCTCGTTGGATGCTGAATATTGAGCGATTCTGACAAATGAGAGACAGTAAAGGCATTTAAATAATATGCATAAATAATGGGAGATAATCAGTAGAAACCAAAGATAATTTTATCCTCTGATCTTTACAAATATAAGCTTAAAATTATTATTGAATCAGTAAGAAATCTATTTCTAATTGAGTATGGTTAGTGGGTAGTGGTGAAGAGGGAGATGGATTCGCTTGCTGTCAAAACCCTGGTAGTCAAATCACTGTAATACTGTACATTGATCGCTCCAGTATGGATCTGTTTGATTGTTAGTGGCCCAGAGGTGGTATGCTCACCAGTAGGGGTTAAGTTATGTGTTGTATATTTTTTGAGTATGTAATTAAATGATGAGGAAACAGCAGTTGTAATGAATTTGGATTGCCAAAGGTTTTCAATAAGGTGTCATACAGAAGGTGACTGTTCAAGATCAGGATTTCTGGCATAGGAAACAATATATTAAGCATAGATGAATAGAAAACTGATTCAAGATTGTCAGCTCAATTTCAGAAGGCCAACTGAGACTAATGGGGTCAGAGCCTGGGCCTCAACTATTTACAAATTATGATGATGATTTAGGTGAAGGGGTTGAATAGATTAGAGACCAAAATCTGCCAGCAATGCAAAGATAGGTGGAAAGTCAAATTATAAAGAGGATACAGATTCTGCCAAGAGATAGAAACTATTTAAGTGAAAGGGCAAAATATGGTACATGGAGTATGGTGTGGGGAAATATCAGGTCTTCAATTAGTCAGGAAAAAAAATAAAAACTACTATATGGTTAAGTGCAGAGAGCCCACAGCAATAGAGAAGTATTCTTGTGTCTGTTGGTATAGAAAGTACTTAGGAAGCCAAATGAACTATTGGCCCCAATGACATCGGGGATGGAGTACAGAATGAGGAAAATTTTGCTGCAACTGCAGGGTCTTTGTGAGACCACCTGGAGTAAAATGTATGGTTCTGCTCTCCTGGTTTAGGGAAGGATAATCTTACCATGGAGGTAAAACAGCATCCTTTTCATGCCTGAGATTGGAGGGTTGACTATGAGAAATGCTGAAGAGATTGGCCCTTTATTCATTGGAGATTAGATAAATGAGAAATTATAATATTGAAATGTGTAATCTTCCGAGGAGGCTAATGAGAGAATGTTTCCACTCATAGCTGAATAATCACAGAATAAGGCAATAAAGGGAAAGAAATGACAAGGGATTTCTTGTGTCTTAAAATTTGTGATCCTTTGGAATTCTCTATCCCCCAGACTAATGTGGAGGCTGATTCATTCAAAGTGGTGAGAGTTGGTTGTTGAATTGTTAAAGGGGAAGAAATGAAAAGGGATTTCTTGTGTCTTAAAATTTGTGATCCTTTGGAATTCTCTATCCCAGACTAATGTGGAGGCTGATTCATTCAAAGTGGTGAGAGTTGGTTGTTGAATTGTTAGGGAATTAAGGCGGGGTGGGGGGGTTGGGAGAGCAAGCAAGTGAACATGCAGCCACATTGTGACAAGGCATGGTTTACTGAATGCCAGAATGAGTTCAAGGTACCACTTGGCTTCATTTTGTAGCCTTATGTTGGAGGTGAGAAAATGCAGAAGTTGGAAATCTGAAAACTTGATCAAGCTGAAATATAAACTTTTCTTTCCCAATGAAGATTGCTAATAGATTTGATTTTTTTTCATTATATGGCTGCTGGTGTTCTATTCACAGGAAACACAATTCCAGCTTTGAACATCACAAATACTGATGCCTACAGCAGACCATTGTAAAGTGTATTTAAAACGACTAAACTGGATGCTTGGCAAAACTTTTGCAGTTATAAATTTTAAGAAGAATACAAGCAACAAGATGTCTCCATTCTGGAGCTATATAAGGTGGCAAACATTCTGTATTACCAACACTGAGGAAGTTTGCAGACAACACATAAACTGGTGGAGTTGTAGATAATGAGGAAGATTCTTAAACAAATCAGCAGAATATCAACCAATTGGAAATATGAGGAGAGAAGTAGTAGATAGATAATTCTCTTACATGGAACCATGGAACACTACAGTACAGAAATAGGTCAATCGACCCATATAGCCTCTGCTAACTTACTCTGCCTCACCCTACTGATTTGCACCAATAGCATCGTCCTCCATGCCCCTCCCATCCATGTATCTATCCAATTTTTTCTTAAGTCAAAATTGAGCCCATATTCACCACTTCAGCTTGCAGCTCATTTCATTGTCCATTCAGAAATCTGATGGCAGAGGGGAGGAAGATGTCCTTGTGCTGCTGGGTATCCCCTTCAAACATTTCACCCTTCACCCATAACTCATATCCTATAATTCTTGTCCCAACTAATCTCAGTGGAAAAAGTCTGTTTGCATTTATTTTATCTATACCCCTCATCTGTTATGGGGGAGGTCAAATGTAAGATGAAAGTATCCAGTAAATGGCAGGACCTTGAGGAGCATTGAGATGCAGAGGGATCTTGGGGTCCAAGTCCACAGCTTCCTGAAAGTGGCAACACAAGTAGATAGGTGGGAAGGAAGATATAAGGAACATCCGTCTTCTTCAGTCAGGGCACTCAATACAAATGTCAGGAACTCATATTGTATGTGAATAAACTTTGGTTTGGCCACATTTGGAGTATTGTATCTAGTTCTGATTGTTGCATTACATTATGGATGAGGATATTTTGGAGAGGAAACAGAAGAGGTAAATATAGCTATTGGAAAGGATGGACAAAATTTTTTAATTTTACATTTTTTAAAAATTTTTAGACATACAGCATGGTAACAAGCCATTTTGGCCCACGAGTCTGTGTCACCCAATTTACACTCCATTAATATACGCCCCAGTACATTTTGAATGGTGAGAGGAAACCAGAGCTCCCAGGGAAAATCCACACAGACATGGGGAGAATGTAGAAACTCCTTATAGACAGTGCTTGCGCTGGCACTGTAAAGGCATTGCACTAACTGCTACGCCAACCGTGTCATAGATTGATTGTTTTCTCTAAAGCATTGGAAGCTGGACGGAGACAAGTTATAAGTATATAAAATTATAAGAGGCACAAATAGGGAAGACAGTTAGCTTCTATTTCCCCAAGGTGGAGATTTCAAATACTAGAGGATATAGTCTAAAGGTGAGAGAGGAAAAGTTTAAAGATTTACAAGGCATGTTTTTTTACATAATGAGTGACAGGTGCCTGGAACACATTTCCAGGAAAAATGGTGGAAACAGATTCAAAGCAACATTAAAGAGGCATTTAGACAGACGCCATGGAGAGGCAGGGAATAGGGGGACCCTATGCAGAGAGCTGAACCATTTAAATTGCCATTATGGTTGTGCATCAAAGTCCTGTATCTATGCTGTATTGTTCAAAAAATCTATCCATCTTCATGCATGAAACGGAGAAAGTTACCACACTCATGTAATTTACTTATTCTCACTGCTAAGCTATAACTGATATTATCAGAAAAATGAGTCTTCATAACCATTCTTCTTGCCTTCAAAAGTTATTATTTATTTTAAAAATAAATTATAATTTTATTGCAAAAAATCTATTCAAGCCTGCTTTACTGGAATACATTTTATAATACTTCACAGTACAGTTAACGTAGTGGTTAGTGCAATGCTATTACAGCATCAGCGACTCAGGTTTGAAAGCGGTGCTGTCTATAAAAAATGTTCTCTCCGTGTTTTCATGGGTTTCCTCTGGGTTTTCCAGTTTCCTCCCACCTTTCAAAATGTAGGGGGATGGTAGGTTAATTGGTGTATTTGGGCGGTATGGGCTCCTAGGCCAGGAGGGCCTGTTACCCTGTTGTTGGTCTAAATTTAAAAAAATGTAACATTTATATTTGGACTTCTGTTGCAGAATATTCACTCTTTCCTAAATGTGAGTTGTCTCAATGCCAAAAGCATGTGAAATAAAGTAAAGTCAGGAAGAGCAGAAAAATGTGAATCAATTATTGAGAACATAAGAAAGAAGAATCCGAGGTTATCCTGTCAGCTTTCCTAATGAGAACTAAAAATAAGAAATACGAGTTGTGGTGATATGTAATTACACCACTAGGTCACCATGGGTCATTCCGGTGACCTTGTATATAAAGCAGTCCAGAGCTACAGTCTAGCCTCCCAGGATCGTCTTGCAGAGAGACAAGACCTCTTAGTGTACAAATTAGTTTATTAAAGCTGTCTTGTACTCGCACTGCTGGTGTAGTTATTGTCAGTACAATTTAATAAACCAATATGTACACTAAGAGGTCTTGTCTCTCTGCAAGACAAACCTGGAAGGCTAGACTGTAGCTCTGGACTGCTTTATAAGGTCACTGGGATGACCCCTGGTGACCTAGTGGTGTAATTACATATCACCACAAGAGTAAATCCTTTAATTAAAAGACGTGATTATGCATAATCTCCTGCTCATCTTGAGTAACCAGCAGAGAAAAACATGGAAAATGGTTGTAAACTTAGGGTTTTTGCAATAATTCATATGAAGGTATTGCAGACATTGCTGTCAGTGATTAAACTATAGGGCCATCCTTTGACTTAATGGAAAGTGCATTCTGTCCTCGCTATAGAGAAAGCTTCCCTTTATTCATCGCTTTTGCAATTTGGCATCTTTTCAGCAAATCCTTGTTGCTCAATGAATATCCAATCACATTGAAGAATTATGTGATAGCAAAGCAGTAAGCATTGCAGGGAGTGCTAAATTAAGATTGGAATATTTGCATTTAATTAAGCTAAAAGCTGAAATAATTGAATACTTTAAAAGTTAATAAAAACTAATGAGATTTTTTTCAGCATTAGATTATTTGTTGTACAAGTTCTAGCTCAGTATATCATTTCAATTCAGCACTTGCCAAATCCAGTAACTAGTATCTATCAGTCAGGTAAAAAAGCACACACAAACAATCTCCCAAAATAGATGTCCAATTTCCAGCTCAGAAATGTCCACACTGCCTTTTGCAATTCTAGATTCATGTTTACTGAGATGTTGAAAAATCTGGATTTAAGTAGAATGGAAAAGACAGTAGAAAAAAGAGCATCAATAAAATTAAGAAGAGCAATGATTTAGCCTGAATAGTCTGACCTCATAGAAGGACATGAAAAGATTTGAATTAGAGCAGGGGTCGGAAACCTATGCCCCACGATCCAAACTTATCTGGCCCGAAACCAATGCAAAAGTACCATCTGCACATGGCCTGCAGACACACAAGTCAAATTCGCATCACGTTGATTCAAATTCACATCATTTCAAATTCACATCTCATTGAATTACATCGAATTTGCATCACATCGAGTCAGACAGAGCTGCATCGAGTCAGAGTCTGTTTATCAGCAATTGTTCTCAAAAATGAACTACACCAAGAACCACTTGAGAACAAATAAGATGATGTCTTGCTATTGGCATCAAAAACGATGTCACCCAATATAGAAGTGCTTTCAAACAACAAACAAAATCAAGTTTCCCATTGATTGAGCTGCTGTCTGTTTTGGGTTTAGTTATTTTGTTTTTATTGTGACTAATTTTTCTCCTTTTTGACTTTTTTTAAATTCTGTTGTAGTGGCCCACTACCCAGGAGGCAGCCTGATACACAAAGTGGGGGTCAAACGTGGCAATTGCACAAGGCCAGCGCAGGCTAATGGCCTTTACCCTCAGCCTGCATGGCGGGAAAATCGACCCATCAGTGACCGGAATGCTGCCAATGTCACTTCTGCCAACAATGGCAGGAAAACCAGGCCCAGCGGCAGGAAACTGGGCCTATATAAGCAGGGGCAGAGAGTGCAATAAACCAGTCTTGACTATAACTGCATGAGTATGTGTCGTTCTTCCACTCTCTGCTGTAGCAATTTGCTACAATGTCACTTTAATGACTAACTCATGATTTTTGGTGCATTTCCAGATTTGAAGACATCTTCCCTGACCTGAAAGGCATCATCATAATGTTTAGGAAGGAATACGATTGACAGAATTTTTCCTGTGGATTAATTTTTTGATAAATTGTCATCAGTTATGGTTATACATACTTCAAGCAGAGACAATCATACATTTAAATTGCATAATGTTTGTGTTTCAGTATTTATTTTATTATGGGAGCATCAGTGTGGCCTGCCATTCAACCACTGACACACCATCCAGCCCAAGAATGGTTAAAAGTTTCCCCTCCTCTGCACGAGAGGATGAAGCATCTCCCAGAGAAAAGCAAGCAGAATATCACACATAATGTTGCAAAACACTTCTCTCTTTCCAATATTTTTATTTAATTTTACATATATATGCTCATACACAGGTAATAACAAGAATATATATCCAACAAAGTAAATGTATATTAACAAATAGCTGTAAACAACCTATGAAAGAGAAAAAAAAATCTATATAAAACAAAAACTATTCTTATAATCCAACCCTTCCCTTGTGAAGTTATGATTAAACATGTTCCATTAATGCAAGAAAGGAAGGATAACCAAATTGTAAAATGGCATCCAATAATCTTACAAATTCTAAAAATAATTAAAGGATCTCATAAATTTACAAAATTATGGTTCATTACATTAGTAGAGCATCTATTTTTTTTCCAGAGTCAAGCATGCCATCACATCAGATAACCATTGAGTAAGTGTAAGAGGGACAGCATTCTTCCGTCTCATAAGTATCGCTCTTTTCACAATAAGGAGAGCAAAGGTAATGACATGGGATTGTAGCCCAGACAAATTTAAATCAGCTGACTTACTTATTCTAAATAGGGCAAGAAAACGATTAGAAGCCAAATTAATGAACCAAAGACAAGGCACGGAAGATACCTTCCTAATAATTAGAAAGGCGAGAAACATGACCAAAACATGTGAAATAATATACTTTCTTCAGTCTTATATCTATCAAATTTGACAAGAAGCTAGAATAAAATTTTGCCAATTGAACTTTGGAAGTAAACTCGATGTACCACTTTAAATTGCAATAATGAATGTCGGGCACATTGGAAGATGAATTAACCAGTTTCAAGATAGAATCCCATGTAACATCAGAAAATTCTTGTTGAAAATCTTACTCCCATTGTTTCTTAGTTTCATCCAGGAAATTTTCACTAGACATCAATAATAACTCATAGAGAACTGATATCAACATTTTCATATTTGGTTTAAGATTATAAATCTCTGTCATCATTGATTCCAAATCCTGAAGGAATTTTAATACCAAGGAATTTAAAAAGCTTCTGATATGTAAAAATCTAAGAAAAAGTGATGTTTAGTTATTTTAAATTTAGAAGTTAACTGTTCAAAAGAGGAAATATTTTGGTTAATAAAGAGATCTTGGAAAGATTAGATATCAAATTGACCATGGACAAAAACCACAATCTTGAACTGAAGGTTAAAAAAAAAGGAATTAGCTAAAAGAGGACTGATTAATAACAATCTATGCATCCAAAATGCAAAGCACTTTGAAAAGTCTATTAATAATCTATGAGACTACAGAGAAAGATGAATGCTTTTAAGTAGAAGTGGAAACAAGAGGTTAGAGTTTCCTCTTCCTATTTTAGTATAGTGATTATATAATTTCTTCTTGGACAGTTCATCAGACACAAAACTACCATGTAGAAAGGCAAGAGTACGTTCACATGCAAGCACCATCGTCTACTGCTTCCCTACCATATCTCACAACATTGTGACTGTAAAATAGTTGTCTCAAGATCAATATCCTTGACGTGGCCCCCAAAAGCCCCATCGACCCCATTCACTAAGTGAACCACAGCAGTTCAAGAAAGTAGTTCACCTACTCAGTGACAGTTATGCTAGGCAATAAATGTGGACTTTGCCAGTGGCCAATATTGAAGAAATATTCTTGCAGAAGATTGTAAATACGATTGTAAAGAGTGTGGCATTATAGAATTATAAGGACTATATGAGATGGAGAACCACTGGCCCAATTTTGGGAAAAAGGTACAAAATAGGTACTGCATTGAGGAGTTCCTGCTATAGAGAAGTGTAGCTGACTATGATGTGTCTGTCCATTAGTTTTCTCAGCTGCGACCTGCCAGTTTAATTGCCTATTGGTGGGCAGCAGTGATGATTTGTGTTGAAAGGTACTTCAGCTGGGAGCCAGCAGACAATATACATGGGACACAAAGAGTCGAGAGCATCCAACAAGAAACATCCAACACTCCTTGGTGGAGCAACATTGATTGTCATCAAGTTTACAAAAGCATCTAAATGAAAGTTTATGAACCTGCCTGTCTAGCCCCCAATGTTCCTCTAATCCTGTTCCAAACAAATTTGCCTGGTGCGTAAGGTCTCTCCTCACTACATGGCCTACCAACTCAAATGGCAATTTGGGTAGAATAGCATCATAATTATCAAGACCCTGCCAGCCTATGATAGTTGCCCTGCTTTACCTGCTTAAAGAGCAGGTGAACAGTGAGAAAATATTTGGGTCAAAGCATCCCCTTAGGGTGATCAGAACTTTTCCATCTCAAGAATAACAATCTTTGTCTCTTTGAGTGAATCATCTCATAGCTGGAACAAGTCTCTTAAGAGATGTCAACAGGCTCTGCCAGTGGGTAACAGGTCAGACAGTAGTTGTATACAAAGAAGTGACCATCTCTTCATTGAAAATGTAAGCATGACACTGCTTCCTATCGATCTGACACTTTCTGCCAGTTCCAGTAACAAAGATGGATGTGAAAGCAATGTTGGTGTATATGCAAGTATTTTTCCTACATTGTGGGAAAAATGTAATGCTCATCTCACAAAACAATAGCTAGCTGCGGAGAAAAATAGTTGCTGTTTCTTCCCTAAAGTGTAGACAATGCTAGCCAAGCCAACATTATGGTCCAATCTAAAATGTACTGAGCAGCTGGGAATGAGGTTTCTTTCAATCCCTGAGCTCCACATTGTTTCTGGTATCTTACAATTCCAGGGTATTGGGCACATTAAATATCCTGTGATGTTTCTAAGACTGAGTAAGCAAAATGCCAGTGCACATCTTTAAGTGTGTTCGATATTAGTTACAGTGGAATTATGGGCTTTAGCTTTTTACTGGTTTCTCAGCATAATTTGAATTGATGGTTAATTGTCCCTTGTACCAAGATACAATGAAAAGTTTTGTTTTGTGTGCTATCCAGGCAAGTCAATGTGTGCTTAAGTATAGCTAGTCATAGAATAATGAAATAAAGTGCAGGGTGTAGTGTTACATCAGGACAAAAAGAGCAGGCAGGGCATGATGTAACTAGGAGATTGGCAGGATGTGGAGGAAAATGGAGTTAAACTGTGCAGGGATAAAAAAAAATTCTTTACCAATAAGATGTTAATTAAAAAAACAATGAAAACATTGTAAGTTGTAATTGATCTAATTTTACCTCATACTGTCCTATTTTTTGAACTGATAAAAAAAATCCTTTCACTTGCTGAAAATCTCACGCTAAAGATTTCTTGAAGCTGATTCAAGGACCTTTCGAGTTTAAAACATTGAAGATTCTACACAGTATCATATGATTACAAAACATGAACTGCAAGTGTTTATTGTTACAAAGCTAAGAAAAAGAAAAATATTTATAGATAAAAATAGGTAAAGAATTTTAGTATTAAACACTTTGGCAAATAACCTTTGTTGCAGAAAGTCAAAACAACTTGTGCATAAAATCCATTGCTATTCCCAATGATTAAGTTGTAGCCAGTGGGTAGCAAAAATGAATTATCTTTATCAAAAAAAACCCAGACTATCAACTTGGAGGAAGAGAATGTTTTTCATAATTTCAAGGAAGGGCAATTGGATGTCTTTAGATTCCACATTTTCCAGTTATAGAGGTTAAAAGGGGTCTCAGAGTATTATAATAATTTGAAGAGATTCAGAAATTGAAAGCCGTAATAAATGTTGTCCTTGAATGTAAAGGGTCATAATGCTGAAAATGAACTGGTATTCACAGTAGCGAGCTTTGAGCATTCAATACCATTGCAAGCAAATTAATTACCTCAATTAGGAAACCAGCCTCTTACAATTTTGTAATGACAAAAGGAGATATGGAGGAATCCTTAATGAACTGGTATTTGTGTTTAGCTCTTAGCAATGTTTGTCACCTGCACATGAGCAATTGAAAACAAAAATCAAAATTCTGCAATTCATCTTCTGATGAAGATATGAGGGCTGTCTGCAATCTTTCTCCAAGTTTGGTGCCATTCTCCTCTCAGTCTAACCTGACAGCAATGTGGCAGAGAAGGGGAAAGCAGGACTGGATGGGTGGGGCTCAGTGAGACACTCCCTATTTTTGGAACAAAATCTAATAAAGACCTAAAGTCACCTGAGATCATTGAGGGATACAAGAGAAGAGGATCTAAGGTTCCCAGCAGAGACATTTTTTTAATAATAAAAAACAATGCTGGAGAAACTCAGCAGGTCAAACAGTGCATTTTATAGAGCAAAGATAAAGACGCATAACCAACATTGAGCTCTTCATCAAGATATTTTATTTATCATCTTTAGCCATAGTTAAGGTTCAGGAATGCAGGAAGGTGGCTAACATGTCTTTATTTAAGGCAGCAGTTCTCAATCTTCTTCTTTCCACTCACATACCACTTTAAGTATTCCCTATGCCATCGATGCTCTGTGATTAGTAAGGAGTTGCTTAAGGTGGAATGTGAGTGGGGAGGGAAGGTTGAGAACCACTGCTCTAGACCCAAATGTTACTGAAATATTTTGCTTGAGAAAAATTGCCATTGGCCCATTTTCTTTGGAGTTACCAAACTCTGCCCATAACAAGTCAATTAGGTATGATTAAAACAGTATTTTTTTCCTTTCAACCCACATACCACCTTAAGCAAACCCTTACTAATCACAGACCACATTACTCAAAGAGTAATTATAATAATTATAATAATTTGAAGAGAAAATTTTCTTTTGCAAAGAAAAGGTTGAGAACCACTGATTTAGAGCAATAATTCCCAAAGTGGGCAGTGTTGCCTGCCCGTTGGGATGGTGGAAAGATCCAAGTGGGTGTTGAGGAAAAAGAGGGCGGTCAATGTCCACTGAGTTGCTCTGAATCGAGCAGTGTTATCCCCTTACACATTTATCTTTTCCTTGAACAAAAAGCAGTTTTTTTCCAGCAGAGGTTGACATCAAAGAAGAGACTGGCATTGATGAATATAATCAAAACATCTCCCTTGCAAGTCATCAGTTGAAACAAAGACAAACAAGAACCCACATACAGTACACGCAAGGCAAGGAACACACACACTCTGCTCCCTCTGCTGGGCGGTCAGTGATTTACAGTACACCTAATACCAAGAAAGAGGTGTGTGTGTTGTGTGTGTGTGTGTGTGTGTGTGTGTGTGTGTGTGTGTGTGTGTGTGTATGTGTGTGTGTGTGTGTGTGTGTGTGTGTGTTTATTGTTGGGGGGAGGGAGGTTGGCTCTAGGGATGTGGGCTGGCAGCCAAGGGGGCTGTGGCCCCAAAAATGTTTGGGAACCACTGCCTAAGAGGGGTATTGGTCAAAAGTGGGCAAATGGGACTAGCTCAGGTAGGCAACTTGGCAAACATGAACATGTTGGAGGTGCAGTAAAATATATTAAAATAGATTCTTTTTTAAAAAAGAGGCCATATTAAAGATTTTGCTTTGGAGGAACATGTATAATTTGCCACTTTGTCTTGTTGAAAAATTAACCCTCAGAAAATTAATTTAACATTTTATTTTCATGTGTAAGTTATTCCATGGGTTGAATTGAAGTGAATTGTTTACCATCCCAACTTATGTGGTACAGTAAAATGCTCTGTTTGGCTATCGAGGCAAGTCAACTCATATGGTAGATCATTCAACAAGAATAAATAAATTGAAATATGGGGAACAGTGTTACATTAAGTGAAATGCTCCAGGGTACAGAGAAAAGTGCAGTTAAAAACAGTGCAAATCTTTAGCCAGTGAGAGATCCATTTAAAAGATTGATAACAGCAGGAAGGAACTTTCCTGGAAACTGAATGAAGGTTCATGTTTTCAAACCCACAAATCTTGTGCCTGATGAAATGGGGGTGAAGATTGAGTATAACCAAGGTGGGATGGGTCCTTTAAGCTTTCAAGACAGCGAGAGATACTAATGGAGTTGATGGTCTACATGATGACCAGAGCTGTGTTTACTACTCTCTCCTATTTCTTGTGGTCTTGTACCAAGCTGTGATCCTTCTAGACAAGATACTTTTTATGATGCATCTGTAAAAGTTGCTTGGAGACTGCGGAGACATGTAGAATTTCTTCAGGCTTCTGAGAAAGTAGAGTTTTTGGTGTACATTTTTGGTTGTAACATCGGTTGGTTAGGCCAAGTACTAGATGATCCTTACTCCTAAGAACTTAAAGCTCTCCGCCTCAGCACCATAGATATAGACAGAGACGTGTGTTCCTCTCTACTTGCAGAAGTCAATGACCAACTCCTTTGTTTTGCTGACACCATGCCACCTGATTCTCCATCTCCTTCCTATCCTCTGTCGATATTGGGCCATGATAGTGGTGTCCTTTGCAAACTAGTAGATGGAAGTCAAGCACAATCATGAGTGCAGAGGTACTACAGCAAGGGGTTGAGTACACAGTATCAAAGGCCACCATGTTGGCGAATATCATGCTGTTGTCACCAATCCTCCCTGCTTGTAATCTATAGGTCAGGATCCAGCAGCAAGGGGTGGGTGTAGGAGTGGGGAGAGGGTTGGTGCTGATACCTTGTCTCAGAGTTGTTGGATGAGTTTATTTGGGATCCTGATGCTGAAGGTAGAGATGTAATCAATAAATAGAAATCTGAGATAGTTGTCCTTATAATCCAAGTGTTCCAGGGCAGGGAGATGGCATCCCCTATGTTGTCACAGGCCTTAGGGCGATGCTCATTGAGGTATGGTGTCTTGCTTTTCTTTGGTACCAGGATAATAGTGCATTTGTTAATGCAGGTGGGAACATCAGTTTGTAGCAGTGAGAAGTTAAAGAGAGGTACATGCCCAAACCTACCAGCACAAGAAATCCCAGCCAGTGTTAGTCCAATATCTGGAGCTGCATTTCATTTATTTTATCATTTACAATGCAGCATGATAGAATGTCCTTGTGGCCATTGAAACCCATTCTATCCAATTAACCTACCAACCATACATTTTTGGAGGGCAGGAGGAGACCAGAGTGCCCAGAGGAAACCTATGCAAATACAGGGAGAATGTACAGATCCTTACAGACAGCACCAGATTTGAACCTGGGTTGCTGTGCTGTAATAGTGTTACGTTAACCATGCTGTGCAATGGTCACGATCCATGGGTAATAACTATGGAAAATGCATTTTTTAAACTACTTCCGGCATTGTAACCTTGTGTTCCTGGAGCCCAGAAAGTCACAGAAACAAAATCCAGTTTAATTGTGATATATACTACCATCAACTGGTCACACTCTGAAATAGCAATCTTGCAGTTCACCAGTAAAGGGTCTGTATTTACTATATGCTTTATATTACAAAAACACCATTGATCTCTCTCACACAAACTGGGGGTCATCAAATGGAGAGAAAAAATAATAATTCAAGGAATCTGTGGAAAATTGCAATATCCCAATTGACTTTGGGGACTCTCTGACTGCGGTCATTCAGTGTGCCAAAGGTACACTCAGGATGGTGAGAGCCTCAGGTCCATGCATTGGAAGGAGTATGGAGCCCTTCTGACAGCTGTTTCTGGGTGTCTCTCAGTATGTGTTTGGAATAATGCAATCTGGATTGATGGCACCACTTCTGAAAATTTAATTCATACATGAAGGGCAGACAAGGGATCTGCAACATTGTAATTAAAATCTGAAACTAGAGTTTACTGCATGTGTTGTGAGATATTAGTGAAGAGTAAATACCTCTGCTCAGAGATCAATTTTTAAAAATCCATTGCAAAGACCATAATTGAAAGGTGCATGACAAAGGTTGTGGATGTTGTTAAGCTGGAATTTCCTGCGATAATGTGTCCATGGTGTTGTCCTGGTTGGCCCTCTCATAGGACACCACTACTAGGACACCAGAATAGGTGTCCACCATCGTCAATATGAGGGCTTTTTGGCATGGGAGAGGGGCAACATAGTTTATTTGTCAGACTTGGCCGCTCCCGTGCCATGCTAAATGTGCCTCAGTGTACCTGTTGGCCATCCCCACAGTTTAACCTGCTGGCATGTGGGGCAATTGTCTATCGCTGTCCGTGCCACCCCCAAGCACTCTGCCCACCATAACATTCCATCAGACTCCAGATGACCGCTCTTCCTGTGGGCCTATGTTGCCTGGGCACTGGAATCTACATCATTGGAGCAGATGGAGGCTGTGCACATTTGCACTGCATGGTCCACGGCAGCATTGTGAATGGCCTCTGCTATGTCCCTGTTGGTGTGAGCATCCACATGGTGGACTGTGAGTGCCCTTTGTCCAGCTTGCTCCCAGATATACCTCCAGTACTGCTGACCCCATACTGGGCGATTGCAGATCTCCCATCCCGTATCATACCAACAAGGCATTCAAACCACCATCCTATTCGCCACTGCCCCTGAGTCCATATAGATATGGAGCAGACCTGTTGTTGATTACATTGTGAGTGCTACCTCTGAGATTGCTGGATCCCCCCATTCCTTCCTGAGTTAGGGACTTACCACTGTGTGGGTGTAGCGCCACTGCTCGACATAACTGCTTTTCATTGACTGAACAGGAACACAAGGTTACAATGCCGGAAGTAGTTTTAAAAATGTATTTTCCATAGTTATTACCCATGGATCGTGACCAATGCATAGCATGGTTAGTGTAACACTATTACAAACAAAGTTTGCTGCTGTTCCTCTTTAGTGAGGAAGTCGAATGACTGACCCCAGGATACAGGGGAGGGACCAAGGATGGGGACTTTGGGAAGGGGATTATGATTCTCAGGGAGGGACATGATTTTCTTGTGCAGCCTGCTGACTCCTTTTGGCCCTTTCTCTGCCCAGTTCACAATATACCACTGCCACTTAATAATAGAGGAATGCTGCACATGTCCCTCTTTATGGGTGGGATCGGAAGATTTAATCCCCTTCATAATGGGCAGGTGAGGCCAGAGTATAATGGTCTCAGTGGCCGTTTGGTCCTCAGTGGTGAGAAGAGCCAAACAGCATGGCAGAAGCTGGCATTCGAAGGAGTTGTAGCAGGAGGCAGGCTTTGTCCAGAAGCTGAGTGGAACTCTGTGGCCATTAATTTTCTGCCAGTGGCTCCACTGGGCTCTTGTGTTGGCGGCTGAGACCTGGAGTTCAAAGGGGATGCCAGTCTGTCAGGAGGCTAGTGGCAAGTTGGTCTGCTCCGAGCCCCAGTGAAATGGCGTCTTCTTCCTGGAGACAGCATACAGTGGGCGCAGCAGTATGGTAAGATGATGTGCTGCCACCACTAGCCTAAAAGGCCAATGGAACTGTGTTTCAGCCTTGTTGATGGGCAATGCTGAGTTTAAAATTTTATCCTCTGTGATATCCCTCTGACATGAGTGACACTGGATTCCCAGGAAGAGGACCATCTGGCTGGGACCCTTTACTTTCTCCCAATTGTTTGCACAGCTATGAGCTCAGAGCACAAAGATGAGAGAGTCCAGTGCTTGAGCTATGGTCTCTTCTCTGGGGCCCTGGATCAGAATGTCAATGATGTAATGACATATCGATAGCAGGGGGAAGAGTAATTTTTTTAGGTCGTGGGCTATTAACTTGTGGCAAAGGGTGGAAATATGGAGATATCCCTAGGGGAGGCAACAAAAAGTGCCACTCCATGGGAAGTCAAATTGATCCTGGGAGTAGGGGGTTAAGGTGGTACAGAAGAATGTATTGGTGAAGTTCACCATAGCATGCCAGGGTTGGTTGTGTCTGCCCGCGATATCCTCGACCAATGTGACCATGTCAGGAATGGCTGCAGTGATGGTGGAGGAGGGGGGGGGGGGGGGGGGTTAGTGGAATTTATTTAATTTGTGGTCATCTATTGTCATTCATTGCGTGCCATTTTTCTTGCAGATGGGCCAGACTAGGCTATTGTAGGGAGACACAGCAGGTCTGATCACCCTCTCATTGAGGAGAATATCAATCACTTATGCAATCTCCTCATTGTCTCCTGGCTGCCAATACTAATGGGTGAAGACTACCTGGGGGGATGGGGTGGAATGACCAGGTGAGTCCCTTGAGCACATTCATTCCCAGAATGCACGCAGTGAGGCTGCTATCAGGTCCAAGATGGGGAGGCTCACTGTCGATGGAGGGGCGGAGATTTTCTGTTAGAGAGGATGGAGGGCCCTAGTCTCTCTAAACTAATTTGGGGCCCCCTCCACCCGGGGATAATTGTGTGTTCTGCCCTGGTGTCAATCAGCATCATCCAGCACGGATGTTTCCCATATCCCAGTAAATATCCGCTGGAATAAATTGCCTCAGGTCACCTGGGTGGGACAGAACCACTGAGCGAATCCACTGGGGTCCCTGACCTCCAGCAGATTTCCACACAGTGGGGGGGTGTCTAGTGCAATTGTGTGCTATTGTTGGCGATTTCCTATTGCACCAGTGAGATAACATCTGCCCTGAGGGCAGCAGGGGCCACCTTAGCTAAGAGAAGTCTGCGTAATGGGGGAGGGGCATGATGGGCTGCACATAGTGGGCGGCATGGTGGGCAATGTGGGTTTTCATGTCTTTATCCCATAGTACTCCTGCCACATCACAAACATGGCGGGGTAGAGATGCTATGTATGTGGGCATGGTCTACGCCAACACATGTTAGGGCATAGATCATCTTCTGAAGTCAGGACGGATGGTGGTACTAAGTGCTCTGCCAAGTCAGAGGATGCCCTGATGCCCTCAGGGAGATTGTTCCTGGGGCCCCCACTGTAGAGGCTAGTAATGAGGTCCATTCGCTATTGACCCTCATGCCCTCTTGACAGTGAGCCACTACAGTTGGCACATCAGGTCCCACTCTAAAAGGGTGGGGAACCCGAACTGCACCACAGTCACCAGCCAATCCCACAAAGTGGTCCCTTCATCAATCCCTTCAGGCAGCACTCACAGGGAGTTGTTGATCATCTGCTTCACAGACAGACTGCCCAGAGTATCCATGCAGCTAATACTGGCCTGATGCTGGCAGTATCTGTCAGCTCAGCCAACTTATTGGTGGAGTGTAACGGGCCTCTACAATCTCATACCAGTCACTCACCCATCTGCTCAGACTCTCTCTCCGTTCTCGACAATCTACCAATGTGGAAGACCAACTTGGTGGGTTTGGGAGCATTTGGTTACCAACCCAACTTGCAAGATCTCTGGGACTCAACAGAGGGTTGTGGGGGGGGGTGGGGGGGGGGGGAAGGCCACATATAATCGGACTCAGCCTCCTCAAAGTCATTATTGTCCTACCAGACATCCCCATCTCCCGACCACACATCACTCTCTTCCCCACTCATGATCGATGGGCCACCTGAAGCTGCCACATTTGGACTAGCTGGCAGGCAGCTTCAGTGTACCCAGCCTCCAATGTGCCCTGGCAACCTTTAGTGCTTCCTGCAAGGAACCGCAAAGGAACTTTAGTGATTCAATATGTTCATGTTTCTGGACACCCTGATTACTTAAATCGGACAATACCCCACTGGCTCCCCCTCAACTTCTCCTGGTCTTGGGAAACCCCAATTCCTCCTGGATGGAGACCATGTGGTGTCCTATCTTCTTTCCGTGGGGGTCCAGCATGTTGATCCATTGTAACAATCAAAAGTAACTTCACTGAACACACAGGAAACAAACAGGGGAAGATGTCAAATGATACATAATTACTCTGCTATTAAATAACTATATAGACATTCACATCAGACCCAGGTTGGACTCCAATACTTGTGGCCACCTATCTTCTACACCACACATGTCAAACTCTGGCCTGCGGGCCAAATTTGGCCCGCGATATAATTATATTTGGCCCGCAAGATCATTTCAAAAATGATCTCGCCCTGCAGCGAGAGCCGATGCTGTTTTTTGGTAATGTCACCCCCACCATCCTCCCCCTTCATTGCACATCCTTCCCCATTGTAACACGAGAAATTGTAACACGAGAAGTCTGTCAATGTCATCAGCCGGCAAGCCAGTTGGAAGGCTCCCCGCACAACCAGTCACTTCTCCCACCTGTCAAGCGGTGCGGTGGATTGGCGAGCGCCTGTGATTTCCTGTCGGCGTGACGGACATGGCAGGCTGCATACGGCCCCCGGGCCGTGCGAGCCCCACGCAACTGGCACCGGACGGCCCTTCCACAGCGCGAGCGCACTTCTCCCGGTCGCCACGGCCTTCAGCGCTTGCACTTCAGGGACGGCTGGTTCGGCCCTGCACGTGAAGAGAGAGATGGTGGCTGTCCGCAAAGGCTGATCGGCAGCGCGCTGGGCCTGAGTGGGTGGGTAAGCAGGGGTGGGCGGAGGGTGTAGGTGAGGAGTAATGGGCAGGGGAAGTTATGGTGGTGCGAGGGGAAGTTAGAGGGAGGGATGAGTAGAAGGAGGGGTGGATAGGGAAGAGGTAAAAGGGGAGGGGAAGGGCGAGTAGGGGAGGGGTGATTAGAGGGTGAGAGACAGGTAGAGGGAGGAACAGGTTGAGGGGAGAGGCAGTAGAGGGGCGTGTATAGGATGGGGTGGGTAGAGGCAGAGCGAGTGGAGTGAGGGGTGAGTAGAGGTTATGTAAAGGACTGGTCAGGTAGAGGGATGGTGGGTCGAGGGTGAATAGAGGCCTAGAGCCTGAGGAGTGAGCAGGAAATGCTGAGTCCTGATGTAGGCCAAAATGGACACAGCCTGTGAATGCTGACTACATCTCCACAGGGACCAAATATGTTTCCCTCAGGTCAAGCAAAGGGTGAACTTGAGCTACCTACTCCTGACCTGTAACATTATCCTCCTAAAGTTATATCCTAAAGTTTAACATTACATATGTTGAAAGAAGAGAAAACATGCAGATGTTGTTGAAATTTTTCAATAAATATTTAGTTCGGCCCTCGACTTAGTCCAAGTTTTTAATTTCGGCCCTCCGTGAATTTGAGTTTGACACCCCTGTTCTACACGAATCGAAACTGTAGCACATCGAATAACTCAAAAACGTTGACTCAAACCAAGGCTTTTATTAACAAAAGAATGAAGTGTAGTACATCAAGGTTGACCAGTCCAGACTGACCTGGGTTTGGTTAGGAGTATCCCTTTATGACCTACCAGTAGTCGTGGCTATGGCTCTCAGCCAATCACTATTACTATATGTAAATATATACAAATATCTACATTGACTCCTATACTGGTGGCTGCTTACCCTACCACACTCTCCCATGTGTGCACACTCAAACACACTCCCGATTCCCCGTACCAACGTGTGGCTGTCTGCAAGCACTGACCTATGCAGTACTACAGCTCAACTTCTGTGTAGTGCACACATTACCCACGACTCCTCCAGTGATTTCCACAGTAGCAACCTCGGATTTGGACCAAGAGGCAGAGAGAAAGAAATGTGGTGTGCATCAATATTTTATACTTTTCTGAGCATCTGGCCAATTATGACGCTGAGTCATTTAAATGAGCCAATGGTAAGGTATAAAACTAATGGGTGGCCGGAGTCCAACCTTGATTGGCAGGTGATGCGACTTCTGAATAAGTTTCAGGCAGGGAGGTCACGTGACACTCCACAACCCACAATGTCCAGACAGAGAGGCCACACATTCCTCCACAGTGCACATATATCAGCTTTACACTCCACTTGTCCACAATATGAACACACAAAATAAAGAAGAGATAGAACATTTTACCCCTTGAACTTTCTGCATCATTCAATAAGGTCTTGCCCAATATGATATTGGCCTTATTCTCCATAACACTCAGCTTCCCAATCATTCTAACTTGTCCGTTTTATCCCTGAATCTATTCAAGCGTTCCGCTGCACATCTCTCTGGTGTAAAGGATTCAAAAGATTCATGATCTTCTGAGGGAAGACATCCCTCACTCACCTCTGACTTAAATGATCAGCCTTTTATAGTAAAATTGTGTTCCTTACTCGGAGATAAATGCACTAGGATCCTTTCTTTATCTACCCGTCATTCTAATGAGTTGTCACCCAACCTGTCAAACTTGCTTCATGCATAAACCCATTTATTTCAGGAACCATTCCAATACAATGAATGGATCCTTTCAGATGTATCAGCCCCAGTTTTAATATTCCATTCTCTTTTCAAAAGGACCGACATACAATTGAATTTTTATACTGGCAGGACTCAAATGAAAGT
Source organism: Narcine bancroftii (assembly GCF_036971445.1). NCBI lineage: Eukaryota > Metazoa > Chordata > Chondrichthyes > Torpediniformes > Narcinidae > Narcine > Narcine bancroftii. The sequence goes on along the minus strand of NC_091474.1, from coordinate 175,269,693 downwards.
ACTTCAGTCCTGCTGCACAACAGGCCGTGTGTAATGGACATTTGTTGGCCTAGAATTGTTAGGCTCCCGATGTTTGCAGTGTTGCAGGTTATTTTAACAGGTCTGTAGTTACAGAAATATAAATTTAGCATGCTAACAGTAAGAGATATATTCAAACATTATTTTCCTGTGATATATTTTGTGGATAAGTTGGCTGTGACAATATTATGTGACCCTGAATGCTGATGCATAATATTGTCTTTACTCCCAACTCTTGCAATTGCCATACACTTCTGACCCTGATGGTGGCCTCTTACTGAATAAGAGGGCCAAGTAGATAGGAGGAATCATTGCAGTACTGATAACATTTACAATGTCTGACTGTTTGGTGAATTCCTGTCAAAAATCAGATGGGAATTTTATTAAACACAAAGTTCATGTACAAACTTGGATTAAAAAGAAAATGATGAATGGTCAAGATTTAACATAGTGTTATGTACAGTGGAAACTTGGAACTATTTTATGCTGGCTCAGTGAGACACATTGTGGAAGCCACATCACACTGAGTGGTGAGCATGCTCAGTACAACAGTGTATTCGTACATGACCAGCAGCCTGAGATGTGAGTAAAAGATTGTGCTGTAAACTTACAAGCTTCTCTGAGTGTTTATTAAAACCTCTGATGGTACAACCGAGGACATAACTTGGTGGCAGCGGTGGGATTGACAGAAACCCACATCAGATAAGGAAAAAAATCCCTATAAACTAAAATAAACACAAAGAGAAGGAACAAAGGGAAAAAGCAGCATTACCTGACGACCAGAGCTGGAGAAGAAGATGGCCGCAGCAGCAGCAGCGTTGCACCCAGACATGGACGGGGAAGCCAACGACGTCATAGAGACTTTAAAAAAGTTCAAGCTGAAGTGCAACCTGGCATTCAAAAGTCTCCTCAAGGGAATCACACTAGAGGAAAAGGGTAGTTACATCCTTCTTTGGACGGGAGAGTGAGGACTAGGCCTGTCTAATAGCTGGGAGCTGGCTGAAGGGGAAGAAAATAACCCAGAAAGGATATTAGAAAAATTTTCATCTCATCTGGAACCGAAATCCAACCATAGAATAAAGCGATATGAGTTCCAGGAATTAAAACAAGAGCCTGATGAGTCAGTAGCTAATTTCCTCACAAGGTTAACGAACATTGCAGCAAAATGCAAGTTCAAAGAAATAGAGGAGAGAATAGTCGACCAACTAATCTGGGGAAGCGCTCATCCTGAAGGGCAGAAAGGTCTCATAGGAAAAGACAGCTTGGAACGAGCAGATGCCATAGACACAGCTGGAGCCTTCGAGGCCACTAGGAGGCAAATGCAATCCCTCTCCATCCAGGCCAACATGCAGCATAGAGATAGAAGGGTTGATGCCATAAAGCACATGCAGAGAAAGTCGCAGACAACTGAGAACTGCAGGGAGCGCGGCAGAATACACCCCTTTGAAGACTGCAAGAAATGCCCTGCATATGGTTCGAAGTGCAGGACCTGTGGGAAGGTCAATCATTGGGAAAAGATGTGTAGGTCCGACATGAAAAGAGAAAGAAACCAAGAATACAGAAGGAAAGTGCACCATGTCAAGGGAAGTGACAACAGTGACCCCGACTCACTGATGCTCAGCATTGAAACAATACTCCTTCATGAGATGTCCAAGAAAGGGAAGGGAGAAAAAGATGAATTGCACACCACGATCCAAGTTAAAAGAAAGATCAGAAACGAACCAATAACATTCAACTTGAAAATAAAGTTGAATACTGGAACACAAAGCAACATCCTCCCACTTAGTCTGTACCGCCAAATGTTCCCTGAGTACATAAAGAATGGGTACCTGGAGGAAGGCACACTAGAAGCTGCAAATGTCACGCTCACAGCCTATGGTAGACCCGTGATTAAACAACTAGGAAAGGTCCAAATAAAAGGCAAACATTGTGGTGGTACACTACCGGCCTACTGCAGGGGGCAACCTCTGTACCTGCAGGAGTGTAAGGGGACAGGACAACACCTGGCTGGCTGTCAATCATTCGGCCTGAAGGGATCAAGCCCCACCCGGTCGGGTGTCAATCACCCTCCAGGATATAAGCCTGCGCTGGCCTCCCAAAGCTCACTCAGAGTTACTGCAGCTACAGCCAGCCTGATTCTGTGGAAGTCTTTGTGGATTAAAGCCTGTTGTACAGTTTTTACCTTGTGTGTGTCTGATTCTGGCTAACAGCACACCACAATTTAATCCACAAAAATTTCCCACGGCTGCCATGGAAAAACTCCTGAGCGCAGGGAGCCTGGAAGTCGACCCATGCCACCTGGAAGCCCAGACACACTTTAAGATCTAGCAGCACACAGTCGAGGCAATCATCGAGGCACACAAAGGCGGAATCCTGGACTCAGATCGGTAGAGGTTGGTCCTACTCCGGTCAAAGCTGGGTCCCCACGCCTTCCAGGCAACCAAAGGCTGCTCCACATACAAGACCGCTATGGACACTCTCGAGAACTTGTACAAGGCCCCCATGAATGCGGTCTGTGCAAGGTATCTCCTCAGCACCCAAGCCCAGAAACCCAGGGAGACGGCTGAATCTTACCTGGGACACCTGCGAGAGTTGGTCTGACCGCGTCTGGCTGAACCCGGGGTGAGTGCAAAGGAGGTCAAAAGGTTGATCCAGGATGCCTTCATCTGAGGGCTATGCTCGAGGGCCATCCAGCAGAAGCAGCTGGAAGACAATATCTATACCCTAACCAAGACAGTGGAAGTGGTACAAACCCTGGAAGTGGCAGCCCATGCACATCGAAGCCTTCAATTCCAGGGTCCCCCAGGCTCCCTCATGGTCCTCTCAGACTGCAGCTGCAGCCCCAGACTGAGCTGGGGAGGAAAACGTCACTGCGGCAAGCGCCCGGTGCCCCTGTAAGTACTGTGGATCCTGGTGTGGGTCAGACTGACGATCACACCAAAACTGCTCAGCTAAGAACCAGTATTGTTCCTGATGCAGCAAGAAAGGCCACTTCGCTAAAGTGTGCATCTCAAAACCAGCCAGCAGCTCAGTAGCCCTCTATTACCTCCCCACCTCCCCTGCAGACCACTCCACATGCGCGTGCCGGACGGTGCCATTGTCCCCACTATGACTTCCTCCTTCTCTGACCTCAATGGTGCAACATCCGGCCCCGCCAGTGACTGTCGCAGCCTGTGCCCCAAGCACCTGGACCAATCCCCACCCTCACCTGCATCATTCACCGAGAACTACAGTGATGTCACTTCTGGCTCATGGTGTGACATCACTTCCAGCTGACATAATGATGTCACTGCCACCGGCCATGTTGACGTCACTCCCCCCTGGTGCAACAAACATGGCTGGGGAAGGAGGCCAGCCACGCAGCAGGCCCCCACGTGCCACCGTCATCTTGGGCCAGGCAGCCACTGACACGGAGGGCCCCCGATGATGTTGAGAACAACGTGGTCATCACAGGCGGTCACCAGGCTGCTCTACTGATGCTCCCCACACCTCTGGATGCCATCAGCTATCACACGCCGCACCCCATGACTGATGTCGACATGGTCAGGACGAGCAATGATCAGGCCGCCCTACTGACGCCCTCCATGCCTCTGAATGCCATAAATCGCTATGCACAACCGGAGAGCGATGACTCCAACTCCGAGACGATCCTGACGACCACCACACTGACCAGGGACATCTCTCACAACCTCGGGTGCTCTATGATGGACATGCAAGTCAACAGGAAGGTAACGAAGTGCCTATTCAACAGTGGGAGCACAGAGAGCTTCATTCTCCCGAGCGTTGCCCACACCCTGAGATTAAATGTCCACCCCACCACCTGCTCGATTGTCCTCGCCGCCAAGGATAAGACTGTTGGTACCCTCGGGTGCTGCTCAGCCGATATAACTATGGGAGGGGAGACTTACACAGGGTTCAGGCTCCTGGTCATGCCCAAACTCTGTGCCCTAGTCCTCCTGGGCCTAGATTTCCAGTGTCACCCTTGCCTTCGGGGGGCCCCAACTTCCACTCACATTACACAGCACGCCAACCTACCAGCTCCGGCCAACCTGCAGCCTCTCCACACTGTGCATCACCCCACCAGTGCTCTTCCCACATCTTGCGCTAGGCTGCAAACTGATCGTCGCCAGAAGTAGGAGGTATTGTGCCACAGACAGAGACTTTGTCAAGGTGGAGATGTGGCAACTCCTGGAGGAAGGTGTCATAGAGCCCAGTAACAGCTCTTGGAAAGCCCAAGTCCTGGTGGTCAAAGGGGGAAGTAAGCCAAGGATGGTCATGGATTACAGCCAGACCATTAACCAGTACACCCAGCTGGATGCCTACCCCCTGCCGAGGATCGCCGACATGGTCAACAAGATAACCCGCTACCAGGTTTACTCCATGATTGACCTGAAGTTGGCATATCACCAAATCTCCATCCACCCGAAGGAGAAGCCCTACACCGCATTTGAGGTGGACAGGCGCTTGTACCAGTTCCACCGAGTTCCCTTTGGGGTCACAAATGGGGTCTCCGTTTTCTAGCAGGAGATGGATCGCATGGTAGACCAGCACAAGCTGAAGGTGATGTTCCCGTACCTGGATAGCGTCACTATCTGCAGCCATGACCAGCAGGACCACGATGCTAACCTGGAGAATTTCCTCCAGGCAGCTAGGGAGCTGAACTTCACTTACAACAAGAAGTGTGTGTTTAGTACCACCCGCCTCGCCATCCTGGGATACATCGTGGCCCATAGAGTTGTTGGCCCAGATCCAGAAAGGATGCGCCCATTAATGGAGTTACCTCTCCCCCTCCCCACGCTAAAGGCCCTCCACAGGTGCCTTGGCCTTTTCTCTTATTACTTGCAGTGGGTCCCTCGCTTCTCAGACAAGGTTTGCTCACTGGCTCAAGCTACAACTTTTCCCCTCCCACCCGAGGCGTAGGCAGCCTTCATCCGCATCAGGCAAGACATCGTGTATGCCACAATGCAGGACGTGGATGAGGACTGCCCCTTTCAGGTGAAGAACAATGCCTCCAAGGTAGCCCTCACTGCTACCCTCAACCAAGAGGAGCGCCCTGTCGCTTTCTCCTCCAGGACCCTCCACAGCTCTGAGCTAGGGCATTCTGCCATTGAAAAAGAGGCTCAAGCAATTGTGGAAGCGGTCCACCACTGGCGCCACTACCTGGCTGGCAGGAGATTCACCCTCCTCATGGACCAGTGGGCTGTGGCATTAATATTTAACACTACCCACAAGAGCAAGATCAAGAATGACAAGATCCTGTGCTGGAGAATCGAGTTGGTAACCAACAGCTACGACATCCAGTACTGCTCTGGGATGTTTAATGACTCCCCCGATGCCCTCTCTCACACCTGCGCATCTATGCACGACGACAGGCTGCAGGCATTGCATGAGTCCCTCTGCCATCCGAGAGTCACCAGGTTGTACCACTTCATTAAGTCCCGGAACCTGCCATACACCATCAGGGACGTCAGGGACATGACCGAGGTCTGTCAGTTCTGCGCAGAGTATAAATTCCGTTTCTTACGCCCACCCCAGGACTATGTTGTAAAGGCTACTAGGTCTTTCGAGCATCTCGGCATGGACTTCAAAGGGCCCCTGCCTTCCACGAACTGAAATGTCTACTTCCTCACGGTAGTAGACGAGTACTCATGCTTCCCTTTCGCTATCCCTTGCCCAGACACCTCCACAGCCACTGTCATCAGGGCCCTGGGGCAAATCTTCACCATGTTTGGCTACCCCGCCTTCATCCACAGTGACTGAAGGTCTAGTTTCATGAGGGGCGAGCTGCGCCAGTACCTGATGGAGAGGGGAATCGCAACCAGTCGCACGACGAGCTATAACCCGAGAGGCAATGGGCAAGTGGAACGCGAAAACAGGGTGGTCTGGAAGGCAGTCCTCCTTGTTCTCAGGTCAAAAGGGTGGGCCGTTGAGTACTGGCAGGATGCCCTGCCTGAGGCACTCCATGCCATTTGGTCACTGCTGTGCACGGCTACCAACGTCTGTTCTCATTCCCCAGGAAGTCGGCGACTGGAATGTCCCTTCCAGCATGGCTCACGTCCCTGGGACCAGTGCTCCTGCATAAGCACATACGACACACAAGGCCGAAGCCCTGGTCAAACAGGTCTTCCTCCTACATGCAACCACAACTATACCTACGTTAGTTTCAGCAGTGGCAGGGAGGACACCGTCTCAACTAGGGACCTGGCACCAGCAAGAGCACCCACCACACCATGCCATCCTCCAGCTTAGGATGACACTGACTGGGCATACATCCCCGTCCCCAGGCATCTATAGGGCATGTCGGGCCTCCTTGACCACCTGGGGCCTGCTTCAGCCTTGAGAGAATAAGCCGCCCCCCCACCCATCCAATACAACCCTCATACATCAACCCCGACCACCCCTCCGTGCGGCACCACACCAGCCACACAGATACCTGACGCCAGCCACACAGATACCTGACGCCAGCCCCCCCACTTCCCCTCCGACCAGAGACCAGGAACCAGTCCTAAGACAGTCACAGAGACCCCGGCGGCTGCCGGATCATCTCAATCTGTAAATATTGTATGTATATAGTGGGTGCGATTCTTTGTTACTGCCCCTCACCCCCAGGACAATTGTAAAGAAGGGGGTGAATTTGGTGGTACACCACCGGCCTACTGCAGGGGGCAACATCTGTACCTGCAGGAGTGTATGGGGACAGGATAACACCTGGCCGGCTGTCAATCAGTTGGCCTGAAGGGATCAAGCCCCACCCGGTCGGGTGTCAATCACCCTCCAGGATATAAGCCTGCGCCGGCCTCCCAAAGCTCATTCATAGTTACTGCAGCTACAACCAGCCTGGCTCTGTGGAAGTCTTTGTGGATAAAAGCCTATTGTACAGTCTTTACCTTGTGTGTGTCTGATTCTGGCTAACAGCGCACCACAAACATAAAGGAAAGAGCATTATATGCACATTCTTTGCGATCGACGTCCATGGACCAGGCCTGAATAGTTGTCAAAAATTACAGCTAATCTCTGTAAACAATGAGATCTGGGAAAAGAAAATGTCCAAGAGGATCAATAGCGACACCTCACTTGAGAAATGACCTCCAATTACAAATAAGGCCGAGTTCATGGACATGTACCTTGAATGCTTTGATGACACATTTGGGTGCTTTGGGAACTTTGAATACCACATTACTATAGACCCAAACTACAAACCAATAATCCATGCTCCATGGAAGGTGCCAATAGAGCTGAAACAAAGGCTAAAGCAGGAACTGGAAGAAATGACAGAAAAACGAGAAATAGCAAAAGTAGTGGAGCCAACTGACTGGGTAAATTCTCTATTTGTAAAAGAAAAACCGAATGGCCGCCTAAGAATATGTCTGGACCCCAAAGACTTAAACCAAGCAATCAAAAGAGGGCACTATCCAATACCAATGCTGGAGGACATCACTTCTGAACTAGCAGGATCCAAAATCTTCAGTAAGCTAGATGCCAAGAATGGGTATTGGAATGTGAAGCTGGATGAAGAATCGACACTGCTAACAACATTCAACACTCCATTTGGCTGGTACAAGTTCCTGCGCCTACCTTCTGGCCTAAAGGTGAGCCAAGACATCTTCCATCAAAAGATAGATGAGACCTACATGGGACGCAAGGGTGTTGTCGGCATCGCAGATAACATCAGATTTTTGGCAGAGTTTGGAAAACCCACGATCTTCACCTACATGAGGCCATGGAGAGGACAAGAGGGGCCGGCATCAAACACAATGCAGACAAATGCATCATCGAGGTGGAGGAGTGCCAGTTCTTCGGAATGGTGTACACACCTGAAGGGGTCAGGCCAAGCCCAGAGACGATTACAGCCATTGCTGAAATGGAACACCCAAAGGACATAAAGGAACTAAAAAGCTTCCTCCGCCTGGTCCAATATATGAGTTCCTTCATCCCACATATGTCAGACCCCACAGCCAACTTCAGAGAGTTGCTGAAAGAGAATGTGGAGTTTCAGTGGTCACCATTGCATCAGCGAGATTTCGACAAGCTAAAGGAAGTGGTCTGCAGAGATGTAGAACTGAGCTACTATGACAGGAAAAAAACTGTCACATTACAAGTAGATGCTTGCATCAGAGGCCTCGGGGCAGCATTGGTGCAGGAAGGAAAACCAATAGCCTTTGACTCAAAAGCCCTGACAACAGCAGAGACCCAATATGCCAATATTGAAAGAGAGCTGTTGGCAGTTGTATATGAATGTGAAAAATTCCACAAATTCCTCTATGGGAGACAGTTTGTGGTAGAGACTGATCATCGTCCGCTGGAACACATCCAGAAAACGAACCTAAGCAAGGCACCAGCCAGACTACAGAGGCTACTCCTCCAGCTCCAATGTTACGACTTTACCTTGCAGTATAGGCCTGGGAAGAAAATGGTACTCGCTGATGCTTTGTCACGTCTTTCCCCAAATGAAAAATACGAACTGAAAGATATGGAGATCAAGATACATCACTAATAACAAACTAAACCAGATTAAAGAAGCAACCACAAAGAATGAAGAGCTGCAGCTGCTCTCCCAACAGGTGATACAGGGATGGCCAGAAAGGATAAAACAGGTTCAGCTATAATACGTCAGTATTGGTCTGTCAGGGACTACATATCCCTGGAGAATGGTGTACTGCTGGCAGGGGCTTGGCTGATAATACCAGAGACAATGAAAAAATAAATTCTCCAGAAAATACACCAGGGCCACATGGGAATGGAGAAATGCAAACTCAGAGCAAAGTCAGCAGTGTACTGGATAGGCATATAGAAGGACATCGAAAACATGGTGGCTATGTGCCCGGCATGCCAGAAATACAGAAATACACAACAAAAAGAAGAGATGATATCTGCGGAAATACCCGCCAGGCCATGGCACACAGTGGGAGCAGACCTATTCACAGAAAACCAAGAATGGTATCTGATTGTGTCCTGCTACTACTCCAAATATCCCTTCATCAGGAAAGTCAAGGATCTGAAAGCATCGACCATCACTGCTGCAGCACGTGCGCTCTTCACAGAACAGGGGATACCCAAACAAGTGATATATGACAATGGGACCCAATTCACATTGAGTGAATTCAGAAAAATGGCTGCAGAATATGGGTTCACCATCACTATTTCATCACCATATTACCCCAAAGGGCATGGATTCATTGAGAGGCATGTACAGACAATTAAACGCACTCTCACAAAGTGTCGAGAGACAAAGGAAGATCCCTACCTCGCCCTGCTGTCACTGCGAGCCACGCCTTTGAGGGCCGACATGAAATCCCTGGCAGAGCTTCTGAATAGCAGGAAGTACAAGACAACCCTGCCAAGCAAAATCCATCCACCAGACGATCAAGAGGAAACAAGAAGAAAGTCATACAAGAGGAAAGTCATCAACATTATAATAAACATGCACAAACACTACCAGAACTCTTCTGAGGGCAGCATGTCCATGTTGAAGAGCCAGTGATAAAAACCTGGAGTCCAGCAAAGATTGTTCGAGAAGCTGAGATGCCAAGGTCATACATCATTGAGACAGAATCTGGCAGGCAGCTGAGACGAAATAGAATTCACATTCGCCCAACCCCAGATCTGACACGGAAAGTGCCAGAAGCACCAGCAGCTTCTAAAAATCCAACAACTTGTGAAGGAATGTGAGTAGAAACTCCAACCAATAACACCATAACAGCTGAACAGCAGGCAACAGGAGAACCGAGGCAAACAACACCACCACCCACAATCATACCAACACCACCAAAGCAAACACACACAACAAGGTCTACAAGGTGGAGAAGCAACAGCCTACCACCAGTGCGATACCACTGAGAAGAATATAGAACTGCAATTGTATAATTAGAATACTTAATTCTTAATGGCAAGTGCAGGTAAAGAAGCAGTAACAATTTATTTTAAGCAATTTAAATCTTAATAAATCTTTTAATTTTTAGACTTTTTGTTAAAGAAGGGGGGATATTATATACAGTGGAAACTTGGGACTATTTTATGCTGGAGCAGGAGCACTGCAAGACTGCAAGAGCCACATCACACTTGAGTGGTGAGCATGCTCAGTGCAACAGTGTATTCATACATGACCGGCAGCCTGAGATGTGAGTAAAATTTGTGCTGTAAACTTACAAGCTTCTCTGAGTGTTTATTAAAACCTCCGATGGTACAACCGAGGACATAACACATAGGATTGGGGTCCCACTGATGAAGCACAGGTAATGTCACAAGACACCACACAATAGCTTCATTGGATTGTGACCATTATCAAAAACCACAGGGCATGATTGCAATCCTGACTCACTCAGCTCTATCTATTATTTTTTAAATTACATACAGTGGATTCTGCAGCATTATCTCTTCCTTATCATTTTTTTTATTGTGGATTATGATCAGCTGTTAATAGTTCTAAAATTCACACTGTAGCACTTAATTTTGCAATACACCCATTATTAAGGTCTTGATTCAGTGACTGCATGGAGGAAAAATGCACAATAAATATTATATTAATGAAATAAAATAATGTAGTTGCAATCATTAGTATCAATGCATACACCAAGTCTCATATACCATGCTCATATTTAGAAAGGCATGCACCTGGTTAAAAAAAAAACAATTAATTTTATGAAGTTTGATCACAATCTAGTGAAATGATATGATGTGGTATATGGCAAGTATCACAACTCATGTGGTAAGTCCTTATATTTGGATGGCAGGGGAGACTGTTCTTTCTCCCACACATCTTAAGTCGGGACATGAAATATGTACTTTGATATATGAGAAGTTGCATCAAACTATGGTGCCTTTCAGACAACAGGAGTGATTAAATCTTGTCAATTAGTAATAATTCAGATATTGCCTTCAAGCTTAATTCAAATAAAAACAGACTCAAACAGCTGTAGAAGTATATATTTTTCACTATTCTACAGATTCAATAAGTAAAAATTATGCCTGGCCTACATGAAAAAGAATCTGAGTTGTACATGATGCCAGGCATGTACTCTGACAATAAATTTGAACCTGAACTTGAATTAAGACACTGAAACTTTTCCAGTACATATTTGTCTTGGTTACAGATATTGATTTGTTCCCAAGTACATTAAGATAAATTAAAATGAATTATTTATTCTTTTTTTCCCAATGTAATAATTTGATTTACATTGCAAGGTCTTTATATGCACTTCACTTCAATCTACTAGGCAGTGACAATGTGGACTCAAGTCAATCACCTGGTCTGCTGAAAACTTTTGGAAGCAGTCACTTCATCAAGAGATAAACATGTCCTGTTTTGGTGTAGAATGTTGGGTTTGATGTTTACTGACGTGAACAATCTGGTGGCCCACTTAACTACAGAAAAAGAGAGTTGAAAACCCTGAAATGCATGACATACAGAATTATTTAATTTAAAACATTTACCATATTGTCAAAAGTTATTGCAGTGGTAAAATCAATACTTTCCAACATTCCTCTCAGTACAACAACAGAGATCAGACTGAGCTCCCAAGTTTCCACATTGACACATTCTTGTATCTCCAGAAACAAACTCAACTCTATTTCCCTTGTCCTGTGTTTAGTTCTTTGAATTATTACTTCAAACATGAGTAAAGATCAGAAGATTATAATTTTAACATTTTCAACAAATCAGACATTTGGTTCCTTCATGATTTTTGAGTCACTCTGACCTTTTACTTAATCATATTCTCAGCAGACACATTTGAAATATTGCTAATAGTCCGCACTACTTGTGAATATTGGACTGACTCAATGCTGAATTCTGTGCAATTTCCATGTCACATTCTCCCATTACTATTGCTTGCAGATCAGTAATAATAAATGTGCTTTATCGTCATATCATATTATACTCTGCTCAATAAATTATTCCATCTAAATTAGCCCAATCTATTTCAAAGTTAGAAATTATGTGCTGACACTGTCCTACAATGTGTTTAGTAGCACTAATTGGAAATGGAATAGCAGCTACTGATCATTGAGTGAATACAAGAAGAGTCATGGGAGATTTGCTGGGTCCTTTACATACATACAAATATTTTTTAGATCTTGTCTTACTTGAACAACTGAACCACCACAAGTGGTTCGTTGATAAGGAACTAATGCAAAGCCAATAAATTTCTTCCCAAGGTCCATCTCAAAAGGAAGCAATAAGCTTGTTCCAAGGGTCTTATAACAAAGTGATCATCCCATTAGAAAGAAGGTTGGCCATTCATACAACATAATGGCTCTGCATATTGAATGTCTCAGTCTGGAAAAAAAACAAAGAGGTTCTTTTTTGGCTGCTTGTTCTCTTCCAATATTCAGATGATAAAAGAGGCAGACCTTCCTTGAGACATCCCCTTTGGGAGCCATATGTACCCATTACCTTTAGGTTTTTAGTCCATGAAATGCTCCTCTTTCTGCTGCTTATAACTATTTTATTTTGTGATATTTATTGTTCCCATTATCCTCTTGATCACCACTATGGCCTCAATATTACAATGCCTGTATTTTGAATGACTGTTCTGTGTTGAAGGTGCAGTTTTATTTTTCGAGGAAGACCCTGATGAATTGAGTGGAATTCCAACAAAACTATGTGTTGGAATTATGAGGACCACAAGAGGTTAACAATCCTATGCTCAGAGGGCAAGGCCCAGGGATTTTAACTTCTGCTGCATCTGCCTGATCTCCATTTCACAGTCAAAGCTGACAGGTATCATGACACCATTATGCAGGGAAGAGGGAGAGTAGGAAGAGGGAGAACAGTCACTACCAGGTAGCAACAGAGAAGGTCCCTTCAAAGTAATTTAGAGATTTTCTTCTCCTCCTAATACACTTTTTTTTAAAATGTCTAATAATTCTGCAGAGAGGATGACTGTTTTTGATAGCTGTCACTATTGGATCCAGGAATGCCTAGTCCTTAGTCAATGCCCATTGTCATAAAGACATATCTGCTTGATCAAACCCTAGTTCCTCAGAGACAGATGGTGATCATGGCACATTTCATTTTCAAACAGAGTTAAAAATTCAGATCTTCATCAGAAGATTTAATATCTGTCTTGGATCAGAAATTTTAATTAATTCTCTATCCACCATGCTGAGGAATTCCAGCATTTTATATTTTTGTTCGACTTTGCCCGTTCAGCAAATGGGAGTTCACATTTTAAAAAAAGCAGGGTTTTGAAGTGCAAAAAAGTACAAAATGGGATGAAAAGCTTTTTTTTAAACTGTGGACAATCCCCTCCACCTGATCCGTATTCAGGTCATCATTTTTTTACAAAAAAAAGAATCAATGACAACTGGAGGGGACAAAATGGAAATTCACCTCACCACCTGAGGCAGTCTTGCTTAGATTCAAAAATAGCATGACTCAGATTTCTACCCATAAGGAGTAAAATTTTGGATATAAATAAACAAGACAAAAAGTGCAAAAAATTTGCCCTCATGTAACACTTCCATTATTTGTGACAGGGAATAAAAATGATACAGGCAGCAATCAATTGCTGTCTCACCTTACTTCAAAAAAAGATTTTTGATATAGCCTTCCAGTAAAGTTCCCAGCCCTCAAGGGAACTGAAGCCTTTATTGGTACTCTCAATTTTCAAAGCATTATTATTTCAAAAACTGGTAAGGGCTCTCTGAAAACCATTTTCTAGATGAGATTTGTTTCTCATTGTTACATTTTAATCAAAAATAGAAAGAGCAGAGTCAAGAGTGTGGATACAGACACTTTGGCACCGTTTGTCCACACTGACCAAAGTTTCCCACCCACACTAGTCCCACCTGCCTGAGTTACACATTATCCCTCTAAAAGGTTCAAAAGTTCCTTTTATTGTCACATAATAATACATTAAAATGTAATATACATGGTACACTTCAATTTTTGCATACTTTAAGAAGAGAAACTGAGGTAGTGGCTGTGGTTCACTATCCATTCAGAAAGCTGATGGCAGAGGGGGAGAAGTTGTTTTAGTTCCACCGAGTGCTCATCTTCAGGCTGCTATACCTCCTTCCTGATGGTAGCAGTGTGAAGAGGGCATGGCCTGGGTATTGAGGGTAATTGATGATAGAGACTGCTTTCTGAAGACACTGCCTCTTGTTGGTGTTATCAATAGAATGAAGACTGATTACTTTGATGTTGCTGGTCATGTTCACAACTCTTTATAGTCTCTTCCTGTTCTGTGCATTGGTCCCTCCACACCTGACGGCGATGCAAACAATCAGAATGTTCTCCACGGAACATCTGAGGAAATTTTCAAGTCCTTGGAGATATACCAAATCTCCTCTCTGCCAAGCCTTCTTCATGATTGCCTTGTGTAGAGCTCGTCGAAAGAATCAAAGATTTGTTGATCCAAACCAAGGCTTTTATTAGCAAAAGACAGGAGCTCTTCACAGGTGGCCGACCAGTCCAGAATGATCCGACCTGGCTAGGGACACAACCCTTTAAGGCCCAGACAATAGGCATGGCTTAGCTCTCAGCCAATCGCTGTAAGCACAGTCTAGATACAGTAACTATATACACTATGTAAATTGATGATAGATCTGTACTATCACACCTTGACATGGAGGCTCCATCGGATCTTAGGAGGTTTAACACCCAGGAATTTGAAGTTCTTAAACCTTTCCACTGCTGACCCTTCGATGAGGACTGGTTTGTGTTCTCCTGATATCCCCCTCCAGAAGTCCAATTAGCTCCTTGGTTTTGTTAAGGTTGAGTGGAAGGTTGTTATCATGAAACCATTCAACTAGATGATCTAACTAACTCCCTCCTGTACACTTTGTCATTTCCACATGTGATTCAGCCGACAACCGTGGTGTCATCAGCAAATTTGTAGGTGGCATTTTTGAATCGTGACTAGTCACATAATGATAGGTGTAAAGAGAGTGGAGCAGTGGACTAAGTATCCGTCCTCGAGGTCCACCTGTGTTGATTGGCAGAGAGGAGGAGGCATTGTCTCTCAATGTATCATGTATTTGTCCAATTTCTTTCTTTAAATTGCAGTAATACCTGCCATATCCATCTCTTCTATATGCATCTACCATCCTCTGTATAAAAAAGTTACTCTTTAGCTTCTTGTTAAATCTCTCTTCCCTCACCTTAAACCCAGGTCCTTTAGTTACCAATTCCCCTATATATTTAGTTGGGAGGCTTCTTAAATAACTTAGAGATGCAAGATTCAAATAACAGAAAAAACTTTACTTACTGATGTCTTCCACCATCTCAGGATACTGTTCACACACACTTATATCCATATACATACGCCCCAGAGTTGTGCACTACAGTTTCTACAGTGAGAAGGGTGTATTCTTACAAAGTAACAAAATAGTTCACATTCTCCTGACTATATAATATCCCTCCTACTCAAGATAAAGAAAAAAAATTCTTTCCAGTGCAACTTAAATTACTGAACTTGTACGCTAGTTTATTTGCACAACTATTTTTAAATAGTTCTTATTGCTATTGCACTGGCGGCAGTATGTTGCTTCGCTATCTTTTGGATTTGGCTGTGACCATTGGGTTCTGTGTTGCTAGTACACGTGTAGGTGATGTAGCTTGTTGTGCTTCACCTGACAACTGCTGTGTTGATGTTTCAGTATCAGTGGTTGTGGTCTCTTCACTTGATACTTCATTTGATATTGGTGTTGCAGGTTTTGCTGGTATTAAAGCTTTCTGCTTCATCACATCTTGTGTTGGCCAGAAGTGAATTCTGTTCCTCCTCAACTGATTGTCAGAGTCTGACTTGACAATGTATGATCTTGCTGACTCAAGGCAGAAGGTGGTTATGGAGACAAGGATGAACAATAAAGAGGCAAAAGCAATAACTATAACCAGTATCTGAAAATCAGCTCCAGCAATTTGTTACATCTCTGGGTTTAACTGGAGGGTGTATTTTGCTTGGCAGAATGAAGTGCCAGTTGATGAAGTAGACAAAGACGATGTGGTCAAACATTTTTATTAGCAGAAACTCATGGCACAATAATGAAAGACAATAGATGCATCTCCAGTTATATCCAAGGGGAGTGTCCTTAACAGTAGAGATAATGCACAGCCAATGTTAGTACAGCAAGGCTCACCAGAGGGGAGACAGGCAGCTTGGCAGACATTCACCACAGTCTCCCCCCAGCAGAAGAAGGGTTAAAATCAAAAGGACAGCTGCTAGGAAAGACTGAAGCAAGCGATACATGGATACCATGTTTGGCCTTGAGATACTCTAGCATGCAATTGAAATATAATGAGATGTTTATGAATATGTTAGCCTATCAGGTTGTTTACGAATTCTGGTGCTTCGTCTCAAAATAGGTGGCTCCTTTGCAACCTTGGGAACTGGTGCAGGTCCTGGGTCAGTAGTGTGGGAAGGAATGACTTCTGGACCCGCTCCAGAATCGCCAGCATGAGGCAGTGGAGCCTCCGCGTGGACATCTGAAAGCTGACTAGGGGGTCACAGGCTGGGGGGATGAGTCCAACCTCTCAGGCTCACTCTGAGTAGGGGTGCGAGGAAGGGGCGAACCAGGCAGCAAGGCCAAATCTCTTAGGGATACAGTGTCAGTACTCCCTTCTGGGAATCTAACATGAGCGAAGTTGGGGTTAGTATGCAGTAGTTGAACTAGTTGGATAGGGGGTCTGTTTTACATGCCCGAGCATGGCTCTTCAGCAGCACGGTTCCAGGCTCAGATAAACAGGCTGGCCAGTCCATCACAGTTCCTGACTTCCTAAGAAAGGCAAACATACATTCATGAGGTGTTTGATTTTTAGCATTACACAATAAAGACCTCCTGCCATTGGGTTACTGGGTAACCATATGTTTTTAAAGCAAGATTAACAGTCTTCCAGACTGTAACATTAGCCCTTTCAACCTGCCCATTGCCTTGCAGGTTGTAGCTCGTGGTATGACTGGTGGCAATCCCTTTTCATAGCAGGACTCGCCGCAGTTCAACACTCATGAATGCTGAGCCTCTATCACTATGAATGTAAATGGGAAAACCAAAAATGCTGAAAACTCTGTCAAGTGACTTAATGACAGAAGCTGACAAGACATCAGGGCAGGGTATCGCAAAGGGAAACCTGGTATATTCGTCAATTACAGTAAGGAAATATACATTTTTGTTGTTGGAAGGTAACAGCCCTTTAAAATCTTAGCTAATTCTCTCAAAAGGTTGGGTTGCCTTGATGAGAGTGGCCTCTGGAGTTTTGAAGTATTGCAGTTTGCATTCTGCGCAAACAGGACAGCTTTTAGTCAGTTTCCTGACTTCTTCCAGAGAGTAAGGAAGGTTGTTAGCCCTTATATAATGGAAGAATTTTGTGACTCCTGGGTGGCACAGTCTGCTATGGATCTCTTTTAGTTCCTCCAGCTGAGCACCAGCAGCAGATCGTGACAATGCGTTAGAGGGATCATTTAACCTGCCCTGTCTGTACTGGACCTCATAATTATAAGTTGAGAGTTCTATTCGCCAGCGTGCCATCTTATCGTTCTTGATTTTTCTTTTGTGTTTAGTACTGAACATGAAGGCCACAGATTTCTGATCAGTGACAAGAGTAAATTTTCTGCCGGCTAGAAAGTGTCTCCAGTAGCGAACAGCTTCAATAATAGCCTGGGTGTCTTTTTCAATGGCAGGATGTTTAAGTTCAGGTCCGCGAGAAGAATGTCACAGGTCTGCCCTTTTGATTAAGGGTTCCTGCCAAGGCACAATCTGAGGCATCAGTTCCCACTTGGAATGGGACATCCTCGTCAATGGACAAGAGTGCAGCTTCGGTAATATCAGCTTTAATTCTCTCGAAAGCCTTCAAGGCCATTGGAGAGAAAGGAAAAAATTTAGTGTCAAACAGAGGGCGTGCCTTCGTGGAGTATTCCCGAACCCATTTGCGGTAGCAGGAAAAGAATCCCATCCACCTTTTAAGGGCCTTTGCTGGGTTTGGGGGTGGTAACTTCTTAAGGGAACCCATTCTTTCTGGATCGGGGCAGATTTCTCCCTGTGGACAATGTAGCACAGAATGGGTAGCTCTGTCGCATTGAACACACATTTGCCCTCGTTAAATGTAAGGTTGAGTTCTTTAGCTATTGCCAAAAATTTATTTAAGTTGTTGTCGTGCTCAGCATGTGTTTTTCCACAGATAGTGACATTATCCAGATAGGGAAACGTACCCTGCAACTCATACGTCCCAATTTCACTCTGAAACACTGACACATTATTAGTGACTCCAAAAGTTAGCTTTTTAAACTGGTATAACCCCACATCAGCCTCAAAGTGGGGACAGACTGATCGATTATCAGACGCTCTGGCTTGAGGGCTGCATCCATTTCTGCTAATAAAATTGAAGTGCCAGTTGATGAAGTAGACAAAGACGATGTGGTCAAACAATAATCATGGCTTTTATTAGCAGAAACTCATGGTACAATAATGAAAGACAATTGCATATACAGGTATATCCAAGGGGAATGTCCTTAACAATAGAGATAATGCACAGCCAATGTTAGTACAGCAAGGCTCGCCAGTGGGGAGACAGGCAGCTTGGCAGACATTCACTACACAGAGTTGTTTTCTATCTCCTGCCATTTCAAAGTTCTGCCGGGGACTTCAAGTCAGCCTTTAAAGATGTTGCTTGTAATGGTATGCTAGGTATGCGAGGCATGGGTCTTCTTTTGCTAGGTCTGGGTCTTCTTTTGTTTTGTGACACTTAACTAGTGTGCGTTTCACAGTTTACACTTGTCTTTCAATGAACCATGACCTTTGGGGTATTATGGGAGATGATGTAGTGATAACAAACCCATACTCTGCAGCCAGCTTTCTGAATTCTTGTGAGGTGAACTGTGTTCCATTGTCACACATTACTTACTCAGGTATTCCTTGTTCAGCAAGGAGTGCTCTCATTTCTGAGGTAATAGTTGACCCTCTCAGGTCTTTTATCCTTTTGATGAATGGAAACTTAGAGTAGTAACAGGCTACTATTAAATACCACTCTTGATTCTCAGTGAACAAGTCTGCTCCCACTGTGTCCATGGCCTGGCAGGTACTTCTGTGGAAATGATTTCCTCTTTTTGTTGTGTGTTTCTGTACTTTTAGCATATTTTCTTCATCTGGATTCTATTATCGACAGAGATCAATTGCAACTCCCGGCAGCTATCCAGACCTAGAATTGCTGGTCCGTCTGTATCTATCATGTAGAACATACAGAGAATTTCTTTCCATTATGGCAACCATTGATCTTAGCTCTCCCTAGCTGCTTGATCATGGGTCTACTATAGGCTGTTAATGTGACATTTGCTGTTTCCAATGCACCGTCTTTCGGATACCCTTTTATTATGTTCTCTGGCAACATCTGGCCGTAGAATCTGAGTGGAAGGATGTTGCTTTGTGATCCAGTATCCAGCTTCACCTTTAGGTTAAATATCTTAGGCTCGTTCTGGATTGTCCTCTGAATTTGGATCTTTGTGTGCAACTTGCTTCCTTCTTTCATCTCACCCGACATCTCATTAAGGTGTATGGATTCCATGTCCAGAATCTGGGTATCGAAGTCCTCAATGTTGTTTCCTTTTATGTGATGGATCTTCTTCTTGACTTTTTTCTTCACTGGTATTACTGTTTCCTTCATACCAGACTGGCACATCTTTGCCCAGTGATTTCCTTTACCACAGGCTTTACATTCAGAACCGTATGCGGGGCATTTGTTTCAGTCATCAAAGGGGTGTTGTCTGCCTCACTTCCTGCAGGACTTGGGAGTTGGCAATTTTCTGATTGTGTTCTTTATAGAATCAACCCTTCCTTCTCTTTGCTGTGGGTGGGTCTGCATAAATTGGGATTTCATTTGCATCCTCGTGGCTTCGAAAACTCTAGTTGAGTCTATAGCTTCGGCCAGCTTCGAGCTATTCTTCTCTATCAGAGACTTTTGCACTTCAGGATGGGCACACCCCCATATTAGTTGATCAACTAATCTTTCCTCTATATCCTTAAATCTGCATTTTGCAGCAACAATTTTAATCTAATGAGGAAGTTATCAACAGTTTCATCAGTCTCTTGTATTAAGCCTTGAAATTCATAGTGCTTAACTCTATGATTAGACCTTGGTTCAAGGTGAGAAGCAAATTTTGCAAATATCTGCTCAGGATCATTTTTCTCCAGCTGTGTAAGCTCCCAGCTATTAAATAAGTGAAGGCTTTGCTCCCTGTCCAGAGAAGTTTATAAGTGACCATCTCCTCTGCTGTTCCATGTTTAAAATAGCTTTTGAATGTTAAATTTCACTTCTGCTGAAACCTTTTAAATGATTCAATAATATCTTCAGCCTCCCAGTCCATCACTGGGTGAACTGCTGTTGCTCCAACCACTTTTTCCAGTAATGTTTTTTCTCTTCTTCCCCTTAATATTTCAGTGATTTACAATCAATTTTATGACTTTATTTTCTTCTCTTATACCGTTGCCACCATGCTAAGTCTCTAGAGTTACTTGGGAGGCTTCTTAAATATCTTCTTAAATAACAGAAGAGTTTTTTTTTTACTTACTGATGCCTTCCACCATCTCAGGATACTGTTTGCACACACTCATCTACATATACATAAGCCCCACAGTGGTGCACTACATTTGCTACAGTGAGAAGGGTATATTCTTATGCGGTAACCAAATAGTTCACATTATCCTGACTATATAACACTGAGCTAAAGATTGCATTCACCTGAATGGTTTCTCATGATTTTGAATACCTCTATGATATCACCCATAATCCTCCTGTGCTCTAAGGAACAAAGGCCAAGTGTGCTCAACCTCTTCTTGTTGCTCATCCCTCCCCCCTCCACCCCTCAGTCCTGGCAACATTCACGTAAATCCACCCTCATAGACATAATCAATTTTCACCTCTCCCCATATCATATCTAATTAACACCTTTTGTGGGTCTGGGTTCCTCCCCCACCCAGTATTGTCTGGATTCTGAGATTTCCTGTTTTTGCTCATTCTGTTTATTCCTAGAAGAAGGGCTCAGGCCTGAAACGTTGGTAATATAACTTTGTCTTCAATGGTCACTGAAGAACCAGCTGAATTTCAGTGTGTTTTTACTACAATCACACTGTCTGCGGAATTTTGTGTTTCACTACAGCTGGAAGCAATTTCCTGGCATAATTTCTCCTCCATTTCCCATTGTACACTCCCAACAAGGTGACATTGTTCCTCAGCATCTCCTGAGCTGACCTGTCTGCAATGCGATATCTGACCAATGTCATGACATCCTCCTTAACCAATAATACAACACCCCTCATCTTTAACCACCATCCCTGTCTCTCCCGAAACACTTGTATCCAGAAATATTGAGCTGCCAATCCTTCTCCTCTCAACCAGGTTTCCTTAATGGCTACCCCATCCCAGTCACATATGTTTATCCATGCCCCAAGTTCATCTAAGTCTCTAGCACTAAAATAAACTTTCACTCATCAACCTCTGTACAAACAAACAACCTCTCACCTGCCTCTGTCCTGCATCGGATCTTACCCACCTCCCACCCTGGCCATTCTAGCTTAAACCCGTGCAGTACTCGCAAAACTAGTCCCTCTCTAGTTCAAGTGCAACCCATCCCTCAAACAGTTAAACTCCCAGTGATCCAAAAGCTTGAATCGCTATCTCCTGCACCAGATCCTCAGCCACAAATTCATCTAGCCTATTTTCCCCACTTCTGAGCCACTAGCACATGACACCAGAAGGCCAGAGGTCCTTCTTTTTAAACCTCCTTCCCAATTCCTATACTCATTGTCCAAGACCTTACTCTACCCATGTCATTTACAACAACGTATACAAAAATCTCTGGCAGTTCACTCTCCCCCTTGAGAATGTTCTCCAACCATTCAGTGACAGCCTGGACTTTGGCACTTGAGAAGCAAAGCACATAGCACCTCTTCTGCAGCCACAAAACTGCCTGTCTATCTCCCTGCAGCATAAAAACACCTATCTACCCCCTCAGTCTCCCTATTCCTCCCCCCACTGCATCGACGTGATCTACTGGGATCGTTGTCTAAAGCAAAATCATTGTGGACCTCTTCCACCCTGCCCACAGCATCTTTCAGCTGCTCCAGTCAGGAAAGAGATACAGGAGTATCAGAGCCAACAGCATCAGGCTGAGGAACAGCTTCCTTTTCCAGGCATTGAGAAGGCAAAACGGCCAAAGGAACTGCTCACACTAACCATCCAAGACTCTCATATTCATGAAGCAATATTTATTTATTTATTTACTTGTATATACTGTATAAATACTTGTCCTGTTTATGTAATGTTTTTATGTGTTATGTCTGATTGTGTGTCTGCATGTTTTGCACTGAGGACTAAAGAATGCTGTTTTGTCAGGTTGTACTTGTACAATCAAATGACAATAAACTTGACTTGACACAATCAATATCACCCTGCTTTCCTCCTGCTCCCTTACCATCTGAGCCTTAGAGCCTTTCCACACTGCCACTGATCTGACTGCCACTCGACCTTGAAAGGCCATTCTACCAACAAAGTCCCAAACAGTATACCTGTTAGTGATTACACTAATAGCCACAGGTAAACCCTATACTCTCCATTTATTCCACTTGTCTCTCCTCAGGGCCACCCAGCTACCTGCCAGGTGCCCCCTAATTCTGACCACCTCAATGAAAGACTCGTTTATAATTCCAGATGATCCTAAGTGCATTCAACAGCTGTCCATCAGGAGCTGTCACTGGGCACCATTCCCAGTGATCACCAGGAAGAGCACAAAGATTCCTGACTTCACATAGATGTCAGGAGAAGCATTCCACTGCCCTGATTCCATCATGCCTATTGAGCTTCATGATTCTCCCTCAACTTCTGTTCACCATCACCCCTCAAGCCAAGGCCTCAAAGTCCCACTCACACTCTTAACCACTCCATTTGAAATACTTTCTCTTTTTTATTGGCTACAAGGCCAACTCACTTCTTTTACATCTCCCACATCCAACACCAACAACATTTCCTATTCACTTCAATGAACCACAGGAGCTCCAGAAATTCACCTCCTTCATTGTAAAGGTTAAAACCTTGTGTTTTTAATTCTTAATTCTCTTTAAGAGAACTATTGTTTGTAATCACCTGAGTGACTATGATGTAAAATGTCATAATATCTGTCCAGCTAATGGCTTGCTCTTTCATTCTACAAGATGTGAAGAGGCGTGAGGACGAAAAATTATTTTATATTGTATATCTCTTAAAAAGCTTTTTATATCATTTGTATCTCATATTTTTAAATCTCTATTATATAGTAAATGCTTTGTTATTCATCATTATGAAACTCTTAATGCAAAGCGGTGAAAAATGTTTATCCGTCTTATCAACGAATTAAAACTACATAAAGTAACAGCCACAGAGTTTGATTTGTTAGATTAAAGAAATAGAAATTTGGGATATTCCAGCTCACACTTGGGAAGATGATACTTTGAAATTAGGATATATCAGAATAAGGAACGAGTCGTCTATATTTAGAGAAAAAAAACCACTAAAGTCTGCAGGCACTGTGATTGAAGTAAAAACACAATCCTGGAAAAACTCAGCAGTTATAACAGTTTACTTTATATTGCAAACATAAGGATACATCCATACCTTGATGAAGGAAGGGCTCAAGCCTTTAATGTTGGTTTTGTATCTTTATCTTTGCAATATAAAATGCAGTTTGACCTGCTGAGTTTCTCCAGCATTGCGTTTTTACATTTTTTCCTTAGTATCTCCCACCTCCTTCATTTCTCCTAACTTGAGCAGCCATCACATCTCCTATTGGCTGCAATGAACCACATGTGCTTCAGAAACTCACCCCCTTGATATCTCCCACCTTCAGCAGCAATTGCCTCTCCTGTTGGCTGCAATGTATATTCTATCACAATATGTCCACTCTACAAAAGAAGGTTTGAAAACTTTATGGACATTTAATTTAATTTGATTTTAATTGTTTTTAAAAACTCACATATACAGCACAGTAACAGACCATTTTGGCCCATGAGCCCATGTTGCCCTGTGCCACCCAATTAACCTACCACCCCCGGTACTTTTTGAAGGGTGGGAAGAAACTGGAACACCTGGGGAAATCCACAGGGAGAAGGTACAAACTCCTTACAGACAGCACAGGATTCAAACCCCTGTCCTGATCACTGGTGCTGTAACATCATTGCACTAACTGCTACACTAACCACATTGCCCTGATGTGCACATTAATTTAATTTCTGTTTTAGTTTAAAAAAATTAATTTCTAGAACAAATTTGAGCATCTCAACATGTAATCAACATTATGGATGCTGTTACATAAATTAACATCCATCTCATTTGTTTTACATGCTCTTTCAATGCATTTTATTTAGGTGTTACACCACCATATAACCATGGCACTTTGAAGAGCACAAGAGAATGGCAGCTGCAGCAGATCACTCAGCCCCATTAAACCTGCTAACCCATTCAATGGGACAATAATTGATCTGTCCAAACCACAATTTCCCATCTATTCTTATTCACCAAAATCTTTCAAACTCAACCGATCTCATTTGATAACATAATTTTGTTTTTATTTTCTTAAAACAATTTTTATGAAATTAAGTTTGAAAACATAAAAATAGTGTCTTTTAGGACATTGGATTATATTTTGTATTTCTATTTCCTGTCAATAATATATTATATTTTGTATTTCTATTTCCTGTCAATAATAATAAAAATAGTGTCTTTTAGGACATTGGATTTAATTATTATTGACAGGAAATAGAAATACAAAATATAACTGGAAGCATTTGGTAATATCAGAACATTTTACAGGTTCACTTATCCTTGTACAAGGTTTATTAAGACTGCAAATTGAAACAAATACCTTGACCATAACATTACAAATTTCTGTTTTTATAAAGCAAAATTATATAACATCGACAAAATTGATTCACACAGCAAATGATGCTCGACTAATATTTTATTAAATGCTTGGTTAGAGTGAAAAAAAACTAAAATTATTAACTAATTCTACTGTCATGTGCTGATTAACAGTAATATTCTCAATCTGTCAGATTTTTTTTTCCATAAACTCAGGCCTTGTCATTAAAATGTGGCACATGTTATGTGAAATTCCCTTTGCTATTTATTGGATAATATTTAAACCAATTTAAATTACACAACCTGAAGTAGCTGAGAAAGGAATTTCAGATGAATGAACATATTAAATTTTCATATTTGCAGTCCTATCGGGTAATCTTGGGGCCTGATAAATTTATGGAGCAGTTCCTTTCTTATAATTTGACATGATTAAGTGTTTCTTTAAGTGCCCTATTGTACAATCAGTGTACAAAATTAATTTTAATGTTAATCCCTACCTGCAAAAAACATAATTTTCTGTTCAATGGCTCAAATAGCTAATTTTGCCATTTTCATTTTACCTAGATCCTGACAGCATATGAAAAATATAGACTAATGCATTATTCAAAATATATTGTACACATGAGAGTACAGTCAACTAATTAAAAGCAGGATAACTGAAGGATAAGTCTGAAGGTCAAGGCTATCAATCATCTAGTAGATCCTCATTTTGGCAAGTGAGTATATAGAGTTCATTACTGTTACCATGCCTTAAGGAAGCCTATTTCTCAATATATTGTTATAACAATAATCAAATAGTTTTTCACAGAATTATATTATTGTCTACGCAACATTAATGCTTTGCAATGTCCATTCGCCTTAGTTGCCTTGGGATAAGAATTTGATATTGCACTCAATCAAATTTGGTTTACATTCTATGGCCACAGAGCCTCAGCATTCATTGGCTGAGTTTGGATACAGATATGAATTAATCAGAAGATAAAACTGATAACCATGACAGCTGTATCTTTTCTTTATCACAAAAGATTTAAATTTTAAATTGCATTCTTTTCTTGACATCTGATAATATAGTCATTCATTTTCAGCAAAAATGCACTTATAGAAATATTGGGCCAGATTTTGTTAGATCTGAGGGGAACGATAAATGCAGGTTTCAAAATATCAACCAACAAAATTGTTGGAAGTAGCCACTGATCACAGGGCATTGAGAGCACAGTACATCAGTGTCCTTGCTAAGCAATACCACAAGGGCCGGAGCAAACTAGACAGCCGCCTAGATCGCAAACCTCACAGGGGTGCAATCAGGATGGCCAGACATGTGGTGTGTAGGGGCCAAATGTGCAAAAGTGTACTTACTTCATTAGTTGGCATCCTGTGGTCCATTAGCTAGGCGCAGCCATCTTTATTCTTGCACGCATGGGCGAGTGCCAGCTGGCACATGCGTGATGGATTTGAGCAACTCCCAAGCTGCACAAGCCCCAAGCAAGGCAGGTGCAGGCTGCTTCAGAAAGCAAATAGGCAACTATTCAGCGAAGGGCTAAACAAATCCAGTGCAAAAAAAGATGCTGGACTGGAAGTGCAGGGCGTCACAAGATGTCCCACACATCAGGCGTGCAAAATTTGCAGCATTTGTTGGAAGTGACTCTGGATTTTTCTTACCCCCATTAATGGGGATGGGGCACGGGAAAATTAGAGACACTCGTACTGAAATCTAATTTCAAAAGAAACCCAAACGTATTAATATTAATAATGACAGGTTCACTTGAACTGCAGTTTTCTATTGGTGACATGAATGTTTTGAAAGTTTTTTTTATGAGTGAATTTATTCTGCATTGTAATTGTAGCAAATTGATATCAAAAATAACGTGACAATTGTTTAAGTACCCTGTTTCTGGTGCTGTATTGCACTGAATTGTTTAAAACTAAATCTATACCATCAGTTTAAAATCTGACTTTTAACACTTTCTAGTAGATTCAGTTGAATTTTACATGGGATTTGTAATATAGTGGAAATTATTTGCTCAAATTTAAAATTTTGCAAGTACTGTATTAACAAAAAGTTAAACAGAAACTGCATAATACATAGCAAAAATGAACAATCATTGGTACCTGCATCAATAGTCACTGCTGCCCTGCTCAAATGAAAATTTATTTTGACAATTGAATGTTTTGAGTATTCTGAAAAGGGACTTCACTTTGGAGAAAGTAGATGAATACAAGTGAGTTTTTCCCACCTGCATCTAAACATTGTACATACACCATTACCAAATAGTGAAAGGACAAATTCAATGCTATTATTCCCCACCCATTTCCCTTGTACAAACATTAAAGTCAAATGGTAATTGATGAATGATATCCATTTGTTGTTAAAGTAGGGACAATGCCATCCCAGTGTTTTACAGCCAGATGGAAAGCAGAAATGCCTTCATGTCATTCACTTGGAGAATTAAAAGAAACCCAAAAAAATCCTGTGTCACCCAAAGGTTTTCTCTTCAAAGCATAATTTTAATATAATTGCAGAGATCATTTCATGGCTTCCAATTAAAGACAAACTCCTACTGTTGCAACTCTGAACCAACAAAAATTTTTTGAAAGCAGGGTCTCTCAGGTAAAGTAGGAGCTCTTCAGTATTTGAAGGCCACAGAGGATGAAATGCAACAAATCTTACTGACATGAAAGTACAATAGCATTTACTCGTTACATTCATGTAGGTGCTTATACAAATGAAGATTTCAAAGTGGTGTTAATAACTGTGGTTTCAACACCTTCTTATGGTCTTACAGATGTGCTGCTGTGACTTTAGAGGGGAAATAGCAGAAGTGTGAATTGTTTACATCAATGTTGTGAAATTTGGATAATCTATTCTGAATAAAAACATAAATTATGTTAATTTAGAAAGATATTGATGCTATGATCTGTGTTGCGAACTTATAGCAATAGCTTGAAGACTTCCAATGTCTATCCTGCCACAAGGGGCACTTCACTTCATACTACATTGTGCCCAATGTTCGCATTGCTCTAAGGATCCTTCTCACACTTCCAGTATCAGAGGCAAATGGTGAACATAGTTTCTCAAAGCTCTAATTTATAAAAACTTACATATGCTCAACATTGCAATAGAGACTACTTGATCTGATTGAATTGGTGACAAAATTTGCAAAAAGGCTTGCAAAGTGAGATTTTGATGGGCCTGAAATGAAAACTTTTATGAGACTTAAATTTCAACAATACAATTCACAAGATTATTACCTCTGACAAGGTTACATTTATAATCCTGTTTGTCTGTTTTTTTTGTTTGTTTCTCTGTCTGATTGTAAGCAAAATGATGGGTTGGTTTCGCCAAGTAACCTTGAAAGGTTAAAGGTGTGTGAAGTAAAAATATTTTAATATTGTGTTGACTGTGAAGTAAAAGTTTTAATATTGTGTTGCCTGTTTAGTAAAAGGTTTTAATATTGTGTTGCCCTTGGCAGAGTATGCATCCTACCAAGTGCCCTTTAGTTGATTCATGTGCCAAAATATTTTCTTTTGTATTTGAGAAAGATAATCAAAGATTGGTGTATTACTTATTCTTGCAATTTAAAATAAATTTAGCAGTTTCAAATTTTGCACTTTTCATTTTTTCTAAAAAATATATTTTTGAAAATCAAAGTTGGCAATTTTTTGTGAGGGGGCTGGTATTGAAGTAGTTAGCATTGCCTAGGGTGCAAAATAGTCTGGCATCTGCCCTAACTAATGATTCATGGCCTTAACTAATGAGAATAAAGGAGTGACAATTAAATGCAGGAAGAGGACAAGTTAGAGTGGGTAAATTCAATGTCAGCAAAAGAAATTCAGAGAGGTGGGGTGATCCTTGCTATTGCATGCTTGTATGTAGAATATAATTGCTCGCTGCTAGCTAGTATGGAGGACTGGCACTATAGGCTGACTAGGGGCATATAGCCCCCTTGCTTGCATATAAGTGTTCCTGTCCACTGCTCTCAGCTCAGTTTGGAACTAGCCTCAGATGGCTAACACTGTCATGTTCTTGCTAATAAAAGCCTATATTATTCGCATAACTCCTGTCTAGTGAGTTAATGACTGCAGTTCAATTATATTAGCCAAGTTCATTTGAGATGACTTCAAAAGGCAATGCCCGATCTGAAAACAGAGTCGGGAGATGAAAAGGAGCAGTTGGAGGTGCACGGGTTCAACATCCCCCGCTCCCTCTCCTGGAGGCTGTAACACCGGCGCATGTTCAAGCCCCACAGCCAGTGCAGCCACTCGCATCACCAGAACAGTTGCTTGCACCCAGATATTGACCTCTGGTAAGAATGGAGCAAATTATGAAACCTGACAGGCTCGAGCTCAACCCATGAGCCCCAGAGGCTGCGACTCTCTTTGAGCGTTGGCTGCAGTGCTTGGAAGCATTTTTAAATGTGGCTAGGATAGTGGATGATGACCAAAACCTACTCCTACTTCTGTCCCGGATAGGCAGCAAGAGATAAAGAGACTTATTCACCTGCTATTGACAAATCTAAGCCATTGCAAGTGGAAAGCAACACCTCAGATTTTGCCCTGGCTGCTACCTTAAATCAAGCAGGCAGACCCGTTGCCTTCTTCTCCCGCACCCTGCAGGGCCCTGAAATACGACGCTCCTCAGTTGAGAAAGAGGCTCAGGCAATTGTCAAAACAATTAGACACTGGCGGCATTATCTAGCAGGTAGACGATTCACCAGTCAACAACCAACAGTCTATGGCCTTCATGTTCAACAACCTCGTAGAAAAATTAAAAACTACCAAATACTCTGCTGGACATTGGAACTATCCACCTTCAACTTCGACATTCTGTACCAGTCAGACAAACTCAATGAACCCTCCAATGCCCTATCCAGAGGTATTTGAGCCTCTAAATTTTGCTCAACTCCAAACATTACACAATCAATTATGCCACCCTGGGGTAACAAGGCTCTACCACTTTGTGAAATCACGCAACCTCCCTTTCTCTGATGATGAGGTTCGCGCGGTTAGGCGCAATTGTCAAATCTGCGCAGAGTCAAAACCAGTTTACCTGAACACCACACATGAACCTCATCAAATCCACCCATCCCTTCAAACGCATAAGTATCGACTTCAAAGGACCCCTACCTTCCATCAACACCATCATATACATCTTCACCATTATCGATGAATTCTACCATTTTCCTTTCGCAATTCCCTGCAAAGACTCATCCTCCGCTATGTGATCAAGTGCCTCGATCACCTCTTCAATTATCCAGAATACATACACAGCGATAGGGGATCCTCCTTCATGAGTGATGAACTCCACCAGTACCTACTGGCCAGAGGCATTGCCAGTAGCCATACCACGAGCTACAACCCACAAGGTAACTGACAAGTAGAGAAAGAAAACTCCACAATCCGGAAACCCATACTCGTTGCTCTCAAAACTAAATGCCTCCCTGTCTCCCACTGGCAGGAACCTCTCTCAACCACGCTACATTCCATCCACTCCCTCCTTAGCACAGCCACCAATGTGACTCCTCACGAATGCATGTTTTCTTTCCCAAGGAAATCCACTACTGGAAGGACTATGCCTAGCTGGCTCACATCCCCTGGAACCGTAAAGTTCAAGCGTCATGTGAAACTCTGGAGATCAGATTCATTAGTCGAACAAGTTCAATTCCTTCATGCCTTTGTTGTTTTTCCAGATGGGAGGGAGGACACCATGTCTGTCCGATACCACACATCAGCTGGGGTGCCCAAGTCACCACCTCCACCTCAAACACCCAGCCCACCCACACAAGTACCCAACCACCTAAATCTTGTGGCCATGGGAATTAACAATTGTCAACCCCACTGAGGGACTCTTCATCCCCACCACATCCATTTTCTTCCACAAGAATCTAACCTTATACCTACAAATGACAGCACCGAACATCCACCCATTACGCCATCATTTCCACCATCCCCTATGACACCGACCATTGGACCTTCTCCAACTCAGGTATCACCACCACAAGAGTCTCCAACTCCAATCTCATCCTGCAGGAACTGAGACTGTCCAGACGTCACATCAAACTACAGGAAAGACTCAACCTGTAATTGTAACTACAAATATTACGCTTGTGTACTCTTAATTTAGCCTTTAGTCCATTATTTTACCAGTCTGTCACAGCTGGCTTTCATTTCTTTTAGAAAGGGTGACAGGGGTGAGTGTGGTGATCCTTGGTATTGCATGCTTGTATGTAGAATGTAGTTGCTCGCTGCTAGCTGGTATGGAGGACCGGCTCTATAGGCTGACTAGAGGAAAGTGGCCCCCTTGCTTGCATACGTATTCCTGTCCATTGCTCTCAACTCAGATTGGGACTAGCCTCATAGATGGCCAACACTGCCATGTTCTTGCTAATAAAAGCCTATGTTATTCACATAACTCCAGTGTCATAAGTTATTGAATGTAGTTCAAGAGGGAAAGATCAAAAAAGTAAGAAAGACAAAAAAAAATTAATTTGTTGTAAATCGATCCAACAAATAATGAGACTTAATAAATATTCACATTCTGAAAAAAGACCAGTCATCAACAATCATTGTTAATCATTGTTACTCCATTTAGTATTAGCTTTATTTTACAGTATTTGAGTTTAGTAGACAATTAATATGCAAGTATTTAGGAATTTCAGTGAGATTAAAGATTAGATGAATTTCAGAAATTAATGCAAATTATCCTGCAATGTTTATCTATTCACAGTGTATAAGATAATTAGCTCTTCATTTCCACAAGTTGCTGGGTAATTTGCCCATTATTAGAAACATGTACCATTTAAAATCTAATCCTTTTTTCATCAAAATCTGGCCCAATATTCCACAAATAAAAATTTGCTGGAGCTTCTACTACATATTATACTGTTGGCCTGTGTTATAAATGCATAAGTCTAATATAGTTTAATGGAAGGGACTTTTCCAAAAAAAGTAAACAATTGAAAAAAAAAACAAACAGATATCTCTTTGAACTTTTGTATAATCAAAGTTCTATAAAATATTGTCCTGTATAGTTGGCATCTTCTCAACCAAGCATTAATCAAAATTGTGAATTGGGTTGAAAGTAGATTTCAGTTTCATGACATTTAGATTTTAACATAAAAGTAGACTGGAATATTTGAAGGTTTAAATAATTTTCTTGTTTAAAATCAATGTGGGATATGATTACTTGCACCTTAATTTTCATTATACAGCTTTACAAAAGTAGAGTATTCCAATGAAACCTTTCGTAAGCCAAAATGGCATAAAACAAAGACCCATTCACTATTATTGAAGTCTATTCAAATTTCTTTCAGATAGTGAAGACAGGTTTCTTCGTAAAAGCAAATTTGTGTAAAGCAAATATTTGTAAAGCGGCGTATACCTTTATATAATTCACTTTATATACATTTTAACTAGCAGCAAATCACACAATAAAATACAATGAATTCTGAACAGATCTATAACGTAAAATTATGTACATACTTAGAGGCACATTAAATACTACATGGATTGTAGTAAAACTTGACTTTGTGTTGCAAAGTACCTGCTGAAAGTGTTATTGTTTTAGGTAAATGGCTATTATCAAAAGCTATGGATTTTGTATTTACACAAAGTAAAAAAAGCACTAATTGTTGAAGGACACCCATCTTTGCCGATGATTTTTTAAAAAATGCATTGAAGGGTGGATAATCAAAGGCAAAAGTGTGTGATTATTTTCTCTTCATATGACAACTATTTGTCTCGTCATGATACTAACTGAAATTATGTCTGACTGTTTCCCTGGAGGTGGTGTAGTTAGAGAGCGTGGGGGTGATGAAGCAAAAAAAGAATAAAATTTGGCAACTGGCACATGAGTAAAATTGCACTGGCCTGCTTCAGTGTGCTTTATGTATGTATTATGTAATATCATGATAATAAATGCATATTTCTTGCATATTTGGTGGGAGGGCAAAATATGTAAAAGGATTTTGAGTATCCCTTATATATCCTGTCTGAATTTCTTTCCAATAGGTTAAATAAGGAAAATTCTCTGCTCCTTCAGCTTAGATGTTGGTTTCAGAACAAGAGGTTTGAGAAATTGTACAGCTGATTTATTTTTCATTCCCAGTCTATCTTTTCTGGAAACACTTGTCCTCATCCTCCATTCCCGAGAGTGAGAGGACACTTTCTGGTAAGAAGTTAATCACAAAAGTCTGTAGACACTATGGTTGAAGAAACACAAAAATCTGTAGGCACTGTTGTTGAAGTTACATTCAATAATATAGAATTCATTATAGCCTTTGGTCTAATGATGTACAGTAGATACATATCAGGTGAAATCAAGGCCAATAATTATACAATAGGTCTAAGATGTGAATATTAAATCAATGAAAGCAGATACAACACTATCAATGTTTGCTGGTATTAGGTAATATAAGCATTAGGTTCTATATAGGCTGTAAGATCAGTTTCAAAGAACTCCTCTAGTTTCCACTGGAGGGTCTCAAATGTTGGTCGCTCATAACTTTTGTCTTTCCAGCATTCGAGCATGATTTCATACAGTGGTGGGGGACATGCTTCAGGGCATGACATTCGGTATCCTTTTCCCAACTCTTCGATAACTTGAGAGTTTGACATCCCTAAAAAAATTCAAATTGTACAAAATTGTAAGCAAAAGTCAAACAAACTTACGTGCTGAAAATTTCAGACAGTGACAATTTACAAGTTAACAGATATTCTTCAAAAAGCTACTTGATAATTGTATCAGATGAAGGGCTAAATGTCCACTTAAATATCTATTTCCTGACAATATCTGCCACATGAATTTATTCTGTCATCACCAATGTTCAGATTGTCGGTAAGTTCATTTGCTTGATATACACGTGCAATCTGTTCCTTACTCATTCTCTCGCTTGGTCAACCTGCTCCAGATAGATTAAACAAAAAAAGTAAAATTTTAGTAACTCAGTGATTCTGAATATGTCCTGAAATTATAAACTAACCTGCATAAGGTATTTTTCCATAAGTGATAATTTCATACAGCAGTATTCCAAAGGACCAAACGTCCGATTTGATGCTGAACTTATTTAAATGGATGGCTTCGGGTGCAGTCCACTTTACAGGGAATCTTGCTCCTTCTTTTGCTTCATAAACATTTTCATCATCTGTCTAATGATGGCAAAGATCGTAATCACAATGAGGAATTTCACAGATCAAATAATGCACAGTGGAAGTCTGAAAATCTGGACTGCTCAGGGATTGTGTTGGTCCAGATTTTTGGATTTTCTGAATTCTCGAGCAATGTTTTTAAAATTCAAATTAAGGAGGATAAAGAAGAGATGAACAGGTACTTTTTGATAGTTTATTAATAGCAAATACAGCATCCTTTATTTATCAAAACAAAAAGTTTTAAAGAAAAATAAAGTGGTTGATTGTTGCCACTGGGCACCTGTGGCACTTAGCATGCATGCACGCACTCAAAAGCCTGCTAAGTTTTAAAAGTTTGAGAGTTTTCAAAAAGTTCAGATTTTTGAGTGGTCTGGGTTTTTGGACTTTTGCTATATTTAAGATTACATTGAAAGAGGGACATTTATTTTATTAATTGGAGCCCAGAATCGTCATTGCTCCACATTTAACTGGTTATGAGGTTGACCAAGGCCTTTGTTCTTTAACTTGTAATTTAAGAAATGAAATATAATTGACATTCTTACCAGAAAAACATGGGCAAGTCCAAAATCAGCAACCTTGCAGTTGTTGTTCTCCCCTACCAGAACATTCCTGGCAGCTAAATCCCGATGAATATAATTCTGAATTTCTAAATATGCCATTCCTGAAGCTACCTGAGCAGACATTTCCAGGAGATCTCTTAATGTCAAACTTGACTCTTGGTTTTCTGTCAAAATTAACATATGGTGAATGTTACATTTCAGAAAATATTTCCATATTTAAAAAAAATTGTATTTGGTAAAAAATATTACCAGAAGGTATTAAACCTTAAGCCTCCATTAACCACAACCAATGCTGACAAAAATCTCAATGCAAGATTTTCTTATAATGAAATTGGACATATTGTACAGTTTTCTCTGAATTCAGAATACTTCCTGATGTTTAATCTCATCAACGCAGTAATATCAATGAAAAATCTACTCACAATGAAACTGGGCTCAGTTCTCTCTGGGATTTGGAAGACCTTTTTGCAAAATTCAAATAGAGCAAGCTTTAATTTATGCCCAAGATATATTTATATGTCAGAAAGCATGCAAGACATAGAGCCCTTTTTTTCCCAAAGCAAATCAAGCCTCCCAGGACATTGTGGAATGTCTAATGCTATAATAATGACAATTTCTTGGACTTTTGTACTGCCATTTCAAGATCCTGGATGAAAGAGTTCAAATATAATTATAGAGTTGATAAAATCACCAATTTACAGAAATCATTTTGATTTCTGTTGTTAAATGGTACTGAGTGGCTTTGAACTAAGCCACATAAAAGGAATCGCAAGTAATCTAGTATGGAACAAAAAGTATTAGTGATGTAACAAAGTACATACAGGTATTTATGAATTGGCTAAGAGCATTCAAGCCCACAAAAACATATGACAAATACAAGTAAAAATGGCAATATTTACACTGAGGATTTACTTCGTCAAAAAGAAAACACGGGATGCCAGAGTGTCAGATAATATTAGTAATTTATAAGATTCATCAAAAAAATTTACAATATTCATTTGAATGCAATAAATGTTATTGTGTGATATCACTATTAAAATAAATAATCAACCACAATGATCAAATAATTTCCTTTGGAAATTACGTCATCTTTGTAAATTCTATTTCTTGAGAATCCAGACCAGCTATTGTTTATTAGGAAAGAAGCATTAACTATGGTCCAAGGGAAATATGAAAGTAAAAGCAAATCAATCCAAACCCCAGCAGATTCTGGTCATCTGAAATAAAATTAGACTGCTGGAAATATTCAGCAGGTCAGGCATTATCACCTGATGAAAAGCATTGTTAACCCTGTTTCTCTCCTTATAAGCAGCAAAGAAATTTTACTCCTAATTATCACAGAAAATGAAAGATATTTTGCCAAATATAGTTTTTGGAAGCTGGTTGATATGTTTATTCTCGAAATCCAAAAGTTTAGTCAATGTTCCACTTATTATTTAACATAACAATCTAATTGAAGCCAATAAATGACTAACCAAAGCAGCTATATTGTTTCCTCATCATCTCTGTGTTGTCTCTCAGCAATCTTACCAATAGCACAATTATAGCTTTAATATGTCCCTTGTCTTCACCTTGTTGAAGCTCCTGATTTATTTCAAGTCTTGGATGACTGGTTCTGAACTGGGAATAGTAGAAAGCACAAGGGTGCAACTTGTCAGGAAGCTCACTTCCCTGGAAGGCAAGTCACTGGTCTTCACTTGTCAGGAAGTCACAATAGCGACTGCACGTTCTGAGAAGACTGACATGGGCAAGACTACCGGCCACTGTCATGACAACCTTCTGCAGGAGCTCGATTGAGAGTGTCCTGACTGGCTGCATCACAGTGAGGTACGGAGGCTGCAGAGAAATGGATGGGAGGTCAATCAACAGGACCACAAGAGCAGCAGACACGTTGTCTGAAGAGAGCGCATAAAATCATTGAGGACCCCTTCCAACTTGCGCACAGCTTCTTACAGCTACTCCCAATGAGAAAAAGATACCGAAGTATCGGAACCAATACCACAGGCTAAGAAACAGCTTCTTCCCACAGGCAGTGAGAATGCCAAACAACCAAAGGGACTGGTCACACTAACCATCTGAGACTTGCATATTTATAAAACAATATTTATTTATTTGTATATATGAATACTTGTCCTGCATATGTGTTGTTTGTCTGCATGTGTGTTGTGTCTGCGCGTTTTTGGACTGAGGACTGGAGAATGCTGTTTTGTCAGGTTGTACTTGTGTAATCGGATGATAATAAACTTGACTTGTCTTAGTGGAGATGCAGTATCACAGCTCCAGCAACTAGGTTCACTCCTAACCTCAGATGCTGTCTGCATTAAGCTTGTATGTTCTCCTGATGGGTTTCCCCTGGATGCCATGATTTCCACACATCCTAAAGATGTAGGTTAAGTGGCCACTGTAAATTGAGGTAGAGTAGTAGAATCTGAGGGAATTTGATGGGAACGTGAGGAGAATAGGTTGCACAGAAATTTAATAGAGAATAGCACTGCTAGCATATCTTTACAAAAATTAATGGAAATATGAATTGAATATGAGGTCTACAACTCCTGAATTTTCAAAATTATTATAAAGCAGCACAATTGAGGTTTATTAAGATGGCGGTATCTTGGAATAGCACAAGACTGTCAGAGATTGTACCTCCTGAAACTGTGCAGGTTTGATCTAGGTTTTTCACCTTCGACCATGGCAGAATTGACTTGATTGGCAATGGCTTTAAAAAGGATTTTATAGTCAATGTTCAACAATACTATGGATCTCAAATTCCTGATATCCTCCTTCTTCCCCTTCTTTTTGAAGATGATGGTGATGATACCTTTCCTTGTGGAGTCTGATATGTTGCCTGCCAGAAACTTAGCATTGTATACTTCCAATTGGTCCAGGCCCACCCATGTGCAACAGAGCTATGTGCAACTCAGTCAGTAAGCCGTCGCTTCCAAATGTTTTGCTTGAATGTTTAACAAGATGGAGGACAGGAAATTTTGAGAGGCCATTCTGCCTGTAACCTTAGTTCCTACAGCTCAGCATAAAAGGATCTGCTCATCCTCTGTATGCCCATCTGCAAAGATGTGACTGAGCTGTCCTAAAGCACCCTCTAAGAATGTTTCAGCCCTGAGCCCTTCTACAAGCTTTGAGCAAAAAGTGGGCCAGACACTTGAATAAAAAGGCTGGGGAAGAAGGGAAGAAAGGGCAGGTGGAAGAGCACAGGCAACAGACAAAAGGCAAACAATTGACAAGAATATGAGAACAGGAGAGGAAAGGTAAGAA
Source organism: Narcine bancroftii (assembly GCF_036971445.1). Lineage (NCBI taxonomy): Eukaryota > Metazoa > Chordata > Chondrichthyes > Torpediniformes > Narcinidae > Narcine > Narcine bancroftii. The sequence goes on along the minus strand of NC_091474.1, from coordinate 175,231,884 downwards.
CTGATCGAGGGAGGGAGTGGCTCTCTGAATGCAGAGAGGGAGGAAAGGAGACAGGGAAAGGAAGAGGGAGGGTGAGAGTGACAGTGAAAGAAAGAGAGAGAATAAGGAAAGGAGAAATAGGGATAGGGGAAGGGGTTAACAGAAACCAGAGAAGAGGATGTTAATGCTATCTTGATGGAGGGTACCCAGAGATTTTGGTTCTCCAATGTGCGGATGGACTCAGTATGGCAGTACATGATATCATGTATAGACATGTCGGTATGAGAATGGAACAGGAAATTGATAGGGTGCCGCTGGGAGATCCCCGCTATTGTTTTCCACAAGCTTCATGACGTCAGAAATAAAAATATATTTTTCAAAAGAAGTTCCTGGAGTCTGCCTTTAACTAACGTGTGTTCAAGTGCACTTTCATAGAATTTGCTTAAAAAGTGCATAAAATTGCAATTATTGTATCTTATTATGTTTTGGTTCTTTAGATTCATTTTAGAAGCTTCAAAAATATATTATCATTTGCATTAATGGCTAATGCAATGAAGGCTTCATCATCAGGGGCAGCACAGTTGGTGCAGCAGTTAGCGGAAGGCCTTTATAGTGCCAGCAATCAGGACTGTACCGGAGTTCGAATCCTGTGCCATTTGTAAGGAGTTTGTACGTTCTCCCTGTATCTGCATGGGTTTTCTCCTTGAGCTCCAGTTTCATCCCACCATTCAAAACATACCGGGGTTGTAGGTTAATGGGGTGTAAATTGGGTGGCACGGACTCATAGGCCAAAATGGCCTGTTATCATGCCGTATGTCTCAAAAATCATTGCAAACAATCCCATATCATTCCGGTATAGGTACTGCCTAAATAGAATTAAATTAAATAGAAGCCAATTCCTCTGCAAAGCTAATTTCCCATACAGTAAAATCCCCATTATCTGGCACTCAATCAACCAGAAACTCAACAGGCAAAAAAATGAGGAAATAAATATATTTTTTTAAAATAAATGAGAATAAATAAAGTTTAAAATAAATGTTTAAATAAAAGTTTAAAGTTGTAAAAGTAAATCTCCGAAACAACACACAACCCCTTGGGAACAATCATTCAGCCAGCGGAATGGCCAAGTTGTGCCCCGCCTGCAGCAGCTGTTTTAATAAAGTTGTGTTTGAATAAAATAGCAACGCCCAGGATGAACAGCCAGCCAGTGTTGCTCACCTCGGAGACTGTTCTCCCAGTGTCTCCTTATCCCTGCTTAGTAAGAGTCTTTGTCTTTATTAGTATATTAATAAGGCTTTATCTGTGAACTTGGGGGGGGGGGGGGGGGGGGGTGTAAATGATGACGGTGGCACGGTAAGTGTAGCGGCTAGTGCAATGCTGTTACAGCAACAGTGACCAGAGTTCAAATTTAAAGGATGAGGCACTGAGGGCCTGACCAGAACACTTGCATGGTGATAAGTCGAGTTGGTCCAAGGGCCAATTTCCAAGGGTGAAATTTGTTGCGCCTAAGGCCTGATCAGGACACTGGCTTGGAAGTGTGTTGGGTTTTCTGACAGACACTAGCGTAGAGGTGAGTTAGGTTGCGCCAGGATGAAGAGCCAGTCGATGCCGCTTGCCACTGGGTGACTCTCCCAAAGTGTTTACCTATCTCTGTCTAGTAAGAGTCTATATCCTTATTAGTATTAGGTATATTAATAAGGCTTTATCTGTAAACTTGGGGAGGGGGGTTAATTATGCCAGCAGTGCGGTTAGCTTACCAGCTGGCATAATGCTGTTTCAGCGCCAGTGACCAGCGCTAAAATTTAAATGGAAATGTTGTAAGTTGTGGGAATTACTTGAATAAAGTGAACTTTACATTATAAAAAACTACATTACTGATTTTAAAAAAATATAACTTTACATTTCACAATGTCTTTTGTCTTTTAGACCATGTATTCTTAATGCTAATCTCAGGCAAAAAAAAAAATCGCATTTCCGACATCCATGATTGCAATCGGTGCCAGAAAATGTTATTTTACTGTATTTCCCTTCACTTTTAATTAATTGCAAAGTAGCCTCTTGATAAATAGTTTATAATTTCAATTAATATTTTATTACATTAATATTACAAAATATAATATTCTTTCTTTGGCTTGGCTTCACGGACGAAGATTTATGGAGGGGGTAAAAGTCCACGTCAGCTGCAGGCTCGTTTGTGGCTGACAAGTCCGATGCGGGACAGGCAGACACGGTTGCAGCGGCTGCAGGGGAAAATTGGTTGGTTGGGGTTGGGTGTTGGGTTTTTCCTCCTTTGCCTTTTGTCAGTGAGGTGGGCTCTGCGGTCTTCTTCAAAGGAGGTTGCTGCCCGCCAAACAGTGAGGCGCCAAGATGCACGGTTTGAGGCGATATCAGCCCACTGGAGGTGGTCAATGTGGCAGGCACCAAGAGATTTCTTTAGGTAGTCCTTGTACCTTTTCTTTGGTGCACCATCTGGAGGATCTCGCTGGATCTTCAGCAGCGTGGACTCGATGCTGTCGACCTCTGCCATCTCGAGTACTTCGACGTTAGGGATGAAAGCGCTCCAATGGATGTTGAAGATGGAGCGGAGACAACACTGGTGGAAGCGTTCTAGGAGCCGTAGGTGATGCCGGTAGAGGACCCATGATTCGGAGCCGAACAGGAGTGTGGGTATGACAACGGCTCTGTATACGCTTATCTTTGTGAGGTTTTTCAGTTGGTTGTTTTTCCAGACTCTTTTGTGTAGTCTTCCAAAGGCGCTATTTGCCTTGGTGAGTCTGTTGTCTATCTCATTGTCGATCCTTGCATCTGATGAAATGGTGCAGCCGAGATAGGTAAACTGGTTGACCATTTTGAGTTTTGTGTGCCCGATGGAGATGTGGGGGGCTGGTAGTCATGGTGGGGAGCTGGCTGATGGAGGACCTCAGTTTTCTTCAGGCTGACTTCCAGGCCAAACATTTTAGCAGTTTCCGCAAAGCAGGACGTCAAGCGCTGAAGAACTGGCTCTGAATGGGCAACTAACGCGGCATCGTCTGCAAAGAGTAGTTCACGGACAAGTTTCTCTTGTGTCTTGGTGTGAGCTTGCAGGCGCCTCAGCTTGAAGAGACTGCCATCCGTGCGGTACCGGATGTAAACAGCGTCTTCATTGTTGGGGTCTTTCATGGCTTGGTTCAGCATCATGCTGAAGAAGATTGAAAAGAGGGTTGGTGCGAGAACACAGCCTTGCTTCACGCCATTGTTAATGGAGAAGGGTTCAGAGAGCTCATTGCTGTATCTGACCCGACCTTGTTGGTTTTCGTGCAGTTGGATAATCATGTTGAGGAACTTTGGGGGACATCCGATGCGCTCTAGTATTTGCCAAAGCCCTTTCCTGCTCACGGTGTCGAAGGCTTTGGTGAGGTCAACAAAGGTGATGTAGAGTCCTTTGTTTTGTTCTCTGCACTTTTCTTGGAGCTGTCTGAGGGCAAAGACCATGTCAGTAGTTCCTCTGTTTGCGCGAAAGCCGCACTGTGATTCTGGGAGAATATTCTCGGTGACACTAGGTATTATTCTATTTAGTAGAATCCTAGCGAAGATTTTGCCTGCAATGGAGAGCAGCGTGATTCCCCTGTAGTTTGAGCAGTCTGATTTCTCGCCTTTGTTTTCGTACAGGGTGATGATGGTGGCATCACGAAGATCCTGAGGCAGTTTTCCTTGGTCCCAACAAAGCTTGAAAAACTCATGCAGTTTGGCATGCAGAGTTTTGCCGCCAGTCTTCCAGACCTCTGGGGGGATTCCATCCATACCTGCTGCTTTGCCACTTTTCAGTTGTTCGATTGCCTTATATGTCTCATCCTGGGTGAGGACCTCATCCAGCTCTAGCCTTAGGGGCTGTTGAGGGAGCTGGAGCAGGGCGGAATCTTGGACTGAGCGGTTGGCACTGAAAAGAGATTGGAAGTGTTCTGACCATCGGTTGAGGATGGAGATCTTATCGCTGAGGAGGACTTTGCCGTCTGAGCTGCGCAGCGGGCTTTGGACTTGGGGTGAGGGGCCGTACACAGCCTTTAGAGCCTCGTAGAAACCCCTGAAGTCGCCAATGTCCGCGCTGAGCTGGGTTCGTTTGGCGAGGCTAGTCCACCACTCATTTTGGATCTCCCGGAGTTTGCGCTGAAGATGGCTGCATGCGCGACGGAAGGCTTGTTTCTTCTCTGGACAGGACGGCTTTGTAAGGTGAGCCTGGTGGGCAGCTCGCTTCTTTGCCAGCAGCTCCTGGATTTCCTGGCTGTTTTCGTCAAACCAGTCCTTGTTTTTCCTGGAGGAGAAGCCCAGTACTTCTTCAGTGGATTGCAGTATGGTAGTCTTCAACTGATCCCAGAGGGTTTCAGGGGACGGGTCCGTGAGGCGGGTTGCATCGTCGAGCTTTGCTTTGAGGTTTGCCTGGAAGTTTCCTCTCGCTTTGTCTGACTGCAGGTTTCCAACATTGAACCTCTTTCTGGGGGCTTTACTGTTCCTGGGCTTTAGCTTGAAGTGAAGGTTGAGCTTGCAGCAAACCAGCCGGAGGTCAGTGTGGCATTCCGCACTGGGCATGACCCTGGTGTGGAGCACATCTCGTTTGTCACTTTCTCGCACCAGGATGTAGTCCAGGAGGTGCCAGTGTTTGGATCGGGGATGCATCCAGGTGGTCTTAAGGCTGTCCCTCTGCTGAAAAAGGGTGTTTGTAATGACAAGCCGCTGTTCTGCGCAGAGCTCCAACAGGAGGCGCCCATTGTCGTTGCACTTGCCGACGACATGCTTGCCCAGGATTCCTGGCCAGGTTTCTGAGTCTTTGCCGACACGAGCGTTGAAGTCGCCCAGGATGACAACCTTGTCGGCTGTAGGGGTGCGTTGGATGAGGTTGCACAGGTCGGTGTAGAACTTGTCCTTTTCTGCTGGTTCCGCCTGGAGGGTTGGAGCATAGACACTGATGAGGGTGATGCGACGCTTGTTTTGAAGGGGGATTCGCATGGACATGATTCGGTCCGAGAGGCCTGTCGGATGGTTTTCGAGTTTGGAGGCAATGAAGCTCTTGACCATGAAGCCTACACCAGATAGGCGTCGTTCATCCGAAGGCTTGCCAGACCAGTAGAGTGTGTAGCCCGCGCCGCGTTCTTGGAGGCTGCCTACATCTGCCAGGCGGACTTCACTGAGAGCGGCTATGTCGATGTCAAGTCTGAGGAGTTCATGTGCAATGAGGGCAGACCGACATTCAGGTCGGTGGCTGTCAGCCTTGTTTAGCATGGTTCTGATGTTCCAGCATGCTAGCTTGAGTTTGTGAGCATCTTTTGAGGGGGAGGACGTGGAGGGGGAGGACGTGGAGGGGGAGGACGTGGAGGGGGAGGACGTGGAGGGGGAGGACGTGGAGGGGGAGGACGTGGAGGGGGAGGACGTGGAGGGGGAGGACGTGGAGGGGGAGGACGTGGAGGGGGAGGACGTGGAGGGGGAGGACGTGGAGGGGGAGGACGTGGAGGGGGAGGACGTGGAGGGGGAGGACGTGGAGGGGGAGGACGTGGAGGGGGAGGACGTGGAGGGGGAGGACGTGGAGGGGGAGGACGTGGAGGGGGAGGACGTGGAGGGGAGGACGTGGAGGGGGAGGACGTGGAGGGGGAGGACGTGGAGGGGGAGGACGTGGACCTGTCCTCGGGCCTGCGCAAAGGAGCTTTTAGGTGGAGTGCAGTGCGCGCAGTACTGGCCCCACCCTTTACACCCATGGTTCGTGTGCCGTGGCCGAGCAAGCTGGGACGTGGCAGCGAGGTCCTTGACGGCGGCCCCGGCCTCGGTCGAGTGAGGCAGGCGGAGGCCCCGATCCGGGCAGAGAGTGGGAGGCGGCGGCCCCAGTCCAGGCACAGGGAGAGCTGCGGCTGCCTCGGCCCCGGTTCGGGCAGTATGGACCGACCTAATATTAACTAATAAATTAATATTTTACCTGTTTTACATTTTGCTATCAAATGCACCAAAGTCTGTTTGATTGTAAAAAGCTTCCATACTTACTGTGCAAGTATTCCAGTAAGCTCCCATTTTTCATTAATTCGGTAATAATGTAAATTGGTTCTTCAATGGTGCACACAGCATATAGTTGAATTAGTTTGGGATGTCTCAGTTTTTTCATTAATTGTGCCTCCTTTAGGAAGTCCTGTTTGGCCATTGTACCTGAAAATGGGCACAGCTGTTATTTCATAGACCAGCAGCAATAGAAATTCACCAAGACAATGGTATTTTAAAATCAATATTTTAATTAATAATTACTAACAATATTACATCTTACTTAAATCTAAACTTAACACCAACTATGTGCAAATATGTATGTGCATATGTGGATTACTCAAACAATTACGGTTTAGGCACAATTCTGAAAAGTCAATTCGAAGTTCAGTATTGGAAATCCTACATTGAAACTCAAAACCTTTAAACTGATGTTCAGAACTAATTATAAAGTTGGTGAGACACCAAGTCATTAGACTTCTCAAAACTCATGAATCCCTATCACGTTGCTTCCATTGAAATGTTCTTTAAAATAAATGATTATCACAATGCCCCTCTTTCTTGCATAGGGGCAATAAAACTAGTGACTTCCATAATGTTTGCACAAACCAAGGCAAGGGTTAAATCAAAATGAACATTACAATGGTCACAGCAGATAACTGGTCCACACCCCCCCAACCCCCCCCACCCCCCCCCACCCTCTCCACAAGGAGAAAACAACAGTAGTTATTTCATTTCTGTCTTTTCAGATGACTGGCTTTTGATATTAAATGCTTCTTCTTCATGTGTCTCAATCACATGACTTGGTTGATCAAAACTGACTTTGGTTTCAATTTCCCAAAAACATGAATCATAAACACATAACTTCTCTTCTCACCAGGTGTCTTTTCCTTAGATAAACAATCCATTGTTAAAGCCTTTAACTAAGAGCATTAACTCTATTTGCAGCTTGGACTTGTGTGCCTCTGCATCTGTTCAAAATGTTATAATGAAATCTGTGAGTATTTTCACCCAGTTCCAACCCCCAAAGTAACTCACTAAAAAAAACAGATGCCTGCAACAACAGCAAATAATAATAATTCACTCATCCAGCAGGATCTATGACAAAATCTATACAGGGTGATTACAATATTTTCCTGAGAAATTAGTGGCTTTACTTTGGTGAATAAAGGTGTACCTCCCTGTTCAGTGTCTGTTTGTTTCAATCATAGCACCCCACAACTATTCTACACTAATCATGTCGTACTAATCATACTGCTTAACTGATGACTACACCTATTGGTCCCTTCAAGATTTAAAACAAATATGCTGGTTTAGCAAATCTAATTGTAGCTCAAGCAGCACAGAGCATGAGCAGATCACGGGTCTCATAAACTAATCATGTCGTACTAATCATACTGCTTAACTGATGACTACACCTATTGGTCCCTTCAAGATTTAAAACAAATATGCTGGTTTAGCAAATCTAATTGTAGCTCAAGCAGCACAGAGCATGAGCAGATCACGGGTCTCATAAACTTCCAGGCCATAATTTTCCATTTCTCATCTCTGTTCCGACAAAATAAAAAATGTAATGTAAACATTAAAATTGAACAGCAGAGAAAGGAATAGGTTTGCTTCTTCAATTTATGTGTGACTATTTTAAATAACTCACATCACATGCCTGCTCACCAAGATCCTACTGCATCCCTATTTCAGTGAAATCTTTGCATTGAAGGTTGACATCCTTTCCCTGCTTCATATTCCAAAATGAACCAAGTATTGGTTGACAATTCTCATCACACTATGTTCGCACAGGTTTGATAACCCTGATGGCTTCATGTACTATGGAACTTTGTGATGCTGCAATGGTAAGAGGTCACTAGTGGGAGTATTATATCAGTACCCTAACAATATCTATACTGAAAAATAGTGTATAAATTAAGAAATAACAGTGGCTTGTGAGAAACTGCTGCAATAACCATTGGATTATTTTAATTATCAGATTTACAGAGTCTATTCAAAATAGTTTCTTAGAGCAAAGTGTTAATGAAGCAATCAGGGAAAAGACCATTTTTGATCTGGTTTTTATGGGGAGACAAGATTAATTAATGATCTCACAGAAAAGAATTCCATTGGAAAGAATGCTCAGAGCATGGTAAAGGCGAGAATTTTTTGTCTGAAATTAGTTGGCTAAACTTAAATAAAGGCTATTATAATTGTCGGACAGAATTAGCTGGTGGATTGGAAAAACAGATCAAAGAGTAAGTTAATAAATCAATAGTGATGGGCACTTATAAAGATATAAATCTCCACATAAGCTCTGCAAGAATAAGAAAGGTGCAACAAGGGATGCTGAGATGACTAGAAACTAGCAATCAATTACTGAGAGTGAGAAAAATCTAGCAAATAATATACAATTGTGACAGATTGTTATATTTTATATTGTATTGTTACTAGCCCAGAGGACCCCAAAACCCTGCAGCAAGATATTCACCAAGACAAATGGTTACTTAAACAAAAGTTGCTTTTAATTATATTTAAACATGAAAACAGAATCAAACTGTATTACTATTAACTTATTTAACCTAACTTAACCCCCTTGTAATTCTAAGAGCACATGTATATATTGTGTGTGTAAGTTTAGAAAAGTTATTTGATTCACAGTCCAATCTCACTTCTCACTCCTCCAAGTTCACTGGTTGCAGGCAATTCTTATACTGTGCATAGAATGTAACATTTATGAAGTTCGCCAGGCTTTGGTGCTTGAAAGGTAAATGGTTACCGCTCAGGAAGGTTCTTTTTGGTTTTCTGAGAGATTTGTTGTTCGCTGGACACAAACTGATCCCTTCTCATCAGCTACATCAGTGTATTGCAGAAGAAACTTGGCCCATCAGGATTTTCCAGATGATAACATCTTTCTTTCAGGTCACCACCGAGTTCCTTTTTGTTTCCCATATTTCAGGTCCTCTCCTCTTGTATGGACCACAAGGGCTTTGACCAGGCTGAACTAAGCACTCACAACCAGTTTTCAGGTTTTTCTACAAGTTTGCCACCTTGTCCTGTTCCAGTCCCAGCTGCTGCTGTTGAACTCTAGAACTGTCCAACTGAATTCTCTCTCTCACTCCTAGAGAAAAGCCTGTTTGACTCTCTCTGCTTGCAAAACTGCACGACCCTCTTAGAACAGCAAACTGCACTTAGACAGACTGCAGCTCCCAACCTAATGCTTCGAGTTCTTTCATCTGTTGCTTTTCAAAACAACAATCAATTAGTGAAGTTTCTTTAGGCACTCCACAAAGTTATTGCAAAGGCACTCAGAGCCAGTCTGTCTGGCTTGAGCAGAGATCCATTATTTTAAATGAGATCTGTTTTCAAGAGTTTGTATGGGACCTACACTAAAAAAAACACCTGCCACAATTTATCTCCTCCAAAACATATCTATATACAATATAAAACACAACATAATCTGTCACACTTTTCCCCACAAAGGAATTTTAACTCGAGTTAAAATTCAGTTATAACTAAACTGACTTTAAAAATCACTGAAGTGATAACAAAATACAATATATAACATGTTATAACAATGTAACCCAAAGTTGAGAGTATACATTTCTAAACACAATTAAATTAACATACTGATAGACAATCTGCTATCACATTATTTGTACCTCTGATATTATTAATTTGCAGATTATATTCTTGCAATATTAAACCCCAGTTTAACAATCTTCTATTTTTATTCTTCATTTTATTTAAAAAAAACCAGAGGATTGTGGTCAGTAAATATCACAATTGGTTCGTGAGAGGTACAGAGATATAAATCAAAATTCTGCACAGCAAATATTATAGATAACAGTTCTTTTTCAATAGTGGAATAGTTCCTTTGATGAACATTGAATTTTTTGAAAACTAAGCAAATTGATGGTCAATTTCATTATGTTTTTGCAATAAAACTGCACCTGCTGCCCCCTCATTGGCATCCACTGCTAAAGAAAATGGACTGTCAAAATCAGGAGATTTTAAAACAGGATATTGGCATAACAACTCCTTTAAATTTTATAAAGCTGTCTGACAAACTTCAAACCCAAAAATTTCTCCCCTTTATTCAAAAGATTGGTTAAAGGAAGAGCTACTTCAGCAAAATTTCCTATTATATTCTGCCATTCCTAAAATCGTTCTCACTGCTTTCTTGCCATTGGGAATAGGAAATACAGAAATTGCATTCACCTTAGTTTGAATAGGTGCAACTTTGCTATGTCCAACTACATTACCTAAGTATGTCACAGTAGCATGTCCAAATTCACTTTTTGGTAAATTAACAGACAAATTTGCTTTGGATAATCTTGCAAACAATTTGTCCAATCCCTTCAGATGTTCTTCCCATGTGTCACTTTTTGTGTCCAAGTCATCAATATAAGCATCTGTATGTGTCAACTCTTGGATTACCAAATTAATCATCCTTTGGAATGCTGCAGAGACATTTCTTTCATGCCAAAAGGTAACACATTATACTCATATAAACCGGATGGAGTTACAAAAGCTGAAATATTCTTTCCTCTCTCAGTTAGAGGCACACACCAACACATCCAACTTAGTAAGAAATTTAGCTTTCCCAATTTTATCAATACAGTCATCTATTCTCAGAATAGGATAAGCATCTGTTTTAGTAACTGAATTAACCTTCCCATAATCTGTATAGAATCTAACAGTTCCATCTGGTTTAGTTACCAGAACACAAGGAGAACTCCAATCTGAGTTCGAATGTCTAATAATATCATTTTTCAACATATATTCCACCTCCTGATTTTACTTTTCTGAATGTATATTTTATATGGGTGTTGTTTTATGGGACTTGCTTCTCCCACATCATAATAAATCAGTGATGACCTTTTTGACACATCAGGAAACAAATGTGTACATTTCAAAATTATTTTATTCAACTGTATCTGTTCTTGTGACTTAAGATGGCCTAACTTTTCCTCCAGATTTTCCAAAATTGCTCAATTAGATGCACAGGAACCATGGTTTATTTAAGGTTACCCTTACAACAATCTGTTTCCATAATCCTATGATCCATAACTTCCTCAACCCTATCAACAACTAACACCTCTGTTACAGTATGTTCCCCACTACCCTTATCATTATACGGTTGCATTAACAATTCATCCTTCAAGTCATATCCACAAGCCATTTCTTTAATCTCCTGTTCACTTACTGCTTTGTCCCTTAAGTCTATAAGATCTGTATCTGTCCACTATTACTGAATTAACTCTTTCCTTGACAAAGAGAAATCCTTACTCTCACAATTAATCTGCTCTTTCAAGACTATTTCAGAAGCATTGGGCAAGTCTCTATCAACTGGATCTTCCTCAGCTCTCATCATTTTCTTAGACAAAGACCTTGTTACAGCACATGCAGGATACAACTCACATTCCTCCTTAACATCATCCTTACTAGGCTGATTTGTTCATCTCAAAACTGACCCAACTTTATCCTCTACCAAATCATTCCCTAATAAAAATAAGACTCTCTGCATGGGTAACTTGAAATTACTCCTACTACAACAGGTTCTTTAACTAATTCTGAATTCAGCACTATGTTGTGAAGAGATATTAACTCTACCTCACCTCCAACACCTTTAATCAAAATTGTCTCCCCTGTGTCAGTCTTTTGATCAAGAGTTAAAACATTTTCCAACAACAGTGACTGAGCAGCCCCAGTATCTCTAAGAATTTAACTGGAACCTGTGATTTTCCCTCTTTCACTGAAAGAAAACCCTCTGACACAAAAGGTTTGAAAACATCCATGACACCCTTACCAGGTTTGGAACATCTGCTCTCCTTAAATTCAACTGTTTTAATACATGCTTCTGGTAAAACCTCCTTTCCTCATCTATTTTTTAACACTAAACAATTCGCAATAACATGACCAGGTTTCTTACAAAACTGACACACAAATTCAGAAGTTCTGCCCTTTCCCACCTTACCTTCATCTTTTCTCTTAACATTCTCCCCAGACTTAATTTCAGGCTTACGACTCTGCTCCACATTAACCTTCTGAACAGGCTTACTAATTTGTTCCACAGTAACGCTCTGAAAAGGTTCACTATTCTGAAATTTGTTTTTATGAATCAGGACAAATTCATCTGCTAACCTAGCCATTTGCTGCCACGTCCCCGCGTCTCTCTCATCCAGGTATAATTTAATCTCGTTTGGAATACACCTTTAAATTTCCTCAATTAATATCAATTCTCTCATTCTGTCAAAATCATTATTTATTCCTTTTGAGGCACATCAACAGTCAAAACATCGATGGATTTTTCTCTGGGAAAATCTGTAAGATTTTTTCCATGTTTTCTCCAAACTTCTAAATTTTTGTCTATATGCTTCTGGAACCAACTCATAAGTTTTCAATACTACTTTTTTAACAGTATCATAATTTGCCACTTGCTTTTCCTTTCAATACACTTTGGAACATAAGAGGCCATTTTTCTTTTGGCCATCTTGAGCTCTCAGCAATCTTTTAAAAAAGCTGAAAATATGTATCTATATCTCCCTCATCAAAAGGAGGAATGAGTTTTATCTACTAGCCAAAAACTTTTCCCCAAGAGTTAGAACCTCAATTCTCTTACCTCCTTCCATCTCAATTTTTAACTTCTCTAATTGAAATAGTCTGTCCCTTTCAATCTTTTCCAAGTCCTATTTTCTTTGTCATCCTCCCTCCATTTTTCAGCTCCCTCCAACTCATATTTCCTCCATTTTTCAGCTCCCTCTGCCTCATATACTCTTTCTCAGCTCCAACCCTGGGAGCCTGGTCTGTCTGGCTTGAGAAGAGCCCTGGCATTTTAAATGAGAACTGTGTTGTGAAGTGTTTATGTTTGTTTGTGACCTACACTAAAAAACCTCCCACAATTTATCTCCTCTAAAACATATCTATATACAATACAAAATAATCTTTCACACAATCTAAAGTAAGAGCTTCTCTAGGCATATATACTTCAAACTACTAAGTAAACGGTGGTGATTTAGAGGATGAGGCTGAGAGATCAAAAACATTTAAAAAATGCTATTGATTATAAATAATTATATTAGAAGATGAGGGTTCATGGTAGAGGACACTAAAAATATCCCAATAATGAATAAAGGGGTGGAGTGAGGAACTTAAAAACAATCTTGATCACTAGAAAAAAATTGTCAGGCAATTTAAAGGGGTTGTAGGCAAATAGGTCACCTGGACCCAAAGGCCTAGATCCTAACACCTTACAGAATGTGGTTGTGGCGATAATGGATGTCTTGGTTGTAATCTACCAAAATCAGACTCCAGGGAATTTTGTAGATTCTAGAGGATTAGAAAATCAGGTGGCTGATAAATTTTCAGGGTGTTATCGCACACCCATGCCAGCATACTCAAGGAAGTGACTCAAGGAATACTGGATGCACAAGTGTTTTCTTCCAACATTCTTTGGACTACCTTCCAAATGGCAAAAAATAGATAGGCTCATCTGACATTGGTAGTGTAGAACAGTTTTGAGTTCATTATATAAGATAGAATAGCAGAGCATTTGGAAAACTGACAGGATTGGTTAAATATAGCATAAATTTACAAAAGGGAGAGGATGTTTGATAAATCCAACATAAATACCATATATACCTAGAAAAGTGGATGGGAGGAACAACATGACAATGGCAAACACTGAATTGCATGCTCAGGTTTTCACCCTCGCTGTCCTGGTGAGTGTGGACTATTGCCTGGGACTGGAGCACCTTCTCCATCTGTTCACTGATGATCCCAATCCTATGGTCTCTTTCATTATCTCTTGCTGATATAATAAAACCAATCTCTTGATTAAGTTGCGCAGCTTTTCCCACTATGAACATTTCTTCAGATCAACTCCCTTGGGATGCTCAGAGCAGGATTGGTTCACCCATGAACTTGTTCATTGGCAAATCAAGCTCAAGGTACCATTGGCCCACTGCTGTTCTGTTCCTCAGTATCCCAAAACAGAGCATCAATCACTTTGTTACACTTAATTCCTAACCAACCAATATTTTACCATAAGCCTGTTGTGCCCTTATTTTTCTATTATTTCTTAATCAGTTAAACATTATTTGTTTAAATTATTATGAACAAGTTTCTTTTATTCATCACCTACATCTTCATATCGAGTTACGATGGCCTGGAATTTTTTGTATGATTTAAAATTTATTGAGTTCCTTAAAAAACTTTCCCCAAATAGTTAAGTCAGAGTTAAAGTTATGTAAATCATAAGTTATAAAACATAAGCTTATCAATAAAATAGAAATAAACGACAGCAGAAAATATCAATATAATAATCATGTGTCTAGTTAGACATCTAATTAAAGAAAAAAACTGCTGTTCATTCATATGCGTCACCAAAACATCCACAACTATTCTCCCCCTCCTCTCACCCAAGGAAGCCTAAATATTTGCCCCATTTTTGTGTAGAGAAGTCCATTTTAACCAACTGCATTCAAATGCTGCCACATTGGCCATTTCTGAGCCCACTCCTGAAATGATGGTCCCCCCCAAATTCTTCCAACCTCTCAGTATAATTTGTCTTCTGACCATTATACTTGCCTGAATCCAACTTTGAGAGTATTTCTCCGCATATAACCCAAGTGTGTCTCCCAAAGCAAAGAGTCTTGGCTAAAAGGAATTTGAACACCTGAAACTTCATAATCATAATCCAAACGTCTTGACCTCTGGGACAAGACCAAAGCACATGTACTAAGTCCCCTTTATCCATCTCAGGATAAAATCCATTCAGGGATTTTTTTTTTAACCCTAATCTATATAGCCTTGCTGGAGTCCAATGAAAATGGTGCAGAATCTTAAACTAAATTAATAGCCTGCACGTTCAGGTCTCTTGATATTATTTTGATATTTTTAAAAATTTTGTCCCATTCTTCAAAAACCACAATCTATTTCCTAAGCTCTTTAAATGTATCCCCTGAGATTTGTTAAGACTAAATAATAAAATGAGGCATATGCAGCTAGTACAGTAGACAGTATCATAGCAACTTGTGGGGTTGCTGTGAAGAACCAAACATTGTGTGTAGCACATTTTGCAGTTGAAGATATCTTCAAAATATTGACTGTTATAATTATTATCATACTGTTGGATTAGTTGATTAAAAGATTTTAAACCGTCACCATTAAAAAAAGGTTTCTCAATTTAATTATACCTTTCCCTTGCCATTCCCTCCAGAAAAAAAAGGGGACTTATCAATACACAACTTTGGATTCACCCAAATACTCAAGGCTTCATTCAAATATGAATTAAATTTAAATATTCTGGCTAACTTAATTCAGAACAAATGCATATGCAATATAATTGGGTGAGATCTTGTCTCAGGAGGTATCTCAATAGACAAATATTGTTATAGAGGTATAGGAGGAAGAGTAGAACAATTAATATGATACCAAGGAGGTGTTCTCTCTGGAGGGAGAGACCAATGTACTAAATGCTTAAGAACAAAAGCATAATAATAGCACATTAACTGTGGCAAACCTAAGGCCACCATTCCCCACCCAGCTCCCCCAAACTGGCAATTATAATTAATCAAGTTTCAAGCGTGGGCATTACCATGCCAAATAAAAGCTTTAATTATTTTATTAAATTGCTTAAATATGTTAATGGAATTTTCACTGGTAACAATTGGATCAGGTAATTAACTTTTGGAATACTATTAATCTTCAAGGCATTTACTTTTCCTGACATTGACAAGTACAATGATGACCATCTATCTACATCACATGAAACTTTCTGCAATAATGGATCAAAATTTACCTTTACAAAATACTCTAGTTGGGGAAAAAAAATAATAGTTAAATATTGTATACCCTTCTTTGACCAATGAAATTGGCCTGGGTAAAAAGCAGATGCAGAGCAGAATGCAGTCAACAGTAATGTTCCTGATTTTGCCCAATTAACCTTATAACCTAAAAATCTGGAATAAGATTTTATAATATTCAAAAGACATGGCACCGACTGACCAGGGTCCGACACAAATAATAAAATATCATCCACATAAAGCATCAGTTTGTGAACTATACCTCCCACAGATACAACTGGGTATGATCTGCAGACACACCAATTACAAATGCTCAGTCCAACTCACCTGTATGTATATCGCATATACTCCTGGAATCCATTTGGTATGCATGGCAACTTTAAGTTCAATAGAGCAATGAGACATGTCAGCCAAAAGGGCTCCAGTTAAAGGCCTATCCTTACCTTGTCCATTGTTGAAGAGATTGACTTTAAATTACATTCATTCTTATGAACTCTAATCCTGAATGATACCTCTCACCTCTTCATACCATCAACACCACTTCTCTGCTGGACTCCTGTTTGATTTCCTCATTGCCTCTTGGAAATCGAGTTGACCTCTTCCCCAAATTTCTCCTCAGCCCTTCCCTCAAATTATTTCCTCAGGTTCTTGCCCAGACATCTCATTTGCCCCTCTCAGCTCTTCCCTCCTCAGCTTTATGTTTATTTTGTGACCATTTGTATGTGCAAAGCCTACTCTGCTCACGTTTGTTAAAGCCTCGAGCCCTCCCTAATGCTGGGACTTACTTCACACATGGAGTCATTTTTGAAAGTCTTTCTTTTGGAAGTTTTTACATTTGTGCTTCAATCCTACTGAAACATAACTTCAAACACTGTCTCTATTCATTAAATGTGTGATCTTACCGGTTTTCAACATTTTTATAGCCACTTGTGTTCTGTCATGCCAAACTCCTTGCCATACTTCCCCAAATGTTCCAAAGCCTAATTTCTTTATTAATTTTAGAGAGCTTCGAGGGATTTCCCATTGATCCACGGTATTATAAGATAATCCAACAGTCACTGGTGTTTCCATCTAATGATGTAAAAAGAGGTCAAAATAGTTTTACTTTCCAAATAGCACACAGGAAGTCAGCACATGGAATACTTAAATTATGGGGAAAAACACAAGGATCCACCCAATGAAATCTACAAGAACCATTTTGCTTGAGTTTGCCATTACCACAAAGGAAATTTTGCCTGTAAAGGTGCATTGGATACATAGTGGTGCTTTATGTGAGGGACTCTCATTGAGAAATTTGGCTATTTGTAAGAGCTAAGGATGACTAAATTGATGACGGAAGTCTCTTCTTTCACATCATCCATCACTGAGGGCAGCAAAAATGAAATGGATGAAATATAGGGCCACTGCTGAATCTGAAAGGGGAAAGGGTGCCCATAGATGACAATCAGGGTCTAAGATCGGAAGATGAGGTTTCAACAATGGTATTAGCTGCCTGGAACTGGTGAGGGGTGGGGGGAAAGAAGCATCAGCAGCCAGGAGCAAACTAATAGCAAGGAAGGCAGTCAGTGAATTGAGTTAGAGGAAAAGTTAGTAGCTTGATCTTTTGGCCGTGCCATTCTGGCCAAAGTCACATTTGGAGATGTGATGCCCCTAGAGGTGAGGAGTCCTGTGGAGAGATGCGCAGGTAAAATACTTA
The DNA here is from genome assembly GCF_036971445.1 of Narcine bancroftii. NCBI lineage: Eukaryota > Metazoa > Chordata > Chondrichthyes > Torpediniformes > Narcinidae > Narcine > Narcine bancroftii. The sequence goes on along the minus strand of NC_091474.1, from coordinate 175,214,421 downwards.
ACAGGGACTATCCAAGAGTTTAAGCAAGAAAACCAGGAGCTGGCTATTCATCCCCTCACCTCAAATCTACCTTTCAATAACATTATGGTAGATCGCTTACCTCATCAACATCATATTCCTTGATTTTCTTAACATTCAATAATTATCTAATGTTCTTAGAGATTGAGTACATTCTTGTGGTAGGTTTCAAGATTCAGATTGGGTTCTGATCGGACAGGCTCCATTTGAGGCAGGTCTTGAATGCATCATGGTTCTGCAGGATTGGCCCTTCATCAGACAGTTCTACACTGATTAGGACAATGGCTCTCAACCTTTTATTTTACTCACATATGATTCAATATTGTGACATATTATGTTGTGTTTTATATTGTATTTTGATATGTGTTTGGGAGACAAATTGTGGCAGTTTTTTTTTAAGTGTAGGTCACATACAAGCATTTCAAAACAGATCTCATTTAAAATACTGGAGCTCTGTTCAAGCCAGACAGGTTGGCTCCAAGTGCTCTTGCAAAAACAACGGATTGTTGTTTTGAAAAGCAACAGATGAAAGAATTCAAAGGATTAGGTTTGGAGCCACAGGCTGTCTGAGAGCAGTTTGCTGTTCTAAGAGGGTCATGTTGTTTTGCAAGCAGAGAGGGTCAAACAGGATTTTCTCTGAGAGAGAGAGAGAGAGAGAGAAGAATTCAGTTCTACAGTGTTAGAGTTCAGCAGCAGCAGCTGGGATTGGAACAGGACAAGCTTGTGGAAAACCCCATTTTGAAGATGGGTTGTGAGTGCTTAGTTCAGCCTGGTCAAAGCCCTTGTGGTCCAATCAAGAGGAGAGGACTGGCTGCCTAATGGTTTCACTTGAAATATGGGAAACAAAAAGGAACTCTGTGGTGACCTGAAAGAAAGAGGTTATCATCTGGCAAACCCTGATGAGGCAAGTTTCTTCAGCAAGTCACTGACGTGGCTGATTAGAAGAAATCAGTTTGTGTCCAGGAACAACAAATCTCTCTCTGAAAACCAACAAGACCCTTCCTGAGTGGTAACCATTTGCCTTTCAAGCAGCTAAGCCTGGTGAACTTCATAAATGTTAATTCTGTGCACAGTATAAGAATTGCCTGCAACCAGTGAACTTGGAGGAATGAGAAGTGAGATTGGCTGCGAATTAAAGAACTCTTCTAAATTTGCACACTCATTACATACACGTGCACTTAGAATTAGAAGGGGGTTAAGTTAGGTTAATTAAGTTAATAGTGATAAGTTAAAATTTGATCCTGTTTTAATGTTTAAATATAATTAAAACCAACTTTTGTTTAAGTAAGCATTTGTCTTGGTGAATATCTATTGCTGTTGGGTTTTGGGGTCCTCTGGGCTTGTAACAATATCCAGAATTTTCATTGAAAATAAATATGATCTAAATTCTAGAACAGGGATGGCCAAACTTTTAATTTAGACATACAGCATGGTAACAGACTACTTCGTCCATGAGTCTGTGGCGCCCAATTAATGTACACCCGCAGTACATACTCGTGGGCCAAAATGACCTGTTATCCTGCTGGACGTCAAAATTAAAAATTAACATGTTGGCCAACCCTGTTCTCGACCAATATATTTTTTCAAATCACAAAAGCACAATCTCTGGTTTCTTTTTGTTATTTAGGTTGCAGGAAAAATGGAACATAATCTGGGCTTTTTGCCCGAGCAGGCAAAACCTACCTCCTGCAACTAATCCCGTATGATGCAAAGCAACATTTCATTGGGCTTAAAATCTCTGCTGTATTGATCAAAACAAGCATTAATATATTTTTTAATTTTCTGAATAAACCACATTCCCATTGCTGCTGTATAAATATGCAGCCCCAGTACGTTTTATGCTTACTTCTTGCTCTATCCCCACAGGAATTATTTATGTTATGACTTGACTTCCAACCTGAATTGGAAGTCAAGTCATAACATGAAAAGGAGTGATAGTAGAAAGTTGAATTATATATATGGAACTATGCACAGTGACTTAGAATGACTTAACTAATAAAGTTGTTTTGTATCCAGGAGTTACTTTCTGTCAGAAGGTGCAAAAGCCTGTTAAGTCACACATGGTGAGGTACATTATAGTGTTTCTTTTAAGTTGATGTTGCTTGAAAGCCACCTATAAACCTGACCAATCAAAGGTGCTGCCTTCGTTGATCTTTTTACCTCAGAGACATCACCTCTGAATTCACGGCCTGACACCAGCAACAACTTAAGTGCCAGCCTGGATCATTCACTAAAGCCTCTGGAATTATCACATAGTTTCCTCTGGGGTTCTGATTTCCTCCCATTGCCTAATGTCGTGAGTGTCAGTCAGCTAATTGGTCACTGTGAATGATCATGGAGCGATGGTGGGAGGAAGAATCTGGATGAAATAAATGAGAATTTGGAAAGTATTAAAAAAAAGCATGAGTTTAAATGAGTGTTTGAGGTCTGGTGTGGGCTCTTTGAATTGAAGTGTCTGTTTCGTGGCTTGTCTACGACTCCAAAGGACTCAATGGAGTGATGAAATATGGAATGAAAGGTGAACTTCCCAATATAAATGAGCCACGACTGTAATGGAGGAGTCAACTCCAGAGCCACATAGACATCTTCAGCTCGTACATCTTCACAGTACATGTTTGTATCAGGGTAGAGGGCTGCATGTTTCGAAGTACTCATGAATAAAAATAATAGAACCAAAACCAACAAATGGATCACACATATTAGAAAAATCCTCTGCACAATAAAACACTGAGAAAAAGTCTTTAGAAATTTACAGACCAGCTCGATGAACACACGGAACTGCAGAAAACTTTGTGACAGTGAAAACATTTTCTCAAAGTTACTTACTTTAGAAAATTTAAAACATAAACAATGATTCAATATCTTGGTAAATTTGAACATTTGTTAGGGCAGGACAGTTGGTATAATGGTTAGCGCAATGCCTTTACAGCACCAGCAATTGGGACCAGGATCCCGTGCTATCTCTAAGGAGTTAGTATGTTCTCCCCATGTCTGCAGAGGTTTTCCCTGGGGGCTCTGTTTTTTTCCCCCCACCCTTTAAAATGTACAGTGGGTTTAGGTTAATTGGGTGTAAATTGGGTGGCACAGACTCCTGGGCCAAAATGGCCTGTTACTACCCTCCTGTATGTATGTCTAAGTCAGTTATCTCACCTTCTGGCATGGTGTCTCAAGTTTTGTGCACAAGCCATCTTGCTTCTGTATGTAGTTGTTGACCAACTCTTCCAATGTTTTAAATGTTGATCTTCTTGTGATGAAAAAGCCTCCTTCATCCAACCGCCTGATTCTATAATGTCTCACAATATCTCCATCACGAACTGCAGATAGAAATAAAGCACAGTTCTCAACACATTTTATTCAAAGTTTTTCGCCTAATGATGGTAATGACTTGAACAAACAACAAGATGGCATTAAATCTAAACCAAACTTAGATTTTCATTGTCCTTGGTGGCTGAACTAGGACATATTGTATTCTTATTGTGGATCATCGCGATCAATTAATAGAAGTTTTTAAAATTTTCGCAATGTGCCAAGAATTTTAAAACTTACCAGTTGCAGGGCAGACGAACAAATAGATACAGAGACATGCATATATTTTAAAAACATTTAAAGGTTATTCACAAGATCCCCATGTCCCTGTTAATCCCCAATGTGCCATCACCCCCAAAAAGACTAAATTTATTCAGAACTGTTGAGGAACATAATGTGTCCCAAGATGATTTTCAAGCCATTGAAGTTCCTTTTAAGTATGGTTACTGTCAATTTGGAAGCAAGGTGGCCATTAATTTGCCCACAAACTACTGAGCAGGTGGTGATTAAGTAATGACCGAAGTACTGAGGCGAATTATCTTACTTATCAAATCATCCATCTAGGAAGAAAAAGGCAGTCTAATTATAGCATCTCATCTGAAAAACAGCACCGCCTCTGATATTTCACTTCAGCGTTAGGATGGATATAGTTCAGGTGATTAAGAGGGATTTGAATCCATAATCTAGAATGCCATGTGGTTGATTGTCTGTTAAAATGTCAAGCTTGTTAACAAAATTGAAGCTACAGGAACTAAAGTACTAAAAATAAGAAACACCGCATTTTAGATGTGGTCCGAAATTGTGTAGGCTCATCATAATTTCAAAGTTTGTACGTGACACAAAACTTGAAAATATAGTCAACCATGAACCAGAGCATAACTTACTCAGGGGCAACAAAGGCTAATTGGAGAATTGGATGGTCACACTTTCACCAGAGAAGTTTAATTTTAGAGGGATGACAAGAGTCACATCTTGGTAAAAGAAATGTCAGGAACCTCTCTGAACTAAATTGTTTCGTTTTGAAAGGAACGCAGGGACAAGGAAATTTGTGAGTAAAATTTTTTTAAAAATTTGAACCCTTGGCTGTGTAAAAAAGGAAAAATGCAAACAAAGGGAGAGTTTAATGATTTTCAGTCACCACTGGATAGTTATGAGCTGGATGACTGGTGCCAATGTTGGCCGCCACACTTTAGGGAGCAGGTCAGTTACCTTCAATAAGGTAGAGAGAGGAAAATTAGGTTATGGCCATGAGCAGAGAAGATGATGATAGAGGAATTTAAAACTGAATGATTTAGACGGAGCAAATTAATAACTTTTGATTCACAGGAAGGTCAGTTATGAAGAGCATAGATAGACAGTAATTAAGAAATTGCCACATAGCAAAAAACTAGTTTGTAATTAAAATCTAGAATCACTATTTAAAATGATTTTTATAGGATATTCAAGACCAATGTTAAATTTTGAATTGGATAGCTTAATGTAGAGAAAAGAAACATTATAAGGATTAGTAGCAGTAAGAATAGGAGTAAATGTTAAGAACCTTCCATGCACTAACATTCTTTGATTCATTGCATGAAGGAGGTATGGTGGGTCTGGACTTCCCAGGCCCCCATGCCATCTGCACCACAGAGTAAGATTCCCATTCACCACTTCAGCACTTTGTAATGGGGTTGGATGACATATTCAAGGATTTACTGTATGTCAGAGAACATAGAATGTTCAAATGCTGTTAATAGGCCTCAGCTCAGCATTCAACACAATCATACTGCAGCACCTGATTAGGAAGCTGAACCTGTTAGGCCTAAACACCTTTCTCTGTAACTGGATCCCTGACTGGGATGACCTCAGTCAATCACACCATGTCCAGCACCATCACTGTTTATCCTGCTGTGCAGCAAGATACAGTTCTAATCACATCATCAAGTTCTATGATGATACGACCGTAGTGGGGCTCATCAACAAGAATGATGTCATCTTACAGAGAGGAGGTGCAGACACTGACAGACTGGTGCAGAGTCAACAACCTACACTTGTACTTCAATAAAACAAAGGAGAATGTGGTTAATTTAAGGAAAGTCCAGGGAGACCATCCTCCGCTGACCATCGATGGCTCCACCGTCGAGCTAGTCAAGAGAACCAAATTCCTTGGTGTGCACCTGGCAGAGGTTCCCCAACATCAGATCCATTGCCAAGGCAGCCTAACAACACCTTTACTTCCTGCAGGGATTGAGGAAAATCCAGCTTTCACCCTCCACCCTCACTACATTCTACAGAGGATGCATTGAGAATCTTATGTAACTGCATCACCACCTGTTTCAGGAACTTCACCGTCCCAAAATGCAAGTCCCTGCAGTGGATAGTAAAGAATGGTGAGGGGATTATTGGGATCTCTATCTCTGCCATAATGGACATTTATAATGGCCATTGTTTGCAGAAACCCATAAACATCGTAAAGGACTCCACACATCCCTCCCGCAATCTGTTCTCCCTCCTGCCATCCGGGAAGAGATACCGAAGCGTTTGGGTCCTCATGACCAGATTACGAGTCAACTTTATCCCCCCAAGCCATGAGGCTTCTGAACTCTGGGGACACAGGGCTAGCATATGTAACATGATATTTATAAGAGATATGTATTTATGATATGTTATTTATAAAAAGTTTCTGAGGTAATTTATCCATGTAAATAACAAGTTCCACGATCTGGTGATGCACAATCTCATTTTCAATGTACATTGCAATGTTTATGGTATGAACAACAAATAAATGAGATTTGACTTGACCTGATAGAACATTACTGCACAGTACAGGCCCTGTGGCCTCTGATGTTGTGCTGACATATATTCCTACCAAAAATATTAAACCCTTCCCACCTCCTAACCCTCTACTTTTCTTTCATCCATGTGCCTGTCTAAAGCTGATTTCACACTTGCATCCCACTAAATTGGCCATTCAGTATCCCGGGATAGGAATGGGGTTTAGCTTTTCACACTTGACGACTCCTAACTGGGAAAATGAATGCTTTCACCCTTGCAAGGAGCTATCCCCAGGATTAGGACTGTTCTACCTTCTGCGGGTGACGTCATGATACATCAGGTGATGATGGACCTGCCCTAAATTCTGATTAATGTATTATGATCTTATATTTGAACAAAACTAATCATCCCTGATTATAACATAGTTAAGCTTTATGTACAGCACAATATGAGCCCTTCAGTTCCTGCTGTTGTGCTGACCTAAATAAATCTTAAGGGATCATGGGAAAGTGCCAGCAATAGATAGCAATAGCAGACAATTTTTAAATAGCATGGGAAAGTTGGTAATGCTATCGCACACAATATAGAAATACCATTGGAAAAAGCAATGGTGGACCTGCCCTCTCAGAATTCCATGCGGAAGAAAAAGGGCAGTATGGACAGCTAAATGCAAGGAGCACTCACAAAGGAGTTTCTCTGCTGCACAGCATTCTGGGAAGTCAGATCTGCCATTCCTTTCTTCCCCACAGACTTTATAAATTGTGCCCTATAGCTCTACCAACTTCCCCATGCTGTTTAAAAATTGTCCTCTATTGCTATTTATTTTCTTTCTCTCTCCCCTGTTACTTTCCCACAGCAAAGTTTATACCTTCATTTTAATACCTTCTTCCTTCATGTTCCTGCACTCATGCAAATATTTGGGTTATTTCAATCCCACAAGGCAATTACCCATTCTACACTTGCCTGATTGCAATGCTGGCATCTGCAGATGCCAGGGATTTCACTAGGGGTTGAGGCCATTAATCCTTGGCATGAGATGTAATCACCTGACGCCAGCGTTGAGACAATTTTCCTTTCACATTCAACACTTCAAAGGCCAATTGGCTATTAATTCCTGCAAGTGTGAAATTGGCTTAAGAGTCTCTTAAATGCCCCTAATGTCTCAGCCTCCATCACCATCCCTGGCAAGGTATTCCAGGCATCCGCAACTCTGTGTGTTTTAAAAAAATTTACCCCGAAGTCTTCCCTAAACCTTTCTCACTTCAGTTTGTACAAATGTCCTTTTGGGTTTGATATTCCTGCCCTAGGAAAAAGGTGCAGGCTGTCCACCTTATCAATACCTCTCAGAATCTTGCAGACCTCTATTGTCTCCTCTCATCTTTCTATGCTCCAAAGAGAAGTCCCAGATCTGCTAACCTTGTATCATAAGACTTATTTTCCAATCCAGGTAACATCCTGGTAAATCTCCTCTGCACTCTCTCAATAGCTTCCACATCTTTTCTATAATGAGATAACCAAAAATGAAAATAACACTAAGTTAGGCCTCACCAGAAATTTGTAGAGTTGGAACACAACCTCTCGACTCTTGAACACAATCCCCCTTTTTAATGAAGCCGAACATCCCATAGACCTTAACTATTAACTATCCTATCAACCTGTGGTGCATTCTTGAGAGATTTATGTATTTGGACCTCAAGGTCCCTCTGATCCTCCACACTGTTTAGGAACTGACTGTTAACCTAGTACTTCTGGTTTGACCTTCCAAAATGCATCACCTCACACTTATCTGGATTGAATTCCATCTGCCACTTTTCCATTCAACCATGCATGCTGTCTATATCTTTTAGTAACTTATGACAATCTTCAGCTCTAGCTGCAACTCATCCAACCAACGCAACATCCGCATACTTACAGACCCATCCTTCTGCCTCTTCATCAAGAAGATTAATAAAAAATACAAAGTGCTGGGTTCCAGAACAAATCATAATTCTAAAATCATGCACATATACATATGCACATGTGTATCTGGATTGGACTACCACCATCAACTCGGCTATCACCCAAATATCCTCCATTACCCAGACATCTATCCTGGCCCCCTTCACCCCCAGATGGAGCAAGAACAGGATTCCTCTTGTCCTCACCTACAACCCCACCAGCCACCTCATCCAACATAACATCCTCCTCCATTTCCACCATTTACTGTGTGATTCCACCAGCAGACGCATCTTCTATTTTCCTTCCTGTCCGATTTTCACACTGACCACTCCCACTGTGACTCCCTTATTCACTCCTCCCTTCCCAACAATCACACCCTTGGCACCTACTCCTGTGACCACAGGAGGTGTTGCACATGTGTCCACACCACCTCCCTCTCCACCATTCAAGGGCCCAAAAAGTTCTTCCAAGTAAAGCAACACCACTTGTGTATCTGCAGGGGTCATCTACTGCATCCAGTGCACCTTTTGTGGTCTTCTCTACATCAGAGATACTGGAAACAGACTCAGAGATCCCTTCATTAAGCAGCTCGGCTCCGTCTACCGCAAGAGCAGAGATCTCCCAGTGGCCACCCATTTCAATTCCCCATGCCATTCCCTTGCTGGCATGTCTATTTATGGTCTCATGCACTGCCAGACAGGGACCACCCGCAAATTAGAGGAACAACCTCCCCATATTCTGTCTGGGCACCCTCAAACTGGATGGCATTAATATCGACCGCCAGTTTCCATCTCCCTCCTCTTCCCCCCCCCCCCCCATCTATCCCTATATCTCCTTTCCTCTAGCTCTATTAATCATCAGTATTTAGGAACGGGTTGTACATTGGATTAGACATTGGCTTTGTGGTAGTGGTGGTAGATGACTGGAAGCCCAGGTGTTGTGCCTCAGGGATCAGTGCTAGGCCATGTACTTTGTCATCTATATCAATGATCTGAAAGAAAATAAGCAAATTTTCAGTTGGCACTAAGATTTGGGGACAAAGGAGAAGGCTTTCAAAGCTTGCAGTAGAACATGGACCAGCTGGGAAAATGGGCTGCAAAATGGAAAATGAAATTTAATGCAGACAAATGTGAGGTTTGACTCTGTGGGAGGACAAATCAGGTTAGGACTTGCAAAGCACTGTGGGCTGCGGTAGAGCAGAGGAATCTGGGAATAGAGATACATAACTTCTTAAAAGTGGCATCATAGTTAGACAGGTGAAGTGAACTTTTGGCCCTTTGGCCTCCATGAATCAAAGTTTTAAATACAAGAGTGGAGATGATATGTTGAAGTTGTATAAGACATTCCCAAGGCAAAATGTGTAATATTGTGCACTGCTTTAAATTTAAATTTGGACATACAGCACTATAACAGGCCATTTCGGTCCACAAGTCTGTGCTGCTCAATTTACACCCAGTTAACCTAAACCCCCAGTACGTTTTGAATGGTGAGAGGAAACTGGATCCCCCAGAGAAAACTGAAGCGGACACAGAGAGAACATACAAACTCCTTACGGACAGTGTGGGATGCGAACCCCGGTCCCAATTGCTGGCGCTATAAAGCCATTCTGCTAACTGCTGCACCAACCATGCCACCCTAACACCCATAGGAAAGGTTATCAATGGGATTGAAAAAGTACAAAGAAAATTTATAAGGATGCTGCGGAGATCTGAAGATCAAAGTTACAGGTAAAGGTTGAAGAGGTTAGGACTTTATTCCCTGATGCGCCAAAATATGAGGGGAGATTTTTTTTTTGGTATACAAAGTTATGAGGGTTTAGATAGGATAAATGATAGCAGGCTTTTCCCACTGAAATTGTATGAGACTAGAATGAGTGGACAAGGGTTAAGGATGAAAGGTAAAAATGTTTAAGGAAATAAAGTGGAACTTCTTCAGTTAGAGTCAGGAACAGGCTGCCAACAGCATAAGTAGTAGATCCAGGTTCTATTTCAATATTTCGATAGGTACATGGATTGGAGGGGTTTGGAGGTCTATGGTCTGGGTACAGGTCACTGGGACTAAGTGGAAAAATAGTTTGGCATGATTAAATGAGCCAAAGGGCCTGTTTTTTTTTTCTGTATGATTCTAATGCTGTGCAGAAATGCGAACACTTATTAACAGTATTTCAACAGTAATACTGCTTTGTAAATTGATAACCTTACACTGTGGCTCACCAAATATAATTAGAAGTGTTGGCCTGAATACAAAATAAAGCATTAGCTTTAATATCACAGTTGGAACAGACATATAGAGCCGATCTAATTTACTGCTCAAAATTACTCTTCCTTCTGCACTCTACTATGTTTGGCCAGATAAGCAGATCTCTGCAGTGACAACAGTTGGACATTGCCTTCTCTCTCAAGAATGGCAGCACAGTTGGCGTAGTAGTTAGAGCAATGCCTTTACAGCACCAGTGATGGGTACCGGACTGGGGTTATGAAACTGTGCACATAATGAGCCAATTTGGTACGATTAAAAAAAGTGGTTTTCAAACCACCTTAAGCAATCCCATAGACCACTTATGGTATAGGGCAAGAGTGGGAAACCTTTTTTTTATAAAACTCACGTTCTACCTTAAGTAGTCCCTATGCCATAGGTGCTCTGTGATTAGTAAGAGATTACTTAAGGTGGTATGTGAATGGAAATAAAAAATTTGAAAACCACTGTTTTAATCATACCAAATTGACTCATTACGTGCATGGATTCATAACTCCAAAGGAAATGGGCCAATGACAATTTTTCTCAAGCAAAATATTTCAGTAACCTTCTCTTCCCACTCACATACCACCTGAAGCAATCCCTTACTAATCACAGAGCCACAAAGAACAAAAAGATTTTAAAAAGTTATGAAACCATAATAACGATACCTGAGAGTGAGAAGTCACCTTTCTTGCTTTCACTTTCTCGAATAATGAAGGAACCATTTCTATTTCCTGCCATCAACAATAGTTTATCTGCATCTGCTCGTTTAATCCCTCCGAAGAACCATCTGTAATAAAAAAAATACAAGAATCTTATAGATTGGAGCTGTAAACAACAGCATGAAAAGCAAGACAGCTCAATTTTCACTGCCCTGTGCTTGCCTGAAAAATCACTTGAGTGACAAACTGCATGGATAAAGCAGCCTTTACTTCAGTGGAGGTTTCATTCCCAATATTTCTAGCTTCTATCATTGTCATTGGCCGTTATTTTCAACAATTATTTTCCCATTATTTTGCTGGCAGAATACCTCTAACTGTTTCCCACTCTCCCTGCAGTAACAACCCTCGACAAAAGCATTTGGCCTGAATCCAGGCACATCAATGGAGAACCACCAACCAGCTGGAGTACAAGATGGAGTGTATCCAAGAATTCCATGTCAAGTACATATCTGATCTCTCACCCATCATCAAATCCAGAGGAATTTAGAAAGCTGCTGCATGGAAGGGTGAGATACATTTTTGTAGCTACCATTCCTCTGGACATCAGTCACAAGCGGCAGATCTATTATGGTAAGCCTTTACTTTATAGATAACTTTTATTTATTTCACTGTATGCTTCTGCTTTAATTAATTAATTGTTGTGTCACAGGGTTACTAAGAAAAATGTATAAATATAATGAATATGTTAATGTTTTGTAAGTATTTAATTTTTAAAATCAATTGTCTTGTATTTCTCTTGATCAGGGAGATCAGAAACAATAAAAAGATCATCTAACCCACACATGTCAAACTCTGGCCCGCGGGCCAAATTTGGCCCGCGATATAATTATATTTGGCCCGCAAGATCATTTAAAAAATGTATTAGAGGTGGCCCGCTGGCCGCCACGCCAGTATATCACATGCTAATACTATAAATCCCAGAATGCATTGGCGTCAGCCCGCTAATCACTTCCACCTCCTCTGTTTACGTTGCAGGGTCTCACCGTGGACTCTGGTTTTGGGGCCTGGCTGGTGCCAGGGGAAGCTAAGGCCGCTTCCCAGCGCCCGGAACCGGAGGCCTCGGGCCTGACCTCGCCAGGACCGTTGCCCACTCCCCCTCCCTGCCGCAGGCCAACCCGCGACTCACGGTGACGGGGCCGCTGATCCGCCGAGATGCCGCCCTGCAGCGAGAGCCGATGCCCCCGCACTGTTGTTGTCCAACCCGATCGCCCGCAAACCCTGCCCTCCCGCACACAGGCCTGAGTAAGGATTATGAACTTTAATCTCAGGATAAAACGATCTTCCAATAGTTTCATGTCACAGTGATAAATATATTTCTGGTTAAAAATGGTCCTGCACCTGGATACAAGCTCATTAGGCATAAAACTTGAAAAGTGTGTAAATCAAAGGATATCTGTACCAATGGAAAAAGGGCATGGACCCTGCTAGAGTTCATGCCCACAATCAGTCACCCATTTGATTGTTTCAGGAATCATGTTATTCTCCCACATTCTCAATAGCCCTCAGATTTTACTATTCGACAGCACACTAGCAACATTTGACAAATCCTCTATAGAGAAATATTATTTATTGAATATTTTATTTCTCATTTGTTAATGCTTCTGGAAAGAGTTTATCCAAAACTATTATTAAACATTTATTTTAATAAGAAAAAGTTTAACATTACATATGTTGAAAGAAGAGAAAACATGCAGATGTTGTTGAAAATTTTCAATAAATATTTAATTCGGCCCTCGACTTAGTCCAAGTTTTTAATTTTGGCCCTCCGTGAATTTGAGTTTGACACCCCTGATCTAACCCTTCATGTTGTCAGAAGGCTTTCTGGGTACTTGATGGCCAGGGCATTTGTTCCCAGCACCCAAGGCCTAGTCACCACTTGTGGCTTGCTGCTTTGCATACAAGAGCCACAGAAGCAACTTCAGCAGTGCACAGGGAACCAATAGAATACGAAGATTTAGTGCAAGTGCCAAATTAGTTATTGCACTGACCATGAGAAATGGGCACCCATAGAAATGGGCTCAGCGCAAAGCACCCCGTTACATTGACAAAATTTTACCTTGTACCTCTTTTACCTCTTCAGCTACATTATTTTCTTTACAACCTTAATCATAGGCATAAAATCAACTACCAGAAGCATTTTGTCCAACCATCTCTGCTCTGTGACCATTCACTCCTGATATCTTTTGTCTGAGCAAGGACTCTTTTCAATTTAGTATTGGGTATAAGAAGTTCATCCTACATTGTTATTGTTTGCTTACTTACCACAGAAGAAGGCCATTCACTCCTTGCTTACTTCCAGCAGAGGAATTCTATGAGGCCCTTATCCCTTCCCCTTCTCAGTTCAATTTATAATCTCCCACAAGCCCTTCAATTCCCCTGAGGTCTTTTTACCACTCACTTGCACCTTGGGTCACTGCAAAAAATAAAGGTGCTGGGAAAATAATTAATGTGGGAGGAAAACAGAGCACCCAGAGCATGAAGATTCACAAAGATAGCCCCCTGAGGTCAAGACTGAACATTAATGCCTGGAGCTATGAACAGCATTGACTACTGTGCCATCCCTTTTGCTAAAACTCGTACTTGATAACACCCGACTTTATAGACCCCTCCAAGAGTCAAAAGCCCCTTTTACACTTACGTCCCACTAATCAGCCATTCAGAGTCCCAGGATAGAAATGGGTTTTTTGCTGTTCACACTAGTCCACTTTTAACTGGGACATTGCACATATTCACACTTGCAAGGGGCCACCCTGGGGGTTAGGACTGTTCTACTTTTGACTGGTGACATCGTGATGCATCCAGCGATGGTGAACCTGCCCTAAATCCTGATCAATGTGTTATGATCTTATATTTGAACAAAATTAATCATCCCTAATTACAACATAATTAAGCCTTATGTACGGCACAGTATGAGCCCTTCTGCCCCTGTTGTTGTTGTGTCAGCCTATATAAACCTTTATAAGAGAATGTGGGAAAATGCTAGCAATAAATAGCAATAGCGGACAATTTTTATACAGCTTAGGTAACTTGATACGGCTATCGCATACCATTTATAAATACCGTGGGAAAAAGCAATCAGACCTGCCCTCCCAGAATTCCATGCGGCAAAGAAAGGGCTGCATGCACAGCTGCATGCACAGAGCACTCATGGAGGGGATTTCTTTGCCACACAGCATTCTGGGAAGTCAGATCCACCATTGCTTTTTCCCCACGGCCTTTATAAATTGTGCACTATAACACTACCAACTTTCCCATGCTGTTAAAAATCATCCACTATTGCTATTTATTTCCTCTCTCTCTCTCCTGCTGCCACTCTCTCATGGCAAAGTTTATACCTTCATTTTAATTTTTTCTTCCATCACATTCCTGCACTCATGTAAAAACTTGGGTCCTTTCTATCCCAGAATGGAATTGCCCATCCTACACTTGCCTGGTTGCAATGCTGGAGAATATACTAAGGGTTGAGGCCGTCAATCCCTGGCGTGAGATAACATCATTGAGAAGATTTTCCTTTCACACTAGACCCTTTTTAGGCCGATTGGCTCCTAATTACTGCGACCACTTGCAAGTGTAAAAGGGGCTAAAGTCTACTCAAATCATCAACCATGCAAGTAAAAGATATGCATTAAACATATCACTACAACCTCTGCCATTTCAATAAAAAACTGCAAAGGAGAACAGGTAATTAGTAACTCTGCAGTAGAATGATAAACAAAGTATCGAATATGCTGCAGAGGTATGTTACAGACCATTAGAATTTTAGCCAAAGACCACTGCTCTTAGATGGAAAATATCAAAATATGGCAATGAGACAAAAAGATCAAGGAAGCGATAAATCCATGAGAACAATACAAGTAAAGAAAATACAGTCCAAAAATTGATACAGTTGTTGCACCGAATGGTACTGAACAATGGTACTCATTGTGCAGGCTTCATAGTAACCAGGCTGCTCCCATTGAAATGGTATTAGGCACACAATAAAATTGCTGACAAGTGTTAAGTTTGCATGAAGGATAAAGGTTCAGGAAATCCAACCTTCCTCGAAATCATGAGGAAATAGGAACGTTTATGAGTAGGGAGGACTGGACAGAGACAATTAGTTTCGTAGTATAAACCAATCAAGCCTACAGCAAAAGGTGATTCAGGGACAAAAAGGGGAGTCAGTAAAGAAAGGAACAACCTGTGAATAGGCAGCCAATGCCTATTCAGTGAAAATGGAGAAAAGAGGATTCAACCATTGTTGTTATAACAGTTTTATGGGTTTTGTTTTTAAACACAGCCGCTGCATTCCAGGAAATTGTTCTGTGTAAAAAGATTGGAATGGAAATGAGTGGTTCATACTTGTTCTGAAATTTTACCTGCGGCATCCCTAGACATTTTTGCGGACTGCCTGCAATCTAAATTGAACTGCAGGTGGTCCACAACAATGGTCTAATGAATATGATGCAATGATGATGTGTTCAACTTGTGGACGGCATTGCAACGCGGGAGATTTAAATGTGCAGTGAGGAGACATTTACGTCCAGCAGCAGTCAACCACTATGTCGAATCACTGGAGTAATGCTGGCATTAACGGAATTTGGGGATCAAGGGCCATTTTGCTTTTTCTGTCTGGAGGCTTTTTGGGACAGAGGTGAACGTTGATGCAGTGATGCTGTGCGTAACATGCAAGTTGGATGTCATGGGTGACGTCAACCCACGACCAGCCTACTTCAGTACGACACCTACGGTACTTTGTCTAAAGACACAGCGCTATCTGTACACAGGTTCTTCTGTGTGAATGGCCACTCCGGAAGGAGTTGACTATGAATAAATAACGTTATTTATGTGTAAAAAAAAAGTGAATATGGGAACTTCCAGTGTACATGCTGAGTAAAATCCCAGAAGAGCCAAAGTGAGTGTAATTACAGAACATCACTGTGCTGTTTTTTTTAAACCTTCACTAAGGGAAAGCTTCATTATTCATTAGTGACACTGGCTTTCATGCATTAGACTGATTCCTTTCAGAACTTGACAACGTTCAAGCCAGCTCATAATTACGATTACTCAAAACAATCTTGAGGGCATAACAAAGTACTTTCATGATTGGCAAAGACTAATTACATTCAGGTTCTTTGCAAATCAATTCACTATTTTGTTAAAAAAAAAACTGTAGATACTTGAAATCTGAAAATAAAACAGGAAATAGTTCATCTAGAAGATTATTAACATCATTTTGTTACTTTATCCATAGATGTTGCCTGACCCACTGAGAATTTGAAGTAGGATCTATTTTTTTCTAAAGAAATTAGTAATCTACTACTCATGACTTCTATTTCACTAATACAAGATTGGAAGCTTGTGCAGCGCAATAAGCATGCACAGCCTACTGGACCTGTTGTCGTGTCCAAGATACTCTTACAAGGTACTGTCCACGGCTGACAATAAAGACCATTGAGCAAACTCCAACATTAAAATATTAACTTCAAGATTAATGGCACTGTTTATTGTCACAAGTATCAGATGTCCTTGAATCTATAGGTGCATGTTTACAAATGAGTATTTTCCACCCAAAGGGAAGAAGGAGAAAAGAATGTGACTATTAATATGCTGGCTGCTTTCCCAAAGTGGTGGGAAGTGAGGAGAGAGTCAACGGAGTGGAGGTGTTTTGCATAATTGACTGAGTTATGTTCACAAACCTCTACAGTGTCTGTGGTTTGAGCAAAGCAATCCCTATACATTGATGCATGCAGGCAGGATATTTTCTATAGTTCATCTATCTTCTTCTTTCTTTGGCTTGGCTTCGCGGACGAAGATTTATGGAGGGGGTAAAAGTCCACGTCAGCTGTAGGCTCGTTTGTGGCTGACAAGTCCAATGCGGGACAGGCAGACACGGTTGCAGCGGCTGCAGGGGAAAGTTGGTTGGGGTTGGGTGTTGGGTTTTTCCTCCTTTGCCTTTTGTCAGTGAGGTGGGCTCTGCGGTCTTCTTCAAAGGAGGTTGCTGCCCACCAAACTGTGAGGCGCCAAGATGCACGGTTTGAGGCGATATCAGCCCACTGGCGGTGGTCAATGTGGCAGGCACCAAGAGATTTCTTTAGGCAGTCCTTGTACCTTTTCTTTGGTGCACCTCTGTCACGGTGGCCAGTGGAGAGCTCGCCATAGAACACGATCTTGGGAAGGCGATGGTCCTCCATTCTGGAGACGTGACCCATCCAGCGCAGCTGGATCTTCAGCAGCGTGGACTCGATGCTGTCAACCTCTGCCATATCGAGTACTTCGATGTTAGGGATGAAGTCGCTCCAATGAATGCTGAGGATGGAGCGGAGACAACGCTGGTGGAAGCGTTCTAGGAGCCGTAGGTGATGCCGGTAGAGGACCCATGATTCGGAGCCAAACAGGAGTGTGGGTATGACAACGGCTCTGTATACGCCTATCTTTGTGAGGTTTTCCAGTTGGTTGTTTTTCCAGACTCTTTTGTGTAGTCTTCCAAAGGCGCTATTTGCCTTGGCAAGTCTGTTGTCTATCTCATTGTCGATCCTTGCATCTGATGAAATGGTGCAGCCGAGATAGGTAAACTGGTTGACCGTTTTGAGTTTTGTGTGCCCAATGGAGATGTGGGGGGGCTGGTAGTCATGGTGGGGAGCTGGCTGATGGAGGACCTCAGTTTTCTTCAGGCTGACCTCCAGGCCAAACATTTTGGCAGTTTCCGCAAAGCAGGACGTCAAGCGCTGAAGAGCTGGCTCTGAATGGGCAACTAAAGCGGCATCGTCTGCAAAGAGTAGTTCACGGACCCTGGAAGGCTGGCGGCAAAACTCTGCATGCCAAACTGCATGAGTTTTTCAAGCTTTGTTGGGACCAAGGAAAACTGCCTCAGGATCTTTGTGATGCCACCATCATCACCCTGTACAAAAACAAAGGCGAGAAATCAGACTGCTCAAACTACAGGGGAATCACGTTGGTCTCCATTGCAGGCAAAATCTTCGCTAGGATTCTACTAAATAGAATAATATCTAGTGTCGCCGAGAATATTCTCCCAGAATCACAGTGCGGCTTTCGCGCAAACAGAGGAACTACTGACATGGTCTTTGCCCTCAGACAGCTCCAAGAAAAGTGCAGAGAACAAAACAAAGGACTCTACATCACCTTTGTTGACCTCACCAAAGCCTTCGATACCGTGAGCAGGAAAGGTCTTTGGCAAATACTAGAGCGCATCGGATGTCCCCCAAAGTTCCTCAACATGATTATCCAACTGCACGAAAACCAACAAGGTCGGGTCAGATACAGCAATGAGCTCTCTGAACCCTTCTCCATTAACAATGGCGTGAAGCAAGGCTGTGTTCTCGCACCAACCCTCTTTTCAATCTTCTTCAGCATGATGCTGAACCAAGCCATGAAAGACCCCAAAAATGAAGACGCTGTTTACATTCGGTACCGCACGGATGTCAGTCTCTTCAATCTGAGGCGCCTGCAAGCTCACACCAAGACACAAGAGAAACTTGTCCGTGAACTACTCTTTGCAGACGATGCTGCTTTAGTTGCCCATTCAGAGCCAGCTCTTCAGCGTTTGACGTCCTGCTTTGCGGAAACTGCCAAAATGTTTGGCCTGGAAGTCAGCCTGAAGAAAACTGAGGTCCTCCATCAGCCAGCTCCCCACCATGACTACCAGCCCCCCACATCTCCATCGGGCACACAAAACTCAAAATGGTCAACCAGTTTACCTATCTCGGCTGCACCATTTCATCAGATGCAAGGATCGACAATGAGATAGACAACAGACTCGCCAAGGCAAATAGCGCCTTTGGAAGACTACACAAAAGAGTCTGGAAAAACAACCAACTGAAAAACCTCACAAAGATAAGCGTATACAGAGCCGTTGTCATACCCACACTCCTGTTCGGCTCCGAATCATGGGTCCTCTACCGGCACCACCTACGGCTCCTAGAACGCTTCCACCAGCGTTGTCTCCGCTCCATCCTCAACATTCATTGGAGCGACTTCATCCCTAACATCGAAGTACTCGAGATGGCAGAGGCCGACAGCATCGAATCCACGCTGTTGAAAATCCAACTGCGCTGGGTAGGTCACATCTCCAGAATGGAGGACCATCGCCTTCCCAAGATCGTGTTCTATGGCGAGCTCTCCACTGGCCACCGTGTCAGAGGTGCACCATGAAGAGGTACAAGGACTGCCTAAAGAAATCTCTTGGTGCCTGCCACATTGACCACTGCCAGTGGGCTGATATCGCCTCAAACCGTGCATCTTGGCGCCTCACAGTTCGGCGGGCAGCAACCTCCTTTGAAGAAGACCGCAGAGCCCACCTCACTGACAAAAGGCAAAGGAGGAAAAACCCAACACCCAACCCACAAATTTTCCCCCGCAACCGTGTCTGCCTGTCCCGCATCGGACTTGTCAGCCAGAAACGAGCCTGCAGCTGACGTGGACTTTTACCCCCTCCATAAATCTTCGTCCGCGAAGCCAAGCCAAAGAAAAAAAGAATATTTTATTGTCCATTTATTAATTGTTTTAAGTACAGTTTACTGTTTAAGAGTTAAAAATAAATAGTGAAAAACTCTGTGCTACTTTGGAACACACTTTATATTTTTAATGAATCAAAAACAATGATACCTCCATGTTGCTCAAGTGATTACAAAAGCAAATAGTCACAATAAACCAAAGTGAAAAGCTTGGAACGTTATTAAGAAGAAATAACATACAAGGTAAGATGAAGAATCGCAAAGGGACTGGTATTCCGAGGAAGACCTCCACTGAATTCTCATCATAATGAAGAAAAGTCCCCAAATGTATGTCAGACAGATCAGAAGCACTCTTCAGGAGGCAGGTATGGATGAGTCAATGACTACTGTCCATAGAAGACTTCATGAACAGAAATACAGAGATTACACTGCAAGATGCAAACTACTAGTTAGACACAGAAACAGGATGGCCAGATTACAGTTTGCCAAGAAGTACTTAAAAGAGCCTGTAGAATTCTGGAAAAAGGGCTTGTAGACTGATGAGACAGAGATAAAGCTGTTTCAGAGTGATCGCAAGAGCCAACTGTGGACGCGTAAAGGAACTACCTAAGATCCAAAGCATGTGATCTTTGCCATGGTTAGCATCTTGCAGTGTAGCCTCTGTATTCCTGTTCAAGAAATCTTCTGTGGACAGTGGTCATTGACACATCCACACCTGCCTCCTGAAGAGTGTTTCTGATCTGTCGGACAGGCGTTTGGGGATTTTTCTTCATTATGTTGAGATTCTTCTGTCATCAGCAGTGGAGTCTTCCTTGGAATATCAGTCCCTTTGACGTTACTGAGCTCACCAGTGCGCTCTTTTTCCTTAATGATATTCCAAACTGTTGATTTTGGTAATCATAGGTTTGGGTGACATCTCTTACTGTTTTATTCTAATTTTTCAGCCTCATAATGGCTTCTTTGACTTTCATTCGCACATCTCTGGTTCCCATGTTGAAAATGGCAACTCCAGACTCCAAAGGTGATCAAAAGCTTAGACACAAGTCTAGCTCTCCTGTACCCACACCAAGGAAGCAATTAAATGTACCTTTACACTCACAAACACCTGTGAAGCCAAATGTCCCAAACATTATGGTACCCTGAAATGGGGGAACTATCTATAAAAAGTGTTGTAATTTCTACATGATCAAACCAAAAGTATCAAACAAAGCCAGTGAGGGAACTGCATTTCCATGGGTGGGGAGGAAGTGGCTGACAGTGGGTCTGTGATTTAAAGACGTTTTTCAGTGCAAATCTTTCTTTGCAGAACTGACATCATTATCATGGTCTAATCGAATAGAACCTTCCATGGCAAATTGGTCAGACCAATTTTGTACAACACCAGAGGCAGGCAAAACCTCACCACATGGTGACACTAGATATTCAAATGTCTCATGCCTTTGTGCAGCTTGATACAGCCACACAGAAAGGATGAGGTACACGTTAGGTGTATTTATCTCCATTTATCCAGAGATTTGCAAATCACTGCTCTGAATACAATCTACTTTCAATCTCCAGAAGTAGTCAGGTGACTACTGCAGCACAAGGGTAAGAAAGGGGCCACATCTGCACTACCCCCAGTAACACCAAGAGGACACCATGAGGTAATTTGAACACTCATTACTGTTCCAACATAGATCAATTAACTTTGCAGAGAATGGAGATGAAAATCAAAGCTTCTTGTATGTACACCTCAATATATTACAAACTGCTGTGTTTACCATTGAGTTGCTATTTATTCTGTGATAAACAAAACAAAAATTAAAAGCATGTGGGCATCTAATCACAACTGTTTCATGAGCCTGATGAAAAACTGAACATACATAAAATTCCAACCTCAAAAGTTTCCAATTCCTATAATTCTTTTACACTAGGAAATTATCTGATATTGGAAGAAATGTTAACTGATTACATGCCACACCAATGCATTCATTATTGATTAAACACATTCCATCATTTATTTGCATATTACTTCCTGATTTTTAAGACTTTGGACTGCATGAATAGTGATTACATAATACCAAAAAGTACCACATGTCTACCCAGGGGATATAGTCAAAATTACATTGAACAGCCCCAGTTTATGGGCTTGCTGTTTGTGAACTGTTTCCAAACTCAAAGTCTATTAGAGCAATTGATAAGAGTTGGTTGAGGTTAAACTGCTACTGGCAGGTCAAAGTGCAGTTTATGGAAACAATAAGCTTCAGTGAAAAGGGCAAGCTGCATTAAGAAGAGGTAAGATTATTCCTTTTTCTTAAAAATATCAGTGATGGCAGTTAGTGAAGTGCTAAATTCCTTCAACGGGATGTGGGAGATAAGGGATGTGGGAGATGAGTCATGGAGTCACAAAGCATGGAACAAACCTTTCGACCCAACCAATTTGACATTCTCGATTTGTTCCATTTGCCTACATTTGGTTCTTTCCTATCCATATAATTGACAAAATTACTTTTCAAAATTGTGCCCGTTTCTACAATTTCCTCTGGCAGCTCATTCCAGTTACAGATCATTCTCTCTGTGGAAAAAGTTGCCTCTCAGGCCCAGGCGCTTCTTCAATCTCTTCTTTTTCACCTTAGCCTAATGTCTTCTAGTTCCAGAACCATCAACCTGGTGGAAAAGACTGAACATTCACTTTATCTTGCCCCCTGATAATCTTATAAACCTCTAAGGTTACCCCTCAGCCTCCGATGCTATATGAATGTTCAGCCCAATCCAGCTCCAACAGTGTCATCAAGTTTACAGATGACACAACAGCGGTCGGCCTCATCAGCAACAATGATGAGTCGCACCACAGAGAAGAGATGGAAAATTTCATGAAGATGTGCACGAGTAACAACCTGAGTCCCGAGAAGACAGACACAGGCAATGCTACCGGTCACCATTATGTCAAACTTCTATAGATCTATCGAGAGCAACCTGGCTGGCTACATCACAGTGTGGTACGGTTGCTACAGATAAATGGATCGGAGGTCAATACACAGGACCATAAAAGTGGCAGAGAGGATCACTGGAGTGTCCCTCCCCCATCATCAACATGATCTACTGGGATCATTGTCTGAAGAGGGCGTGCAACATCATTGAGAACCCCTTCCACTCTGCACACAGCATCTTTCAGGTGCACCTATTGGGGAAGAGATACAGGAGGATCAGAGCCAGCACCACCAGTCTGAGGAACAGCTTCTTCCCACAGCAGTGTGAATGCTGAACAACCAAAGGAACTGCTCACACTGTCCATCCAAGACTCTCATATGTACAAAACAGTATCTATTTATTTGTGTAGATAAAATCATATGCAAATATTGTTTTCTGTATCTGTGTTATGTCTGGTTGCACTGAGGACCAGAGAATGCTGATTCATCAGGTTGTACTTGTACAATCAGATGACAATAGACTCGACTGGACTATAATTCACCCCCTCTAGTCCCAGCAAGTTTCCGGTTATTCTCCTCTGGAACCGATCCCATTTCTCAATATCTTTCCTATTGCTGAGCAACCAGCAATACACACCGTACTCTAATCTGGATTCACCAATGCCTTGAACAGGTGAGTCATGAGTTCCCAGCTTTTGACCTCAAGCACGCCCAATGTCGTCTACACTATCCTGAGTCATCACTTTCAGGGAACTATGAATCAGCATACCAGAATACACAAATGTGCTACAGAAACTCAGCAGGTCATGAAGCACCAGCCGAACGGACGTAAAGGGTAACCAACATTTCAAAACTGGGTCCTTCGTCAGGTATCTCTACTATGCCTCTTCTAACTATTTCTATATCTGTCCTTGACCATCAAAGGTGACAGATATCTGTCAACCGGTGTCAGAAATGTCAAGTGTCTCGGACAACTACATCTGTAGGATGTGTGCCCAATGGCAGCTCATCTCAGATGCATGGAATAGTTGGAGCAACAATTAGACTCACTAAGGAGCAAACACCAAACAGAGACCGTTCAGATACTATTTAATATCATGCAATAAAACAGAAATGTAATATTGCATGAAATTGCCTTTAGACTGCCATAAGGCAGAGAAAGATTCACTATTAGCATGAGCATTGCCTGCCACGCCTTACCATCAGAGAAAGAGAAGCACAAGGAGAGTCCACCTCGACTCAAGAGTATACATGGATTCATCTCCCACGCTCCTGAATCTCTGCAGCCACACAAAACTCCAGTTCAGTTCAAACCATCGGCAACCTGAGCCCAGATCCAAACCTTGGGAAGCCCTCCCTGCCATCAGCATCCTCTCAAATTCTGGTTCCAATATCTGGTTCCCAAGAGCCAGTCTCCAGTAACCCGCAACCTGGTGCGAGTGCTTTGACCTTAAGTCGCCAGCAATCCAAAGTCTGTCACTCCCTGTATGTGTGTCCTTCAGCTGGAAAGCTCCTCACTGGTCTGCCATAGTGATCACCATCCTCAGGGTCAACTCCTCTACTTCTCCTTCTCCCTGATACTGGTGCGCCACACCTCTCTGCTGCTTCCCCAGGGTCTGTAACCCCTTATGGATGCCGTCCTGGACACAGACCCCACAGTTGCAGGATTGCCATTGGCTTCTGTAACAGGCAGTTTATAAAGCCTACATGGAGCCAGCAGGACTGGGCTGTAGGATCTCGCAAGAGAGCACCATTGTCCCCAGGTCTGCATCAGTGGCAATGCTCCCATTACAGCAGCTCCAGCTATTTTTTGTACTTTCTGAGAAGTAATCACACAAAAGGTTCATCTTAACAGAAGGGGACAAGCAGGAGGGGCAGGCAGTCTCCTATGGCTGTTCCCGTCTCAACCCAGTTGTGGATACAGTTGGGGGGGAAAACAGCCACTCCTGAGAAAATAATGGCAGCAGCCAAATCAATGGAATCTCTGCAGCGTAGGGCAAACCAATGGTTCTTAACCTTTTTCTTTCCACTGACATACCACTTTAAGTAATCCCTATGCAATCGGTACTCTGGGATTGAGTGGGAAGAAAAAGTTTGAAAACCACTGTTTTAATTGTACCTAATTGACTTGTTATGTGCACGGTTTCATAACTCCAAAGGAAATGGGCCAATGACAATTTTTCTCAAGCAAAATATTTCAGTAACAATTGGGTCCAGAGCAGTGATTCTCAACCTTCCCTTCCCACTCACCTACCATCTTAAGCAATCCCAGAGCACTAATCACAGAGCACCAATGGCATAGGGATTACTTAAAGTGGTTAGTGAGTGGAAAGAAAAAGGTTAAGAGCCACTGATCTTGGCAATCAATGATGATAGGAGGTTTATAGTTAAATAAGGAAAATTAATTGAAAACACCCAAGGGAGTCGATTTAAGATGGAGATGAGGAAAAAATGTTTTTCCCAGTGAGTAGTGAATCTGTGGAATTCTCTACCCAGGGAAATGGTTGAGGCTACTTCATTAAACATATTTAAAGTTCAGTTAGTTAGATTTTTACATAATAAAGGAATTAAGGGATATTGGGAAAAGGCAGGTAGGTGGAGTTGAGTAAATGGTCAGATCAGCCACGAACAAGGCTCGATGGGTTGAATGGCCAACTCCTTCTCCTATTTCTTATGTAACATTCTTATATTATGACATTCTACTGTAAGCTTAGTAATAACAATAAACACACGGGTGAAATTACTAAAACATTAAAGCCTATTTTACCTTGAGACTTGGGATTAAATAAAAATATAACAATATTTAATCAAATTAGTAGTATCTGTATTATGCTTGAATTTTTTTAAAATGCCCTGCAGGTGTTGGAAACGTATGCACCTATACACATACCCAGTACCTCCTTTATTGGTGGCAGTTTGCTGCAGGTGTAAGCACCTTTCATTAAATTGTCACTATGGCATTTTAGCAATTCTACTTCAAGACTAGTAAATTAGCTTAAACTGAACAAATTTGGGGGAAAGTTACTCTGCTTTCTCTCTTTGAAGTTGTTGAAAAGAAGAGCCAGGACACTTGTTTGAGCAAGTAGCAAACTGCAAATTGAAATGCTAAGTTATTATCTAACTGGAAGCATAATCTGAGAAAAGCATTAATTTACTTCATTCATGAGATGATTTTCACCAGTGTTAGAGCTGTGGTCTCCAACAACAGAATCAGAGATCACAAACTTCACTGCATTTTCCCTATAAATAAATATTTTTGTCACGGTAAGGGCATTAAAAACAGGAATGCATCATTTTATGATGAGAAGTAGGATATTTCAAGTTCAAGTTTATTATCATTATCTGACTGTACATTTACAGCTTGATTAAACAGCATTTCTCCAGACCATAGTGTGTGCGCGCGCGCGCACACACACACACACACACACACACACATACACACAGACTATGCAACACATAATTACATGTGGTAAAATATATAATTCAAAATAAATATATTTAAACAGGTTTGGGATAATTTACTTGGTTACAGGATATTGTTCATCAATCTAATACCAACAGTGGGAAGAAGTCATTTCCCAGCCTGACAGTCCTGATTTTGAGCTCCTGTCCCTCAATCTTCAAGGTGGTAGACCACAGATAATATGTTCTGGATGAAAAGGGTCTTCTATAATTCTTTCATTTCCACCTTAAGCAACACTCCCAGTAAATGTCTTCAATAGAGGAAAGGGAGACCTTCTTGGCTGTTTTGATGATCCTTTGTATTGATTTCAGCCTCGAGGGCTTGCAGCTACCACACCACACAATGATGCAGCCCGACAGGAGTCTCTCAATTGTACTTCAGTAAAAGGTTGTCAAGATGGGGGCCAGTAGCCTTGCCCTCCTCATCCTCCTTAGGAAATGTAGATGCTGCTACATCTTCCTGACTAATGAAGAGAATTTAAGGGGATCTTAGGAGTAAGGTTTATTTAAAAACAGAAAAAAAATGGTTGATATCAAAAATATAGTTCCAGCGTAGGAAATAGAATTGGATTTACTTACTATGTTTTAAGAGGCATTTAATTGTACACTCATAAAAGACAAGGCAACAAACACAACAAATGGGATCATGGCAATGTGTAAAATGGTCGACATAGAAACAGGGAGACAAGGGATGGATTTCCATGCTGTATTGCTCTCTGCCACTATGGTTATAATGCTGAAATTAGTAAAAATGTAAAGCACCATGTGTTTACCATTGGAATTAAAAATAGGTCCAACAGCAAAAAGTTAATATTTCACAATGATGTCCTTTCATTGACCTGAACCATTCCTGCTGTTTCCAACTGATGCTGTCTGACATTCTAAGTTATTATGACAGTAGAACAGCTTTTATTTCACTAGTTAATTTGAGATTTTTTTAAAAATTTACACATTTCGCCCTGGTAACAGGCCATTTTGTCCCTTGAGCCTGTGCCACTCAATTACTCAATTAGCCTACAACCCTCGGTATGTTTTGAATGGTGGGAGGAAACCGAAGCCCTGGGGAAAATCCACACAGACACAGGGAGAACATACCAACTCCTTACAGAGAGTGTGAGATTTGAACCCTGGTCCCAATTGCTGGCACTGTAACAGTGCTGCGCAAACTGCTATGCTAACCATGCCCACCCTATGTTTTGTATGAAGAAATTAGTTTAAATCTCAAAGTTCACTGGTGACCTTTCAAGTCATTACCTTTTATTTAGAAAGAACAGAATGGATTTATTACAATTCAAAACATCAATGGCACATCATTCAACCACATAATGGACGCAAATAAGAGCCTTTGATGGCAATCTCCCAGTTACCATCAGGATCTTTCAACTGAATTAAGATCAATTAAAAAGTAATGAGTAAATTAAGAGGTCAAAATAATTTAAAGTGTGATGATCTGTGAAGATAGAATTATTTTCTACATTACAAATTAATTGTACTTGATTAAAAGATGAAAATAAAAATGGCATGCAGTCTCAATATAATTGTATCTTGGATCCATTTTAAGTAAACAGAATAATGTTCTCCCTTTGCATTCAAAGGCAAAAATTATGTGTCATTTTTAATCTGCTATGTACAAAAATAGAAATTGACATTAATTTGAGAAACGCATTTAGAATTGTTAACTGGCATAAAGAAAGTTAATCAGATTTCCAAGATGCTCTGAACAATAAATTGATCTGGTTAAAATACTAAGCTTAGTTCAAAACTCCAATCAGAAAATAGATTATGCTGAATGATTAATCTTTCATCAAAGAGTTGATTTTAGCTTTGTTCCAGAAAATCTTTGCATTTTAGGATGGCAGTGTCTTTGGCTTCCCCATGAGATGCTAACATAATTTTTAAAAAGGCATGAACAAATCTTGAGGAATCAGCATCAAGATAAGGGAAAAATACTCATCATTCTTCTCACAAACTTTATCCAACAACATCACTTAGGTTTCAGGATTTTTTTTGTTGCGAATTTTTCACAGAAATTTTTTGGGAAAGGAATTAATGTTAATAATAAACAGACATCAATTGTTATTTTGATGACTGTCTAATTGGACTGAATATTCTCATTTTTAATATAAAAACATTTGCTTCATAAATTTCGGAAAATGCAAATGTTAATGTGACACAACATGCGCAGCAAGATATCTGTGATGCTGCTGAAGGACAAGATGCTTAAAGGGTAGCAAAAAGAGCAAAATAAAGAGTCAAGCCTGTAATGTTTCTTCTATTGTGATCAAGAAACTTGATTTCTTGTTATTACTTATATTTTATTATCAACTCATAACCTCGTGGGACACATCCATTTTGTGCATCTAACCTGAGGTGGGGCCCTTCCATCGCCGATGCCCTCTAGTGGTCAGGAGGATCACCAACTCCCAATCACCACAAACCCCATTTAAGGAAAGAGAATTAAATGGAGCAAAGTCTGGACTAATAAAGCAAACAACACTCTAAGAACACATGAGTGCACACAGAATGAGACTGAAATACACAATGGAATCCTTCCTGCTTCAGGCAGGTTGTTAGCATTGTTGTGAGAATGACACATTATGCTTAGAAATTTTCTTAAACTGTTTGGTAATTGTCGTGAAATTCTGAAGCAAGTTTAAGCGGCAACTAATTTGCAAAAATGGTACTATCTTGAAAGAAGGAGGCTGAACACATTTGTCTGAAGCAAATATCCAATCAATTAAGTTAGAAACACATTCTGGAGATTTGCAACTCATGTCTAATAGTAATGAGTTGCAAATTACCAGAATAACATTTCATTATTTTCCAGCAATGTACAACCCATATAAACTGGGAGGTTATTTTGAAGCACACACCACAATAAAGAGGTTTAATATGCTCAATGGAAGTGGTTTCTTCTTTATATTAAACAATAATAGACAATAGTTTAAACTAGGTAATGGAAAGCAATTTTACTTTGGAGCAAATCTTGCTGGATAGAAACTGGCAATCATCCAACTCCAGTAACTCTCAGGCTCTCTGTAGGTGTCCACTACTTACCCAATGACTCAAAGCCCAGATTTGCTGGGATTCTCCAGCATTACATACACCAAGGAAACAGCACTCAGATTTTATGCCATCCTACTGATTTCAACCAGAAGTATAGACAGTGAAATAAGAGCCAAAGGGAAGTTATTTAATGTGTTTTTATTCAACCATACATTTTAAGAAACCATTTTAAATACTTTTAATATTTGATTTCAGCTTTAATTTATGATCTCTGATGCATGAATGCAAAGAGTCAATAATATTAGTCTGTTAAATGTGGGCATACAAGGAACCGCACGCAGATAATGATTCTGAAACAGAAGATTGGATCATCACGGTCTGGCCTATTGTTATTGCCCTATTCAACATTAAAAATAATGATACAGGTGGCCAAAAAGGGAAAAGTTTGTCAGGTTTTTTATTGAAGACAGGGGTAAAATTGCACGAGAGTAATTAAAAGATCCCTTCTTTTTCTTTGGCTTGGCTTCGCGGACGAAGATTTATGGAGGGGGTAAAAGTCCACGTCAGCTGCAGGCTCAATTGTGGCTGACAAGTCCAATGCGGGACAGGCAGACACGGTTGGAGCGGTTGCAGGGAAAAATTGGTTGGTTGGGTTGGGTGTTGGGTTTTTCCTCCTTTGTCTTTTGTCAGTGAGGTGGAAAAAATACCATATGATACTCATTTGCTATCATTGCATAAATATTCATTGCTTTAATTGAAAAAAATGTCAGAACTGTAACAATGCAGATTTAACAATTCATATCAAAGATCTGACCAAGCTTAAAATCAAGCAAAATTAATTCCTGCCTGCTTTCGACAGACTATAAAAATGCATGTGGGGGAAAAAAAATTATTTTCCACTGGATTATTTCAAGCAGATGCAAAGTACCATGAGCCATCTTCCATGCAAAATCCATTTTTTTTAATTATTCAGGTCATGCATAAAATTAATCCATTTAAAATCTTGCTAACTGTTTTGCCACCAATCACCATGCATGTTAAGATAAAGTTTGGAATAATACTTCTGCCTGCTACTCAGGAATTAAAAATAGAAATGAAAATTTAGAGTCTTCAATAATCAATGACCAAACCCCTCAGTTAAAAAATACACCCTACTTCTGAACAGTTGTAACAAAGAAATCCATTCTCAATTTTAGCAGCGAGTTGAGGATTTTTTTTTTAAAAAACATCTGCTGGTAGGTGGATTGCTCTCCTTGAAAAAGGTGGTAGAAGATAATATCATTGTCTGAGAAGGGAGTTGGACAGACATTATGCAAAAAGAAAGGTTATACACAGAAATCTGCAATTTTCATCAGTTCAGTTCTTTCTTCTGTGCTGCATGTTTCTGGAATTCAACAATTACAAAATTATCAGATAATTTGGTTAAATTGGCTCTGAACAAAATTCTCAGTGAAATGTTTTAAATATTTTTCTGCAGCAAAATAGTGAAGTGGTGGGTAATGTATGAGAAAGAGAAATAATGGATAAGTGTGGGCAAAATAAAGTTCAGTTGCCTGCAAGGGGTCATGTATTAAACTAAATGTTTCCTACATGGTGTGACAGATTATAGATATGTTTTTGGGAGATAAATTGGGGCAGGTTTTTTAGTATGGGTCACATACAAATACTTCAAAATAGCTCTCATTTAAAATACTGGAGCTCTGTTCAAACCAGACAGGTCGGCTCCGAAGGCCTTTACAAAAGCTTTGGGGAGTGCCCAAAGGACTTCACTAATAGATCGTTGTTTTGAAAAGCACCAGATGAAAGAACTTGGAGGATTAGGTTTAGAGCCACAGGCCGACTGGAGTGCAGCTTGCTGTTCTAAGAGTGGTCAAAGCCATTGTGGTCCATCTAAGAGGAAAGGACTGGCTGCCTAATGTTTCACTTGAAATAAGAGAAACAAAAAGGAATTCTGTGGTGAACTGAAAGAAAGCAGTTATCATCTGGAAAACCCTGACGAGGCAAGTTTCTTCAGTAAGACACTGATGTGGCTGATTAGAAGGGATCAGTTTGTGTCCTGGAATAACAAATCTCTCTCCGAAAACCAACAAGAACCTCCCTGAGCGGTAACCATTTACCTTTCAAGCACCTAAGCCTGGTGAACTTCATAAACGTTAAATTCTGTGCACAGTATAAGAATTGCCTGCAACCAGTGAACTTGGAGGAATGAGAAGTGACATTGGACTGTGAACCAAATAACTTTTCTGAACTTGTGTGCAAGTTCTCAGACAATTACATACACATGCACTTAGAATTAGAAGGGGGTTAAGTTAGATTCGTTTAAGTTAATAGTAATAAGTTAGAGCTTTATCCTGTTAAAATCAATTTTTGTTTAAGTAACCATTTGTCTTGGTGAATATCTATTGCTGCTGGGTTTTGAGGTCTTCTGGGATCATAACAATGGAAATAGGAACCCTTTAAAAACATAATGCTGGAGAAACTCAGCAGGTCAAACATTGTACTTTATGTAGTAAAGATAAAGATTATAACTAATGTTTTGGGCTTGAGCCCTTAATCAAGATAAAATACTGCTGAGTCCCAAATTAAACTATTTGGACATTGATAATCAAAAGAACTGCAGATACTGTGAATCTGAAATAAAACAGAAAATACTGGAAATACTCAGTAGGTCAGGCCACATCTGCAAAGGTGACCAGAAACACTAACTCTGTTTCTCTTCCCACTGATTCAGACCAGCCTGGCCAGCATTTTTTGTTTTTATTTGGTACAGTCATTACTCTCCTGGTATGAACAGCCACTCAATGTTAATTTTAACTCTGAAAGTTTATGTAAAAGGTAAAGATCCTAAATTAGGACAAGATGAATTATTAATTTAATGTATTTAATTAAAAATTTGCCTTTTACTTTGCATAGCTAGACACCAAGTTACACTTTCCTGGGAATAGAAAACATGGATTTAGTCGCAAAAATGGAGAGGAAATGACTGTCCAGGAAGAGTTCTTTTCAATCCCAAGTGCAGGATATGCTATTTCTATTTTGTTGTACAATTAAGCAGATTTTCTGTAATCTTTGCAGGGAAGAAGATAAAAGGAAGGAAAAGATGAAGAATGGCAGGCCACGCAGAGAGGAATAGGAGTAAAGTGTATCAAAACCAATTTCTCTGAAACATCAGAAGAAACTTTTTTCATCTTGGCATAATATTAATTTACTGTAAGCTTTTTAAATTAATTTGTTCAAAGAATTATAGGTCACATTCTGTCTGGATCTATCAATCTAATTCATTGAACTGATGATATGCTACAGAGTAGTTACAAAACATGGAATGGAATGTACCAAAACTAGTTACACCACCATCTGTACACAAATTGAGAACAAAGACCTTAGAGGTAGCTCCACAAAAAGAACAAAAATAAATTATTCCACCAACAATATTTTTCAAGCATAGAACAAGAATATGACTCTGTGCAATTTCCTTTGCTCTGGAAATGTATTAACTACATTTGAAAATACTCCACCTCACAACATAATGGTCTCTCTTGTAGTTCATATATTGAAAATTCATGATATGCTAAATTTCTCTTCCAATATTTACTTTTCAATTTTATGTTGATTGGAAGTTACTTAACAAATTGTTAAAGTTATAAAGGGGCAGAAACTTTATAAAGCGGAAAGATCCAATGAGTGCTGTCAGATTAGGAATATCAACAGCCCTATTTTCTCCAGAAATCTAATTGCAACTTTAGCATCTATTATGGCTTGGTGAAAGGATTTGATGTGTTATATTTGCTCATTTCAAATTTCTGCACCTATAATTTGTGGTAAAGGTGCCTGACCTTTTAGGCTGAATCGTCACCTGCCATTGTTCAGAATCTTCCGGATTTCAGAATAATTTTAAAATGATGGTCCCTTTAAAAAAATGCAATGTTTCAAAACTGCACAAAATCACACAAAACGGGGGGGGTTTACATAAATAAAGACCATGAAAGACGATAATATTACTAGCATGCTTTTTTATATTTTAATACTTCAAAATAAAACTGACTCAGACATTGCAGACATCTCAAACCATGCAAATACAGTAAAAGCACATTACAACTCAAACATCACGTCAGAATGAACTCTTTTCAAAGATTTTTAATTCAAAGAGGTTTCTGTCTAAGCAGTCTCTCTTTAAATTGAAAAAAGAGCCATAATCTCAAGCTTACTGATAAATGAACGTTGTTTCATCCTACCAATTGACTGATCGCACATTTTAACCATAATCATCAATGGGCATTTTGCACCTGTGCACACAAAGTCTTTATCCTCTTCATGACTCTCCTCAGGCTTATCAATATGTAACACCATTTCAGCAATTTCCCCATCACTCAAGGAATGCACAATAGGTGCATCATTGTCAACGTTCAGTCTTTCTTCGAGGCCAGCTGCCTCGAACATGTTTACATTTTCTCCTGCAACACTTTTGGCGTAGGCAATGAAGTTAGAGACTATTCTCCTCTTGTTACTGACACGGAAACCTTCAAAGTCTTCACCTGCAGGCTCATTAACGGCCAAAGTCTATGCCAAGCATGTTTTAATGTTGCTTCAGTTACATTTCTCCTGCATTAACAAGTGTATAATCTGCACAAGCTTTATCACCACAGATGTTAAGTATTTTACACTGTGACGCTTCTTAAATTTTTGCAGCCAACCAGGTGAATATTCACATTCACCCTCAAGGTTCAGTTCTTCGTGGAATTTTCGAGCTTATTTCATTACAAGCAGACCAGTCAGCATGCATTCACTTCTTCATTGTTGCACCCACTCAATAAGCACATGGTCAATATCTATGTTTTTTGCCCTATGCAGTTTTCCTTCTATTCATCAGTCTGTGGACATCATTCTCACTGTAAAACTTCAACTGTTCTTTCTGTTTCCTCAAATCATATATGGTGGATTATCCCATGCCATAACCTTCTGTTAGACGACACACAGATACACCACTATCAAGCTTCTCCAATAACTTCCCCTTCTGTGTAATCGATAATGAAAGATACTTCCCTTTCTGGATCTCACTGCTACCCCTTGGGGACTCTGCAGCTCTCCTTGCCATGTTCATAGGTGTCACAGAGGTTTCCAACTGGTAGTGTCGACTGAAAGGTCAGGTGGCAATGACTCTCAACAGGGAGGAGCCCCTTATAAAGTAACAATCGTGCTAATCAGCAATGGTGCCCAACAGGAGGCTACTCTCATAAACCGATAATCACACTAATTAGTGATGGTGCACACTGCGAAGGGCCACTTATTAAGTGACGATACTGCAAATTATCAATGCAGAATGCGACAGGATACACGGCAGTTGAGCGAGGATCACATTGGACCATGTCTGATGCCAAACTCCATCTTTGCTGAGCAGATGTCATATACTAAAATAAAGTGCTGATGTTTGGAGGTTGCTGGTTTTCGGAATCCCAGATAAAAGGCTAGGCACCCGTATTCAAATTGAGTTTTAGCATCATAAGGTATTTGTTGAGCAAATGGAAAGGAAAAGGAAGGGAAGCCAGGAAAGGTGTTCTATTTGCAAAAAAACAGTCCTCTAGAAGAACTCAGCTAGCCAAGGAGCATCAGTGAGAGAGAAAGATTGGTCAATGTTTTGAGTGGGAACCTTTCATCAAGACTGAGAGTGCAGAGGGGAAATACCCAGTAGGATGAGGACAAGATGGGATTTTGACATCTTCTCGACTTATCAGATTCAGGCACTGGTGACCTTGGCTTCCTCTCATCATCCCCTCCACCATTCCTCCAGTCATCTCCAACTTCATCCTCCATGACTCATCTTTCTTCACCTGAACTTTTTTTTTTCTCTATCTGGTCTCTTGGATAGCAGATTACAAGAGAGCCAGAGTGGTGGAGTTTGGAAGCTTAAAAAGTAAGTTGGAGAGTTTCAGCTATAAAGGCAGAATGGAGGAGAGAAGGTGAACAATTACATACAGGTGAATTTAAATAGTCCTGGTAATGAAGGGGAAGTAGGGTGCAGGGAGATCCCAAAGTGATGTACACCATGAAGGTGACAAACATTTCAATCCAGTGTGCAGCAGTAGCCAGAAAACTGGTTGGAAAGCAACCAACATGTCAGTGGACAATGATGCAGTCTTCCTGATGTCAAGAACTATAAATTATTCTACCTCAGGACTTGAAGTTGGACATGCAAGCAAACAAAAGTTGAAGAAAGGTGGAAAATATGTAAAGAAGTGGACCTGCGATGTGGAAAATGTTGAGAAAAAAAAATATCAGGATAATCGACCGAATGCAGAATTCTACTGATATGGACCAAGAGATCATCTTCATAATAAACTGCTGGATTTGAATAAAATTGATAACACACTAACTAATGAATAATAGTTTTATCAGATTTTTGAAATCATATTTATTCATATCTGGACCCAACAAATTGGTTGAATCTTATCTATCTCTAAAATTATCCAGAAAGTTCAGAGACAAAAGTTTTTCGAGGAGGTGACAAAAGAAATTGGTGATAAAGCTGAGGATGCATGGTATATAGATTTTAGTAAGCAGTTTAATGAGATCCACCATGGTAGTGTTACGATCCCAAAGGACCCCAAAACCCAGCAGCAATGACAAGTAGCTACTTAAACAAAAGTTGTTTTTAATTATCTTTAAACATGAAAACAGAATCAAACTTTAACTTATCACTATTAACTTAACTAACCTAACTTAACCCCCTTCTAATTCTAAGCCCATGTGTATGTAATGTGTAAATTTAAGAAAAGTTCTTTGGTTCACAGTTCAATCTCATTCTTCCAAGTTCACTGGTTGCAGGCAATTCTTAGACTGTGCACAGAATTTAACATGTATAAAGGTCACCAGGCTTTGGTGCTTGAAAGGTCATTGGTTTACCGCTCAGGGAAGTTCTTGTAGGTTTCCACAACTGAGATACCACCATTAGTCACCTCCATGTCTTGCTGATGAAACTTGCCCCATCAGGGTTCTCCAGATGATAACCTCTTTCTTTCAGGCTACCACAGTGTTCTTTTCTATTCCCCTTATTCCAAGAGAAACATCAGACTGATAGCACTTCCAGCCATCCACCACTCTGGAGCTTGTTTCAGTTCCAACAAGTTTCTCCTAGCGGACACTGTTCAGTCTCTCTCTCCATCTGAGATTCAAACTGCCAGCCACATGTTCTTCTCTCTCACTTGCAAAGCCCATTCCTTCTCCAGCAAACAATAGGAGTTAGTCTTCTTGGTAAATCTGTTGTTTTTAGGTAAACAAGAACCTAGGAGTGACCTTTCTGTGCACTCTGTCAAGACCCTTGCAAAGAACCATCAGTAGCCAGTGTGTCTCCTGCTTGATGCTTTAAAGACAACACTCCATTCATTCATGAGATCAT
This sequence comes from Narcine bancroftii, assembly GCF_036971445.1. Lineage (NCBI taxonomy): Eukaryota > Metazoa > Chordata > Chondrichthyes > Torpediniformes > Narcinidae > Narcine > Narcine bancroftii. The sequence continues at coordinate 175,178,225 of NC_091474.1, read as the reverse complement.
TTCAATTAGCATTTGCTTGTGAAAAGTGCATGGCATTCTCCATAGTTTCTGTAAAGTCACTGAATATGAATTCTTCAGTATTTCAAATAAAATCCGTTTTAAAGTTTGTGTGTATGTAACCTACTGTAATTTTACCATTTTATCTCCCAAAAACATTCCCAAATATTCTATCACAGTAGACTGTCAAAAAGTCATGAGCCATGATATCCAAGGAACCTTACGTGCTTGGATTCAAAATTGGCCTACCTATAAAAAGCAGAGGGTAGTTGTAGATGAAACATAATCTGTCTGGAAGTCAGTGACAAGTGGACTTCTACACATGATGATTTTTAATGACTTGGATGAAGGTATGGAGAGGTGGGACAGTAAATTTGTAGATGATACAAAAGGTTGGAGATGTTGTCAATAAGTTGTTGTAGGTTACAGGATGCAGAATTAGGTGGAGAAGTAGCAGATGGAGTTCAATCTAAAGGTTAAATTTAAAGATGAAGTGCATGATTAGTGGCAGGATTCTTAACAATGTGGAGGAATAGATAGATCCATAGATACCTCAAGGTTGTCAATCAAGATGATTGGGTGGTTAAGAAGGCGTATAGTATGTTGGCCTTGATTACTTGGGGGATTAAGTTCAAAAGCCGTGAGGTAATGTTGCAGCTCTATAAAACATAGGACACATTTGAGGATCACCTTTGCAGTTCTAATTTTTGACAACTGAAATTCATTTAGTAATTATCTTAATTCCATATTTTAAGCCTTTTCTTTACACAAGGTAAGATACTATATTTTTATAGTATAAACATTCTGTTTATATTGTATGTTCTATATTTTATATTTGTTAAACATTCTGTTTATATTCTATAAAGAACTGTTCTTGCAGCAACTCTACAAACTCTACAAAAGCACCATTGGCCAAATTTACCTCCCCAGTAATATCATGCCTTTTAATGATGATTATTGCTGCTGAATTTAATGGATGACTAATTTTTCAGACTCCTGAACAAAACAATGAACAAGCTCATACAGATCTTCACCTGCACAAATTTGCATGTTGTTCTTTGCCAAACATTGCAAACAGAAAATTAAATGCACGGTTACAGTTTATCTTGCAGTGTTAGAAGAGCACAGTACGTAGGTATACGACATACTACTGATGAATGCTTGGAGTATACCTTCACCAAGCAGACATGCATCAGGCCAGAATCTGAATTTTTATCACCTTCTAGACTAGTAGTTCTCAACCTTTTTTTCCCCATTCACATACCACTTTAAGTAATCCCTATGCCATCAGTGCTCTGTGATTAGTAAGGATTGCTTAAAGTGGTACATGAGTGGGAAGGGAAGGTTGAAAATCACTTCTCTAGAACCAATTGTTACTGAACTATTTTGTTTGAGAAAAATTGTCATTAGCCCATTTCCTTTGGAATTATGAAGCCGTGCACGTGACAAGTCAATTAGGTACGATAAAAACAATGGTTTTCAAACCTTTTCTTTCCACCCATATATCACCTTAAGCAATCCCTTACTAATCACAGAGCACCTATGGAATGGGGAATACTTAAAGTGATATGTGAGTGGAAAGAAAAAGGTTGAGAGCCACTGATCTATGATATTCCCAATGGAAACTAATCAGCGAGATAAATGTCACAATTGATTCTGAAAGGTTGACTTTGGTGGAAACCTTTAAGAGGTAGAGATAAAATGGTTGGTCACTTTTAAAATATTTAGTTTGAATATTTGAATATTGATAACCAAATTAACATATTGGGGCACTTAATGCATGTTCTACAGAGATGATCATTTAAATTTAGGCATACAGCACGGTAACAGGTTCAACTGACCTACAGCCCACTGTACATTTTGAAGGATAGGAGGAAAATGGAGCACCCTGAAGAAATCCATGCAAACACTGGGAGAATATACAAACGCCTTACAGACAGCGTGGGATTTGAACCCCAGTCCCAGTTGCAGCATTGCCCTAACCACTACACTAACTGTGTCTTATAACCATGCTTTTCATTTCCTTAAATAATTGACAAGTCTCTATTGGCATTTTAACTGTAAATTGGCCCTAAGTTCAAGTCTTCTTCTGTAACCTTTGTGGTGTGAAACCCTTACTCTATCAATACATAGCTGAGTCAGCCCTAAATTTGGTTGTGATCAATGAATAAAAAGTTTATGTGGTTTTCCATGGTGCATGGAAATAGTCTGTTTAACAAAGGTACCAGAGGAAACTAGCTGTCATGAGTCAGATTATAGGGTGGAGATTAACAATCTATTTGTGTGGTGAATCTCTCTAAACATGGAGGTGATTGTGAACTTTAGGAAGGGAAGCCCAAAGACCATGCACCTATCTTCATTGGTAGGATGGCAGTGGACAGGGTCAGTAGCTTCAAATTTCTGGGCAGCCACATATTGGATGACTTCTCCTGGCACATCAAGAGAACCAGAAGACAGCTCCTCTATTCTCTAAAGAGTTGGAGGAGATTTAAATCTGCATTGAATTTCTGCAGGTCTCCTGTGAAAAGTATATTGACTGTTTGCATCACGTGCCTAGGAATGCAGAAGTTGAAAGAAAGGAGCAGATGTCACCAAGTCCATCATGGGAACCGACATTCTTGTCCAATGAAGACATCTATGTGAGGCCCTGCCTCAATATATTCAAGAGGGAAATGTTTATGTGTATTTTGGTCAATATGGTTCATAGTGTGAAATTTTTTTTAAAAATTAAAAAAAAAGAAGACAATCACCATCATAAAATACCCCCATCACCCCTGATCATGCTCTCATCTCACTGAAGAATTTGGCTCTTTTTTTTAAAACAAATGTCAATGGGTTTTTTTTAACATCAGTTAATTTAAGTTATCAGCAGTTTATGTGTGGGGTGTTAGCACTTGTCATTTACAGGCTAGTTTCCCCTCACAGCATGCTCCACCTTATGCAATGACCAAGAGAGCAGTGCCATCAGAACTTTAGGAGCACACAGTTGTGATGAAAAGTTAGTGTGGGTGGGAAACTGAGAAACAACAATTGCCACTGGCCAGCTCCATCTGGTCTCTTAGATTTGCCTTTTCCTCCAGATTCATGCTTCCCTCTCTGCAACTCCGACTCGCACAATGAAGATTGGCACTGCCAGCATAATGTTAAAAAGCAGGTGCTGTTTGAGCTTTGAAGCTTCACTGCAAAATAAACCATATTTACCAAATTTAAAAGAACAATTGTGTTATTCGTGGTAAACTTCAACAGTGAGGGAGAGAGATACACTGATTACAAATATGAAATTGACTCCAAGAAAAAGTGAAGCTATTTCTTGATGCTGTGTTTGCTCATTGTACAAAATCTGTGATTCACAGATGCAATACATATGTCCAATCCTGTTCTCACAGCTATTTCTATCAAAATTACAGTACGAGATTGGGGAGAAAAATGTGCAGGCTATTGAACACAGTTTTAATAATGATATTCAGACTCTAGAACACACATGTCAAACTCTGGCCCGCGGGCCAAATTTGGCCCGCGATATAATTATATTTGGCCCGCAAGATCATATTAAATATATATTAGAGTTGGCCTGCTGGCCGCCGCGCCAATATAGCGCATGCACACTGAAGGTGAAAATGAAGACGCCGGAGGTGTGGAGGGATCTCAGAGTCCCGAATCGCGGGGATCGGAGCACCGCACTCAGCCCGCCCGGCTCCCAGACACACAGACGCGGCTGGAGTTGGGGACCATCCTCGCTGGGTCTGCGCTTCAGCGGCGACGCCGGACCGAACGTCTCGTTGACGATGCCTTCCCCCTCGCTCCGTGCGCGGTGGACCCTGACTCCCGCTCCTTTTGTTGGAGACGAGCCCGGCGCCCTGAGATCGCAGTTTAATCCCTCTCCAACCATGGGAGGGGGGTGGGAGCAACGCGCTCTTCTCAGCCAATTCCTCCACCGCCCCGGACGCCGGCGTTTCAACGGGGGGTTCGGGTGCCTTCGTCAGGCGACCGACCTGTTGGTCCAAGACAAGGGGAGAGCGTACAAACTCCACACAGACAGCACCTGAACTCGGGTGAACGTGGAGCTGCGACCCCACATTCCACATCAGGACTGTGTGTAAGATTGGGAGCAGTGAGACGAAAGCTTATTTTGTTCCTGTGATTTAAGCCTTTCTTGGGGTGGGGGGGGGGTCCTTCTCTGACCACTTGCCTAATAATTAACCTAATCAGATGTGGAGTTACCACAATACAACAGTTCTCAACCTTTTTCTTTCCACTCGCGTCCCTGTGCCATTGGTGCTCTGTGATTAGTAAGGGATTGCTTAAGGGATTGACTCGTCATGTGCACGGTTTCAGAACGCTAAAGGAAATGGGTCAATGACAATTTTTCTCAAGCAAAATATTTCAGTAACAATTGGGTCTAGAGCAGTGATCCTCACCCTTTCCTTCCCACTCACATCCCACCTTAAGCAATCCCTTACTAATTACAGAGTTCCGATGGCATAGGGCACACATGTCAAACTCTGGCCCGCGGGCCAAATTTGGCCCGCGATATAATTATATTTGGCCCGCAAGATCATTTCAAAAATGTATTAGAGGTGGCCCGCTGGCCGCCGCGCCAGTATAGCGCATGCACAGTAATACAAATCCCAGAATGTATTGGCGTTGCCCATTCCCCCTCCCTGCCGCAGGCCGACCCGCGACTCAAGATGATGGGGCCGCTTATTCGCCGAGATGCCGCCCTGCAGCGAGAGCCGATGCCCCCGCACTGTCGTTGTCCAACCCGATCGCCCGCAAACCCTGCCCTCCCGCACACAGGCCTGAGAAAGTATTATGAATTTTAATCTCAGGATAAAACGATCTTCCAATAGTTTCATGTCACAGTGATAAATATATTCCTGGCTAAAAATGGTCCTGCACCTGGATACAAGCTCATTAGGCATAAAACTTGAAAAGTGTGTAAATCAAAGGATATCTGTACCAATGGAAAAAGGGCATGGCAAATAACCCTGCTAGAGTTCATGCCCACAATCAGTCACCCATTTGATTGTTTCAGGAATCATTTTATTCTCCCACATTCTCAATAGCCCTCAGATTTTACTATTTGACAGCACACTAGCAACATTTGACAAATCCTCTATAGAGAAATATTATTTATTGAATATTTTATTTCTCATTTGTTAATGCTTCTGGAAAGAGTTTATCCAAAACTATTATTAAACATTTATTTTAATAAGAAAAAGTTTAACCTTACATATGTTGAAAGAAGAGAAAACATGCAGATGTTGTTGAAAATTTTCAATAAATATTTAGTTCGGCCCTCGACTTAGTCCAGGTTTTTAATTTTGGCCCTCCGTGAATTTGAGTTTGACACCCCTGCTCTAGAACAATTTGTGGAGTACTCCTCATTGTTCACTCGGCTGTGGTGGGTTATTGTTCTGATCTTGGCCTGTAATTTTCTTTTGCTGATGTGAATATTTATTTTGTTTTCCCAGCAGTGAAAATGGAGAAATTAATTTGCCTTTTCACATCATTTACTTTGCAGGCTCATCGATTTCATTTACTAAGCTACTAATAAATGGGTTATTAGAATTCAGCAATGAAAGTTGATAAACCAACAAACTATTTTCTGATATGAAGGATGTACAATATCTCAAGGTAAATATGAATAGGTATTGTGATAGCAGAGCCACTCATTGCAAATTGTAATCCAATAAGCAGTTACAGATAATAAACTTACAAGACGAAACTAGAACAAAGAAACACAAAAGAAATTTAACTTGAACCCTACAACCCTGAAAACTTCCTCTATCATTATTCCATATCTTAGTGATCCCTTATGAATTGGCCAACTGTTACTGTTTTTAATTATGGCTGCATTATCTGTAGGCAGAATGAAGAAAGGTGTGCAAACATGCTTTCGTTTTAAGGGTTTTTTTAATTTCTCTGAATTTGGGTTTATATGTGGATGAATGGGAAATTTGGTTTCCCAGTACTAGTAATAAGAGTCTGAGCTAAAATATATGTATAGAAACCTCTTGCCCTGTTTCTTAGATTTCTGTTCATCTGATTAAAAAACTCACTGAGATATTCTAGACAATGCAGGAATAGTCGTGACGCGATTAAATTTTAGCTGATAATGAACAATAAAGACCAGTAGACTTACAGGGGAACAGATTATTTATTTGAAGAAATGGTTAACTTCATTTTCCATGTACAATGGTGTTATATACTCAGATAATGTGTACTATTTTGTAACCATGTAAGAATACTCCTTTCTCACTGCAGTAGCTGTAGTGCACCACTGTACGACATATGTATATGTGAGTGTGTGTGAATAGTTTCCTGAGATGGTGGAAGGCATTAGTAAGTAAAATCTCTTCTGATATTTGAATCTTGCATCTTTAAGTTATTTAATAAGCCTCCCAAGTAACACAGAGACATAACATGGTGGCAGCGGAATAAGAGAACAAGAATAAAGCCATACAATTTGATTGCAAGTCACTGAAATACGAAGGTGACAAGAGAAAAAACACTACTGAAAAAAATGGCTGGAGCAACAGCAGTTCATCCAGTGATGGACTGGGAGGCTGAGGACAGTGTTGAATCATTTAAAAGGGTTCAGCAAAAGTGCAAATTAGCATTCAAAAGCTATTTTAAAAATGCATCAGCAGAGGAGGTCAGTTATATACTTCTCTGGACAGGGGAGCGAGGCCTTGACTTATTTAATAGCTGGGAGCTTACAGAGATGGAAAAAAAATGATCCCGAGCAGATATTTGCAAAGTTTGCTTCTCACCAGGTCTAATCATAGAATTAAATGCTGTGAATTTCAAAGATTAATGCAAGAGACTGATGAAACTGTTGATAACTTCCTCACTAGACTAAAAATTGTTGCTGCAAAATGCAGATTTAAGGATATGGAGGAACAATACTTGATCAACTAATATGGGGGTGTTACCATCCTGAAGAGCAAAAGTCTCTGATAGGGAAGGATAGCTTGAAGCTGGCCGAAGCTATAGACACAGCCAGAGCCTTTGAAGCTACGAGGACACAAATGAAATCCTTATCTATGCAGACCCTACCACAGCAGAGAGAAGGAAGGGTTGATGCTATAAAGAACACAATCAGAAAAGTGCCAACCCCCAAGACCTGCAGGAAGTGTGGTAGGCAACACCACTTTGTTGAACAAAACAAATGCCCCGCATATGGTTCTGAATGTGGAGCCTGTGGTAAAGCAAACCACTGGCGAAGATATGCAAATCTGGTATGAAGAAAACGGTAATACCAATGAAGAAAAAAGACAAGAAGATCCACCACATATAAGGAAATAAAAATGAGGACTCCAACACCCAGATACTGGACATAGAATCCATACACCTTAACAAGATGTCAGGTGAGATGAAAGGAGGAGGCGAGTTGTATACAAGGATCCAAATACGGAGGACAATCCAGAACAAGCCTATGATATTTAACCTAAAGGCGAAGCTGGATACTGGATCACAAAACAATGTCCTTCCACTCAGACTCTACCACCAGATGTTCCCAGAGAACATAATAAAAGGGTATCCAAAAGAAACAACAAATGTCATATTAACGGCCGATGGTGGACCCATGATCAAGCAGCTAGGGAGAGCCAAGATCAATGGTTGCCATAAGGGAAAGAACATCCTCTGTACATTCCACGTGGTAGATGCAGATGGACCAGCAATTCTAGGTCTGGATAGCTGCTGGGAGTTGCAATTGATCTCTGTCAATTATAAGATCCGACAAAGAAGATATCTAAAAGGATCAACCGAAACACACAACAAAAAGAGGAAATGATTTCCACAGAAGAACCTGCCAGGTCACGGCACACGGTAGGAGCAGACTTGTTCACCGATAATCAAGAGTGGTATTTAATAGTATCTTGTTACTACTCTGTTTCCATTCATCAAAAGGGTGAAAGACCTGAGAGTGTCAACTCTCACCTCAGAAATGAGAGCGCTTCTTGCTGAACAAGGAATACCTGAGCAAATAATAAGTGACAATGGAACACAGATCACCTCACAAGAATTCAGAAAGATGGCTGTAGAGTATACTACATCATCTCCCATACTACCCCAAAGGTCATGGTTCATTGAAAGACAAGTGCAAACTGTGAAACGCACACAAGTTAAGTGTCACAAAACAAAAGAAGGCCCAGACCTACCAAAAGAAGACCCTTGCCTCACATACCTAGCATAGCATTTCAAGCAACATCCTTAAAGGCTGACATGAAGTCCCCGGCAGAACTTCTAAATGGCAGGAGATATGAAACAACTCTGCCAAGCAAAATACACCCTCCAGAAGACCAGGAGGAAACCAGAAGACAGGCTGACATGCAAGGACACCAGCATTATAACAAACATATGCAAACATTGCCAGAACTCTTCAGAGGGCAGCATGTGCAGATTCAAGAGCCAATATTGAAAACATGGACCCCAGCAAAGGTCATCAGCGAAGGTGAGACACAAAGATCATACATTGTTTAGGCAGACCCTGGCAATCAACTGAGGAGGAACAGAATTCACATCCAGCCGACACAAGATGTGATGAAGCATAAAGCTTTAATACTAGCAAAGCCTGAAACACCAATATCAAGTGAGGTATCAAGTGAAGAGACCACAACCACTAATACTGAAACATCAACACAGCAGTTGCCAGGTGAAGCACAACATCACCTACATGTGTACCAGCAACACAGAGCCCAATGGTCGCAGCTAAATCCACAAGATGGCAAAGGAACATACTGCTGCCAGTGTGATATCAATAAGAACTATTTAAAGGTAGTTGTGTAAAGAAATTAGTGTACAAATTCAGTTACATAAGTTGCACTGGAAAGAAAGTGATAAAGAATACTATTTTTTTTCTTTATCTTGAGAAAGAAGGACGTTAAATAGTCATGATAATGTGAACTATTTTGTAACCGCGTCAGAGTACATCCTTCTCACTGTACTAACTGTAGCGCACCACTGTGGGGCGTATATATATTAGTGTGTGTGAACTGTTTCTTGAGATAGTGGAAGACATCACTAAGTAAAATCTCTTCTGCTATTTGAATCTTGCATCTCTAATTTAAGAAGCCTCCCAAGTAACACAGAGACATAACAAATGGCATGTTGCAACATGCCAGGAATTCTGTTAGTTATCAGTTTTCACATGAAATTCGAGTGGTCCCCAAAGACTTCAGAGGCTGCTGCATTGATTTTATATGGCAAAGCCTTTCTTTCTGGTTCTTTGCCAGTGTATAGCATACAAAGGGAAACACTTGAGTTTGGAGTCCAAGAAGAATTGTGAAACTAAAGGGGTGATCTGGTCAGCTATTGGCAATTAATAGTGGTGAGATTTGTGATCATTATTCAGTGTATGAAGGCTTAGGCAAAAAAATTAGTCTGGAAGGGCAGCATTGGTACATATTAGTACAACAGTATAGGAGCCTCCAAGTCGAACCTACAGATAAATGAGATGAAGGCACTTCCCTGAATCAGTCTGGCATTGGATCAATAAGACTCCCTTTAAAGTATGGCATCACAGAATTAAGTAGGGCTCAAATGGCAGATGCCCTTTGAAACCAGTATCTAACATCCACAGGAGTGTTGTCATTACACAGCCATGGCTGATCCATGAATTAATTTTTATGATAGAAGTTGCTTGATTTAATTTCTGAAGCGGTCGGTACAAGTCAGCATGGAAGCCAATATACAGAAAAGCCCCCAGTATCCAACACCCACATGGATTGGTAGATGCCGGCTAAGTAAATTTTCCAGTTGCTTGAGATTGCATGTTGCGTGATTGGCAAACTAACCACAAGGGGATGCCAATTTTAAACTTTCATATATTTTACCTATTTAATTTCAGCTATTATTTTTGCCAGTTGCTTGAATTATCGATAACAGGGATTTTACTGTAAACATATTCCATTCCAAAAATCCCTCTATTTTCTTTCACACATTGCTGAAAAGGCATTACCATGCAACTGTGTCATAACTGCAGGCATGCTCAATATTTTTTTTCTTTAAAGCTAACTACTTGTTGAAAAAAAATTACTCTGTAGTTTTTCCCACACAAAAATCGAAGACATGGACTTGAATTAAGCAGATAATCAAACTGTGTCCAATTAGGTCCAGACTAATATGCCATGCCCTCCCTCTCATAACCATCACTCCTTTCTCCTTTGTGGAGAGGGAGAACAATTTCAAGACCAAAAGCAGGAATCAAACAGGATTGCGAAATATTCAGATTTCTGAACAGAAGAAAAATGAGCAAAGTTGAGATAGAAAAAAAATTATCATATTGTAAATTCATCTTAATTTAATTTAGACATGTAGCACGGTAACAGGCCCTTCTGGCTGAGCCCATGCTACCCAAATACCTCAATTAAACTGAAAATACTGCACATTTTGAAGGGAGAGAGGAAACTGGAACACCCGGAGGAATCCCACAGAGACAGAGGGAGAATGTATAGATCGCCCAGATTTGAACCCTGGTCACAGGCACTGTTAAGTGTTGTGCTAACTATGCAACCCAATAACAACCTGAAAAAACACTGCTTATTATCGGTCTGCAGAAAATGGTTACATCAGGATGCCTTCATGCTCGTTTTTTCACTGAACTATTTCACAAGGGCAGAGTGACCAATCATCCTGGTCTACATATCGGGAAAGTAATTCAGTTAAACAATTTGGAGGGAAAAAGAGGTTGAATCTGCATTATGCGCCTTCTACTTTCAGATCTGCTTAGTCAAGGTCCAGCTTATAATAAAAATCGAAGATTAAGAACTTGAAATGGGGAAGGATTAGATTGTTGTGGAGTTAAGTTTACATAAGATCAAACCCAAAACGGTGGTTATGTACCTTTACCTTTATAAAATATACTGCTTGACCTAAGTTCCTCCAGCTTTGTGTTTTTACTTCAATAATGGTGTCTGAAAACTTTTTTGTTTCATTCACGATCATTATGTAGTCTACATGAACAATATGATACATCATGGACTAGGGCTCTTTTGATAAATGAGTGAAACATGAAAGTCTGCAGATACTGTAATGATAGTAAAAACATATAGAAATGCTCAAGGAACTCAGCAATCTTTTCAGCATCAATAGGACACAAAGATATATTACTGTTGGTACGTTTTGGGCCTGAGCCCTTCCTCAAGGAATGGAGAGACAGAGATAGGGAAAGGTGACAAGGGAAGAAGGGGGGGTGTTTAACCATCTAGTTGGAGGGTGCCCAGTCAGAAGATGAGGTGTTGTTCCTCAAATTTGCTGGTGGTGTCAGTCTCGAAATTCATGAGGACATGGACATACATGTTGGCAAGGGAATGGTAGACAGAGCCAGGATGCTCAACAAAGCCAGTCTGTGTCCAGTCTCTGTGATGCAGAGCAGACCACAAGGGGAACACCGGATGCAGTAGATGACCCCTGAAGATTCACAAATGAAATGTTGCTTTATCGAAGGACTGTTTGGGGCCCTGAATGGTGCTGAGGGAGGAGGTGTGGGCGCAAGTGGAGCAAATCCTGCAGTCACAGGGATAGGTCCCAAGGGGACAATTGGTGGGGAGGCAGGAGTGCTCAAGGGAGTGACCAAGGAAGCAGTCCCTGTGGAAGGCGAAGAGGGGAGGTGAGGGGAATATGTGTCTAGTGGTGAGATCACATCGTACGTGGCAAAAATGGAAGGAGGATGATATTTTGGATGCAGAGGTAGGTAGGTGAAGACAAGAGGAATCCTGGAGGAGGCCAGAGCAGGTGTGAGGGTAATGGAGGATATGAGGGTGAGTGCCATTGATGGTGGTAAAAGGAAAGCCACACTGTTTGAAGAAAGGGGACCTCTCTGATGATCTGGCATGGAAGTCCTCATCCTGGATGCAGATGCAACAGAGACAGAGAAATTGAGAGAATAGAATGGAATCCTTACAGGGAACAAGGTGGGAAGAGGTGTAATCAAGGTAGCTGTGGGAGTTGGTGGGTTTGTAAAAGATGTCACAGTGCGGCTTTCGCGCAAACAGAGGAACTACTGACATGGTCTTTGCCCTCAGACAGCTCCAAGAAAAATGCAGAGAACAAAACAAAGGACTCTACATCACCTTTGTTGACCTCACCAAAGCCTTCGACACCGTGAGCAGGAAAGGGCTTTGGCAAATACTAGAGCGCATCGGATGTCCCCCAAAGTTCCTCAACATGATTATCCAATTGCATGAAAACCAACAAGGTCGGGTCAGATACAGCAATGAGCTCTCTGAACCCTTCTCCATTAACAATGGCGTGAAGCAAGGCTGTGTTCTGGCACCAACCCTCTTTTCAATCTTCTTCAGCATGATGCTGAACCAAGCCATGAAAGACCCCAACAATGAAGACGCTGTTTACATCCGGTACCGCACGGATGGCAGTCTCTTCAATCTGAGGCGCCTGCAAGCTCACACCAAGACACAAGAGAAACTTGTCCGTGAACTACTCTTTGCAGACGATGCCGCTTTAGTTGCCCATTCAGAGCCAGCTCTTCAGCGCTTGACGTCCTGCTTTGCGGAAACTGCCAAAATGTTTGGCCTGGAAGTCAGCCTGAAGAAAACTGAGGTCCTCCATCAGCCAGCTCCCCACCATGATTACCAGCCCCCCCACATCTCCATCGGGCACACAAAACTCAAAACGGTCAACCAGTTTACCTATCTCGGCTGCACCATTTCATCAGATGCAAGGATCGACAATGAGATAGACAACAGACTCGCCAAGGCAAATAGCGCCTTTGGAAGACTACACAAAAGAGTCTGGAAAAACAACCAACTGAAAAACCTCACAAAGATAAGCGTATACAGAGCCGTTGTCATACCCACACTCCTGTTCGGCTCCGAATCATGGGTCCTCTACCGGCATCACCTACGGCTCCTAGAACGCTTCCACCAGCGTTGTCTCCGCTCCATCCTCAACATCCATTGGAGCACTTACATCCCTAACGTCGAAGTACTCGAGATGGCAGAGGTCAACAGCATCGAGTCCACGCTGCTGAAGATCCAGCTGCGCTGGATGGGTCACGTCTCCAGAATGGAGGACCATCGCCTTCCCAAGATCGTGTTATATGGCGAGCTCTCCACTGGCCACCGTGACAGAGGTGCACCAAAGAAAAGGTACAAGGACTGCCTAAAGAAATCTCTTGGTGCCTGCCACATTGACCACCGCCAGTGGGCTGATATCGCCTCAAACCGTGCATCTTGGCGCCTCACAGTTTGGCGGGCAGCAACCTCCTTTGAAGAAGACCGCAGAGCCTACCTCACTGACAAAAGGCAAAGGAGGAAAAACCCAACACCCATCCCCAACCAACCAATTTTCCCCTGCAACCGCTGCAATCGTGTCTGCCTGTCCCGCATCGGACTTGTCAGCCACAAACGAGTCTGCAGCTGACGTGGACTTTTTACCCCCTCCATAAATCTTCGTCCGCGAAGCCAAGCCAAAGAAAAGAAGAAAAGATGTCTGTCAAGAGTTTATCTCCTGAGATGGAGACAGAGAGATTGAGGAAAGGGAGAGTGTTGCAAGGGATGGGCCAAGTGAATTTGAGGATGGGGTTGAAGTTGGCAGCAAAGTAAATGAAGTCAACAAGCTCAACTTGGCTGCATGAGGCAGCACCAAAGTAGTCATCAATGTAGCAGAGGAAGATTTGAGGGGCCTTGTCTGTGTAGGCTTGTAGCATGGATTGCTCTACATGTCCAACAAAAAGGTAGGCAAAGCTGGGGCCCATGTGGATACCCATGGCTACCCCTTTTAACCTGTAGAAAATGCGATGAGTCAAATGAGAAATTATTCAAGGTGAGGACAAACTCTGCCAATTGGAGGAGGGTGGTGGTGAAGGGGAACTGGTTGGTTCTATTGTCCAGAAAGAAACAAATTGCTTTCAGTCTTCATTATGGGGAATGGAGGTATATAGGGATTGAATATCCATGGTAAATATGAGGCAATCAAGTTCAGGAATCTGAAGTTGTTTAAGTGATGGAGGGCATGTGAAGTGTCCCAGAAGTAGGTGGGAAGGTAGTGGACGAGGTGGGACAGAATTTGTCCTCAGCCTGAATAATTTCGCCTTTGAAACATCTCACTTCCTCCAGGTTAGAGGGGTACCCTCATGGGCCTCTGCCTTTTTGCTGCTGCACTGACCTCTATCTGGCCAAAGCCAGACAACAACTCTCAGACACTTCCTCTTACTTACCTCTCCAACAGAACCCCATCAGAACTCATCAAATCACTGTATCACACACCATCCCTGAACTCGTCACTTCCAGTCACCTCCCTGGCATAGCCTCCAAGTTTATTGCTTCCCAACCCCGTACTGCCCATTCCTACCTCCTTCCCAATATCCACAAACCCAATTGTCCCAGCAGACCCACCGTGTCCGTGTGCTTCTGCCCCATCAAATTGGTCTCTGCTTACCTCAACTCTGTTTTGTCCCCCCGGTCCTCAACTTGTCCTCACCCTCAACAATTTCTCCTTTGACTCATTACACTTTCTCCAGGTTAAATACATCTCTATCTCCAATAGACTGCAAAAACCAGCTAAGTTCCTCCAGCATTTTGGTATGTTTTTACTCTACTGAGAGCTACCCCTGTTACTTTGAACTAATAATGACACAGCAATGGCAGAGGTAACTAAATGAGAGGCAATTAACAAAATGGGGTACTTAATTTTTTTACAAGCACATTCACAGGCCTATTAAACCACCAAAAAGAATTAATGAAAAATTCTCATCAGGGATTTTGCAGGACATTGATGTTCACCCATTCCACTGCGAGAAAGAGAAACTATTGCCAATACTTTTGGAATAGTAAATGCACCCATAGTGAGCTACCATATCCCCACAAAGGCTGTCACACCCAAACCCCTCCCTCAGTACCTGCCTTGGAACCTGGCCAGCATCATGCAAGATGTGCTAACATCTAAAGGTGACTAAAGCCTCTTAATCACAGATGTGATTGATTGGGAGCACAATTTAATCACCTTTAAGTTTTGGGCAATGGACAAGGTAATAGGGGCAGATAAACTCGACCCAAACCCTACGAATCTGGAGGCCTCAGTCAAATTCGACCAGTGGGTGCATGCCTCAACACGTTTATGGAGCGTAACGATGAATGAAGAGAAGACGACAAATGGGATCAGCTCTTCGCTCAGGTCGGCTACCAAGTCTTTCAAATAAGAAGAGACTGTCGTACTTACACTGTTGCGATGGACTTCCTGCAGAAGCAGTTCTAGGACCATGACGCCAACCTCCACAAGTTCCTCCAAAAGCCTCAATCTGACCTATAACCAAAAGAAGTGCTTCTTTAGCACTTAACAGCTGGCCATCCTGGGCTGTTTGGTGGAGAATGACATCATTGGCCCAGACCCTGACCGCACGCACCCCCTGTTGGAACTCCCATCGTCCCAGACCCTCAAGGCTGTGAAAAGGTGCTTGGGCTTCTTTTCTTATTGTGCCCAATGGGTCCTCAATTACACGGACAAAGCAAGAAACTGATATTCACCCATTCCACTGTGAAAAACAAAAACTATTGCCAATACTTTTGGAATAGCAAATGCACCCACATTCACCCATTCCACTGTGAAAAACAAAAACTATTGCCAATACTTTTGGAATAGCAAATGCACCCACATTGAGCCTACCACCCCCCCCCCCCCACCCCCCCACCAACAGACTGACTGGAAAACCCATTCTTCTGCCTTTTCCTATAACCTTTGACAGCCTAACCTATCAAGAATTTATCAACCCCCCACTTTAAATATACCCAATGACTCGGACCTCCCCATCAACAAACTCCACAGTTCACCACTCTCTGGTTGGAATAATTCTCTTCATCCCTATTCTAATAGAACTTTCTTTTATTCTGAGATTGTGACCTCTGGTTCTAGTCTCTCTCACTATTGGAAATGTCTTCACATCCACCTGTGAGAGATAATGGAATATAGGAAGTTAATCAATTGCTAAATAGGAATGAATTAGGATGGGGTGAAGGGATAATGGAATAAGGGAAGTCAAGCAAGTGCTAAATAGGAATGAATTATGATGGAGTGAAGGGATAATGGAATAAGGGAAGTCAAAGGAAGTGCTAAATAGGAATGAATTATGATGGAGTGAAGGGATAATGGAATAAGGGAAGTCAAGCAAGTGCTAAATAGGAATGAATTATGATGGGTTGAATCAAGGTGGAGTAAGAATGGAGTGTGAGGAAGGGTTAAGCAAGTCCTGGGGGTTGAGATTTATGAATAAGAACAAAGGCATGACACTTCCTGGTAAACAAGTATACACACAGAAAGGCACACAAACTGCACATAGGCAGAATTACCTAATGCCCAATCAATCCAGGAGGCAGAAGAATGTTAAGGGGGGGAGGTACCTCTGTACGGAAATAGAATGTATAAAAAGTTGGGTAAGCCCCAGTAAGTATGTGTATTCCCAAGGTAAGGGGAAGCACCCAACTTTACACTGTTGTCAAATAAATGTTCTTTGTTCTCAATTTTTGTCTCGAGTGAAATCTGTGAAGGCACCTCTCACACACCCTATCTAGCCCTTTCCGTATTTAGTTAAACAGGCAAGTCTCATATGTTGTAACTGTAGTGCAATACACAAAAGTGCTGGGGAATTGTGCAGTATCTCACCCTCCCACCCACACCCACCTGTGACATCTTTCCTGTTAGTCTGTGCTCCTTTCCCTCCCCCCTCCACCTTTTAGTCAGGCATCTGCCTGCCTTTTTCTCATAACTTGACAAAGGGCTCAGGCCCAAAACATTGATTACCCGTTACTTCCTACTATTGATGCTGCATGACCTGCTGAGTTTCAATATTTGCTGTTTCGATAAGACTCCCCTCTCCTCCTTCCTAACCCCAAGTGATAACAGGACCAGAGCCATCAAACATTCCTCATATGTTGATCCTCTCATTCCCAGGATAATTAGAAACTTCCTCTGGACCTTATTCAATGCCAGCATATCCTTCCTTAGATATGGGGCCCCAAAACTGCTGTTTTCTGCTCATACCTTAACGAAGGCCCGAAACATTAGTTACCTTTTACTTCCTATATATGCAGCAAGACCTGCAAAGTTTCTCCAGGACTTTTGTATACTGCACTACATCAAAGTACCTGCAGATTTTATACTCCAAAGGTGGTCTGACTGACACATCTTTGCTTTTATATTGTTGTCCTCTTGAAATAAATACGAACATCGCATTTGCCTTCTGCGATGCTACCACCAAGTATATTGTATGTATGTGCATATGGGCTGGCCCACCCCTGAACCTGTGAATCCTCCCTCCCCATAAAGGCTGTTATGCCCAAACCCCTCCCTCAGGACCTGCCCTGGATCCAGGCCAGCAATATGGAAGATGTCCTGACATTTTTAAGGTAATTAAAGCCTATTAATCACAGATCCTTGTTTATAGCATACCTTCCTTACTCCTGACTCTAGGTCTAGGACTTGCACTCGGACTACCAAGACACTTTGGACCTCCACTTTCTAAATTTCTTCCCATTTAGAAAATAGTCTACTTCGGTATCCCTTGAAGCAAAGGCCATGGCTATACAATTCCCATCACTGTATTTCATTGGCCTCTTTTTTGCCCATTCTCCCAACCTATCCAAGTCTCTGTGCAGACTCTCTGCTTACTCAATATTACATCCCTCTTCTCCCAGCTTTGTATCATCCACAAACTAGGCCACAAAGGCAACAATTCCAATAGTTATTTTCATTTTTCTTCATCTTATCTCTCATCCATTTACCACAGTAATTTTCTCCCCTAACCCATTCTTTGCTCTCCACCACTCTTCCTATCAGCCTTCTTGACTCCCCTGCCACAAAAGGAATTTGCAGAAGACATTTTTGCACTATTAAGCATGCAAGGACAAAATTCTACCACATTGCTCTTTCAGCATCATACAAGATAAAAGTTGACGCTTACACAACCTTGCCTCACATTACTTCAAAGTGAAAAGATGGAAGAATTTCTTGCCCAACCATGTATTTTGCTAATGTTTTACATTTCCTATCAGCTCTCCAGATGTAAGAGCACAAGGAAGATAAAATCTGCAAGGCTGTGCCTGATCTGTTAATCAATTAGACCATGATTGATTTTTGCCTCACTTTCAGTCATTTTATCTATTTATATGCTTACTGAATGATAAATGGTCATAACTGACCCAACATCCACAGATTTGTTTAGTGAAAGAGAGTTCCAGATGTACACAAAAGAGATTTCCAGATTCTTTCCTAAATGGACTTGCTTTTAATATGTAATGATGTTGATTGATGAAGAAATAAAATTAGAACAGAGGTCAGACACCTAGCCTCTCAAACCTGCTCAACCACTTAACGCCATTGTGATTGATTTGTAACCTGAACTCCACATTCCTGACTCCCTGCAGTAACTTTTCACCTTTTCACAAAGCTAACTATCTCTGCCTTGAATATACTGAGAGGTTCTTCCTCCACTGGCTTTTAAATAAGAGTTCCAAAATCTCAAAGCTCTCTAGGAAGGAAAAAAAACTTCATCTCACCCATAAATGTATGTGATGCAATGCTGCAGCAGTAGGCAGACACAAAACTCGAGAAACACTGTACGACAAGCTTTATTCAGTTAAAAGTCTCTGCTCAGTGGTAGCTGTACTGGTGACTCCTGAGTGACTGCCTTGGGAGGGGCCGGATGGTTCATTGACAGCCGGCCAGGTGGAGTTTGGTCTATTCAGATCAGCTGATTGACAGCCAGCCAGGTGTGGTTTGTCCTCCGGTGAACTTCCTGCAGGTGCAGAGATCACCCCCTGCAGTAGGCTAGTGGTGTATCATCACAATGTACCAAAAAATTCACAAAGAATGTGATTAGAACTAGAGGGTTTGAGTTATAAGGAGGACCTGTAACTTTTTCTCAGAAATTTGGAAGATTGAGGGGGGACCTTAGATTATGAGGAGCATAGAAAAGGGGAATGGTCACTCTTTCTTCCCCAGCATAGGGGAGTCTAAACCTGGAGGGCATAGATTTAAGATGACAAGAGAAAGGCTTGAAGGGGGAAGCACAGAGGCAATCTTTTCACACAGAGGTATGTGGAATGAACTGCCAAAGGAAATGGTAGATAAGGGTGCAATTATGACGTTTAAAAGAAATTTGGACAGATACATTGAAATTTTAAAGAATAGTTCTATGGGAAAAAAAGACACATTGGCCAAGTAAGACCAATGGACGACACAATAACACCCAAAGCCAGAAAAGACTGTTCAGTGAGCGTCCGACCCAGCTACCAGTAGAAGCATTTCCACCACACGAGGACGAGCATAGAGAAGGGCCAAGACCACTGATCGAGGAGATATCATGAAGAAGAGCACCTGAAATCAGAGACCAGGCGCCCCAACTCCGTACAACTTCTGTACCCTTGTTGTTCATTTGTACTTCATTCCAAACTATTCCTAATCCAAACATTAACCAGAGTACAAAAGTTCACTAAACTGGACCTGTCACAGACCTACCAACAGGTCAAGTTAGACGAGAGCTCCCAGAAATATGTATCCATCAACACACATTTGGGATTATTATTATATATATATATATATTTTTTTAAATATATATAGAGAGAGAGAGAATATCAACACCACCAACCATATTCCAAGCAATTATAGACAAGCTACTGCAAGGACTCAACATGGGATTCTCCTCAAATTACATCATTTCCGGCAGGGACGACACAGAGCATCTAACTACCCTAGATATCATTCTGAATTGACTACAACAGGCAAACATCAGACTATGAAAAGACAAATGTATGTTCATGGCACCATCGGTGATCTATTTAGGTTTCACCATCAATAAGGAAGGGGTACAAATGGACAACAAGGGTATAGAAGCTGTATGGAATGCTCCCTACCTGACCAATAAAGCAGAACTACAATCATTTTTGGGTCTAGTAAACCATTATCGACAACACATTCCAAACATGTCTATGTTATGTAATCCCCTGAATGAACTACTGAAGAATCATCAGAAATGGCACTGGAACACAGAAACCAAACAAGCTGTTGTTAGGAATTAAAGTACCTTTAAAGAAATTGCTCGAGACAAAAATTGAGAACAAAGAACATTTATTACTACAACAATGCAAAGTTGGGTGCTTCCCCTTACCCTGGGAATACACACACATACTGGGGCTCACCCAACTTTTATACAGTCAATTTCAGTATCAGAATGCCCTCCCCCTTACATTCTTCTGCCCCCTGGATGGGTTTGGCATAGGTAATTCTTCCTGCCTACGTGCAGTTTCAGTACACTTGGAGGACCAGGGGGTATCCTGTGGGTGCCCCATCATGTCATTGTCCTTATTCACACCTTCCTGATTCTCTGGGCTACAGTCTCTTAATATGCAGAGTTGACTCATTCTATCTAGGGTTGGCTAATTTCATATGTATAAATCTGTGTATGGTTAGCTAATTAGAAATGTATGACTTGGTACTTCTGTCCAGGGCTAGGAGACCCTTATCTGATCCAGACTACCTCAACTTCCTACATTCTATTGTACCTTACCATTCCTTATCTTAGTCCTATGGTCTTGTCACAAAGGATAGAAGATTCTTATGTTAATCATGCTGACTCTGCTTTCCTGCATCCTAAGCCCCAAACTTATCCTGTTTGAACTGGTTTCAGCCATTTTACTGATGAACTTTAGTTTCTTCCATGTTCATAATTTTAGGTCAATTTTCCCATCTCTCACACTGTTGATGAACTAAAAACTATTTTAACAAGCAATAACTATGTTTTAATTCATTACAGACCAGACAAAGAGCTAACACTGGCAGTAGATACGTCGCCCGTGGGATTAGGTGCCGTACTGTCACAGAAAACTGAAAAGGGAGAACAGCCCTTGGCATACCCGATCACTAACTGCTTGTGAGCAGATCTATGCTTAATTGGAAAGAGAAGGACTAGTCATCATCTTCGGGGTAAAAAGATTTCACCAATACCTGTATGGACGCAAGTTTACATTGGTGACAGACTGAGTCTAATATTGGGATCAAAAAAAGGAATACAGATGGTAGTTGCAGCCCGAATTCAAAGGTGGGCGATGCTATTGGCAGCATACGATTTTGATTTAAAACACAAACCAGTGCAACAGAATAACCACACAGATGCCCTCTCCCGTTTACCGCTCCCAGATACGGAGCAGAATGAAACAATCGTAAAATGGACATCAGAAGTAACAGAAATAAATCAAAGCCAACTGAATTAACTTCCAACAACAGTAAAGGGGATCAGTAAGGAAACTCAGAAATAATAAATCAAAGCCAACTGAATTAACTTCCAACAACAGTAAAGGGGATCAGTAAGGAAACTCAGAAATATCTAACACTGTCCAGTGTAGTCTATTTCATGAACAATGGCTGGCCAGAAGATCAGGAAATGTCAGAGGAAATTAAATCCTATTACACCAAATATGGTGAACTGTCCATTGAAGAAGGAGGCCTACTATGGGGAATCCAGTCCATCATTCCTGAGAAGTGGCAGCAAGATGTCCTGCATAATAGCCTCCGAGGGATAGTGCGTATGAAAGCATTAGCCAGGATGCATGTCTCTTTCCACAGGGGAAGATATTGAGCACACAGTCAAAAGGTGCAGCATATGCCAGGAGGCACAAGCCAAAGCACCTCAGCCAAAAGCAAACCGACGGAAATGGCCATCACAACCATGGCATCGGATCCACATAGACTTTGTGGGGCCATTCACGGGAAAGAATTTCCTGATAGTAGTCGCCGCGCACTCGAAATGACCGATTGCAATCCGCATGAGAAAACGACTGCGGGTCTCAGAGGAGTTTTCGTATCATATGGATTACCCATTGATCTAGTCTCTGACAATGGCCCGCAATTGGTATCGGCAGAATTTAAAGCTTTCATGCACAACAATAACATTTGCCACCTACTGTCTGTGCCATATCATCCCAGTACAAACAGAGAAGCAGAACGTTTCATACAAACTTTCAAGAAAGCCATGAAAATGAGATCAAATTCAGGCTTGTCATTGTCCTTTAAAATCACTGATTTCCTGAAATCATACCACACTCAACCACCAAAAGAGCACCAGCAAAGCTGATGTTCAAGAGATATCTAAGGACCAGACTGTTGGCAATATGTCCAAATTTCAGCCTCAGACTGCAATAGACAGCTTCCGCTAAGAGAGACCCAGGATCAATTGAAGTGAGGGAATCAGTGTTGGTGCAAGAGTACTGTGTCCACAAAGCTCCATGGGTGCCGGCCGTAATCCTGAAAAAACTCAGCCCATACTCGTATCACATCCTAGTGGGGAACATGATATGGAAAAGACACATCGACCAACTAAGACCAGTGGACGACATAATGACACCCGAAGCCAGAAAGGACAGTGTGTTCAGTGAAGGGCCGACCCGGCTACCAGTAGAAGCGTCTCCACCACATGTTAACGGACCCAGAGAAGGGACGATACCACCAATCAAGGAGATATCATCAAGAAGGGCACCTGAAACCAGAGACCAGGTGAGCAGCCCGAAAATACCTCCAAGATCATCTTCTCGACCACCCAATTATATCCTGACCAATGAACCAGAACAGATCATGCCCAGAGCTCCTTAACAACAGTAAAGTGCACTGACCGATAGCATCCCTCTCTGTAGATCCAAATGAACCACACACCCACTGGAACGTTTCAAAGACTAAGTCTGCTGGGTGGGGAAGGGGGAAGAGTGTTGAATATGACACCATTGCATGTAAGCAATGACGTGGGGAATTGACTTATACTGAACGCTTCCTAGTAATGCTTGTAGTATGTAATTAGTAAAGCATTTGGTTAGTCTGCACTGATGTTTGTGGTCGTCAAACATAAGTTCCGTTCCAACAGATGTCAGACTTTTGAACCTTTCCTTTTATACTCGTCATGAACTTTTCCCATAGCACAAAAAAGTGTCTGGATTATAGTGAGTCACTATTTATGCACTGGGAACATTTATGACTAATCTATTCACGCATTTATTTTCTCTTTTAATTTAATTCAATTAATTTACTACTTTCCATTTTCAATATGTTATTGGTTTCATCAAGTAAATGTTAGGCACATAGTAATAATGTATTAACAAATCACATATGATAATAAAAGTGGTGTTGAGACCTATGTTACATTGAGAAGAAGTTTTTAAAAAACTTTAAAAAATAACACTATATTAATTATCAACCCCTCCCTTCAGAGGCTACTTGCAACTAAGACCAGTGGACGACATAATGACACCGGAAGCCATAAAGGGCGGTGTGTTCAGTGAAGTTACATTGAGAAGAAGTTTTTAAAAAACTTTAAAAAATAACACTATATTAATTATCAACCCCTCCCTTCAGAGGCTACTTGCAACTAAGACCAGTGGACGACATAATGACACCGGAAGCCATAAAGGGCGGTGTGTTCAGTGAAGGGCCGACCCTTAAATGATAATAAAAAAAGGAAGGTAATCAAAGGGGTCAAAAACCAAAAGTTAACCAATCTTACAAATTTTAATTATTTTCAATTAAGAAAAGAACGCCATAAAGAAACAAAGTTAAGATTCATTTCAGTAGTGGAATATCTTTTTTTTTTCCCCAAAGTAAGTCATGCCATTATATCAGACTATCATCAAGTGTGAGTGGGAGGGACAGGATCTTTCCATCTCATTAATAAGGCCCTTCCAACGATAAGGGAGGTGAGGGCAACTACATGGGATTGTGAAGCAGCAAATATCAAATCTATTGGCCTACTTATTCCGAAAAGAGCAAGAAAAGGATTTTGAGTCAAAGTAATGTCAGAACTAAACACAAGGTACAAAATGCAGCTTCCCAAAAATTGGAAAGAGGACAAAACCAGAACATACAATACAATGTACCTTCTTCAGTTATACATTTATCACATTTAAAAGGAATATTAGAATATAGCTAATTAGACTTTGGAAAAGATCCTTCCAGTGATCTTTAACTTGCATCAATGGAGACTTAGTTTCCTGGTGAACAATCAGCTTTCAAAAATCAAGAGTAAAGAGAACACAAGGAAAAATGTTGCAGATCAAGTTTTTATTATACATCACTTCAGCATATTCCAACCACTCTGCAACCTCATGTTTATCTTTATGTAACTGTGTTCCTGATTCCTCTCATATTAAAGAAAATCTTTTTTTTTCCCCTCAAGGAAGTTATAGGCAATCAAAATATTCGAGTGGATTCAGTCCAAATGCAAATAAAATGACACCAGGACTCAAGTGCCTAATATGATAATATAGTTATTGTTTGATTGTAAAACACTCATGCAAATAGAGATGCAATTCATAGACTGCAGGTCAGCGATACAACGAAGATCATGCTTTACCTGGATGCTGCCTGGTCTGTCTCTGTGCTTTTCTTGGAATAACCCTGCAACTTCAATCGAGCTTAAAGGCCTCCTGCCCCTGCAGTTGCATGGCAGAGATCTCCTCAAGTGCCACGTGGTGAATTGTGATAGCCTTTAGATTCACTGCAGTTAAGCACCTTTTCAAATGTTTTGTTTAAATGTCCCTGTCTTAAGTAGATTTAAATATATATTAGGTACTTAGAAAGAGTATAAATATAGAAATTAAATTTTTGCGCATAAAGATGACCTGAGAGACTAGCAACTGGTCTCCTGCTTTGGTTTTGGTTTCTACACTGCAATACAAAGCTAGGGAAGTCAGAGACAACCGGTTTGAAATATTTATTTGAATTTTTTCCATACATGTAATCATAACCAAATGTAAAAATCAATAATCAAATATGAATATCAAGTGTATTTTACATGATGGTGTAAAACCCTAACCGCTCCCCCATCCCATCCCAATTTAACAAAATCCCAGGAAAAGAAAAAGAAATATGAAAAAGCATCGAAAAAGAGATAAGGAAAAATAAGAATAGAAACCTGTTTGCTAGAGGTCACCCCTCACCACATGGTTCTAACCATTTGCACCTTTTAATACCTTCAAGGAAGTAAACAAGGTTCTCAAAGTTAAGGGAAAACATCTATAAATTAATCCCCACAATTTGTAAATATGGCTGCCAAATTTTCAAATTTACATCATATTTATTTCTCAAATTACAAGTAATCTTCAAGAAGAACACAGCTATTAATTTCTGCATTCCATCATTCCATACCGAAATGGGTGTCCGATTTTCATCTTACTGCTATAAATTTTCTTGCTGCTGCTAAGGCAATCTTGACAAATTCTTTTTGCTATATAATTTCAATTTTGGTCTTATTACTTCAAGATAACTTAAAAAAATAGCATTGGGTTCGGTGGGAATTTAATTCTTGTAACTGGTTCTAAAAAAATTGCCAAGTTTATCCAAAAGTGTTTAATTTTAGAGCAGAACCAAGTAGAATGTTAAAAAAAGTGTACATCTCCTGGCCACATCTAAAACATTGGTCTGATAAGTATGATTTCATACTTATTTAACTTCTGTGACATTAAATTGATGTAGAAAATTATATAGAACTAATCTATATCTAACATTTATAGTGTTTGTCATACTATCTTGACATAACTCTGACCAATTTTGTTGAGACAATCTGATGAAGAGACAATGCATTGGGAGTTCTCTATGCGATTGCAGTAGATACTTTTGAATCAATTCATTCTGAGAAGGCTCCTCTGGTTGCACTGTGTTTTTTCTATGCAAACCCTCATTATTCATTAGCCCTCAGAAGTTTTGCATTATAGGATGGCCACCCAGAAACCTCTAGCCCTGATATACTGCTAAATGAATACCAGAATATTGTTTTAATGGTTTTCACAATGTTTCAGAATTTTATTTATTTATTTGCATATATTAATACTTGCCCTGCATATACATTATTTGTCCATACGTGTGTTATGTCTGGCTATGTGTCTGTGTGTTTTGAATCAAGGACCGACGAACACCATTTTGTCGGGTTGTGCTTCTCCAATTAGATGACAATCAACTTGATATGACTTAAACTTGGATTCCCTGCTTCTCGAATATTTTGTTTTGTAATGTTTTTGAATACCAAATTCTTAAAACTACTTGCATTTTTTCCCAATATTAAACTATACTTCAGGGGAGAAAGCTCATGCATATAGAGAATAATCCAAGATTTTGCAAAATAGCCTCTTTTTAATACCTGAGCACAAATATCATGGAATCAAATCCTTATGGAAGAATTTTCTTACAAAAAAAATTCAGTCTTGGAAAAATAATTCTCCATTTAATTTGGGGATTGAATCAACCTTGAACTCGACAGAAACGACACATTATTGAGCACAATAAATAAAAAAATCAATTCAGGCAAGGTGGTGAGATTTGGTTCATTAACATAAACCAGAAAATATCATTCTGCTCTTTGGTTTATCATCTTCACAGCTGAAGTAATAACATTAGCTGAAATGTGCACTATACAAAATATGAGGTTTCATTAAAAGTATAGTGCCAATTTTCACAGTGCCACCAAACCAAATTCGAGCAGGGAAGACAATTTGCTTGACAAGTTGGCTATAAAGTATTTGAAGGTTCAATTTTTTTAAAATTTATCAATATTTAATTATCAAAATCCAGCTTGCACAGTCAAGCAACAGTTTAATGAAAACACTTTCATGAGAGATTTATAGATTTTAATATGAGCTGGCATGCAGAAATTTAGTGTGTATTGAACTGTAACAGTAAAATTGAAGTGTGTTATATCAACTTCAACTCAAATATAAATTAGCTGATCCCAAAGTGATACGGTGTAGTATATCTGAAGAAATATCTTGGTCATAATTCCCTGGGTAATTCATACAACAACTCAAGTGGGGAAACAGTGGGATAATAGTATGGTTAATTTAACCCCACTTCCAAGCTGCATTTCTCACATCCAAACTCCTCAACCTTCACCACTTCCTCTGAGATGTCAGATATTCCAGAGATATGGAACATTTGGGTTCTGCTGCCCAGCTGTTCCATTCTCTCCTCTTCACTCCATGTACTCCAGCACTTGGAATGGATGGAATAGCCAAGATTACACTCTAAAGAACTTTAATTACAGAGTTTCAAGATCCCAGATTATAGCCTTCCATATGACTTGTTCATATTTTGCATTCAGCACATCTAGAGGATGAGTTGTTATCTGCTTACAGCTTTCTTCTGAAGCATCTTGCTTGTTTTCCATCTTTCCTGATCTCTCAGTATCCAAAACCATTTTACATGTGACAGAGTATATAGATATGTTTTTGGGAGATATATTGGGAAAGGTTTGTTAGAATAGGTTACATACAAATACTTTAAAACAGATCTTATTTGAAATACTAGAGCTTTGCTAATGTTAGACATATCGGCTCCACAGCTTTTGCAAGAGCTTTCGAGAGCGCCCAAGAGACTTCACTAAGGCAACGGATGAAAGAGTTTGTCAGAGCCACCTTCTGTCTGGAGCTGTTCTAGGAGGGTCATGTGGTTTTGCAAGCAGAGAGAGTCAAACAGAGAGCGAAAGAGCCCACAGTGTTACAGCCAGTAACAGCAGCTGGGACTGGAACAGGACAAGCTGGCAAACTTGTGAAAAGCCCCATTTGGAAGATAGGTTTGTAAGTGCTTTGTTCAGTCTGGTCAAAACCCTTGTGGTTCATGCAAGAGGAGAGGACTGGCTGTCTAATATTTCACTTGGAATAAGAGAAACAAAAAGGCACTCCGTGGTGACCTGAAAGAAAGAGGTTATCATCGGGAGAGCCCTGAAAGGGGAAAGTTTCAACAGCAAGACACTGGAGTGGCTGATTAAAAAGGAATCAATTGTGGGTGTTCTGGAGCAACAAATCTATCTCTAAAAACTGAAAAGAACTTTCCTGAGCAGTAACCATTTATCTTTCAAGTACCAAAGCCTGGTGAACTTTATAAATGTTAAATTCTGTGCACAGCATAAGAATTGTCTGCAACCAGTAAACACGGAGGTATGAGAAGTGAGATTGGACTGTGAACCAAAGAACTTTTCTGAACTTACATACATGGGCTCTAAACATTCAGTCAATTAAGTACTCTCTTTGAAAGGCAGTCACTGATGTAATGTTGGAAACATAGCAGTCGATTCATATGCAAGAAGTTTCAATAAGAAGAATATGTTGTGTAATCTTGTTTGGGTGCTGAATATTGGCCACCTGAGACTTTTTAAAACTTTTTGAAATCTTTTAGGTCTACCTGAAAGTGCCTTGCCATTTAATGTCTCACCTGGAAGTACATAACTTTCAGAACTAAAATGGAGTGTGAGTAAGGATTAAATGCCCATGTCTGGACATTGTAATTCAGTGGCAAGGAAGCAACCAACTGAGTCAGCTATGACTCATGCCAATCTTATTATCTCTCCACACAATATATCAGAGACAAGTATGAGCTGGCCTGACCTCTCAAAATCAAGTTGCCATGAAGAATGCAATATTTGTAATAACTAAATAAAAAATGAAGTTTAGTATATTGGCAACATTTAGTTAATATAAAGAAAATCATGGAAGATCCATGATATAATTTTTCCCTTTACATCACAATATTTGGTCTATTGAATCTCTGATGGGTCTCAGACCAATCCTGTCAATTCCATTGGCCCACCTCTTTCCTTGTAACACATTCTCTCTCACATCCCCTATCAAATCAATGAGGAATCACTTACATGAATCAGCTGACCTGACAACTGGCACAGCTTTACAATGAGGGAAGAAAATGGGACACTTGCTTGAAACATGCAGGTCACAGGGGAAACATGCAAACTCCACACAGATAACACAGGAGGTCAAAACTGAATCAAGGTTGATGGATCTGTGTGGCAGCAGTACTGTGCGCAGCACATTGTGTACCACTTTATGTTGGTGTCATGACATTTAAAGATAAACTGAAAGTGGCCTTATTCCTTTAATCTACATATCGAGTTAGTTCATGTTCTGCTTGATTGGAGTCCAATATATCTCAAGAAGCCTGTTCAATCTATAACAAGAATGTTCAAGCCCAAAGGTGGCAATTTTTTTTTTAAATACCAGTAATCAGAAAGTAAAAAGCTGCTGAATTCTGGATCATTAATTTCCATCAGAACCTCGAACGGAGTTGTTTTATCAATTGCCATCAACACATGCTCAATTGCTGGCAGAATTCCTGATCATTATTCACTAGCCTTCAGGTGATTGCTTTTGGTTTGGTTCCTCTTGTTCTATCCCCTGCTGAGATTAGTTAACAGATTGATTATTTGCCACAGCTTCAAATTACTGACTTGTAAAATGTTCCAACTATAAATGAAAAAATGCACATCATGAGGGGAGAAGCACAGATATATTTTGTGCCTTTGATGCAAGTTTTAACTTTAAGGTTGGAAATTGTTATTAATTATTAATCATAGGACCTCCAACTTAAGAAGAGTAATATTTTTAATATTTTCATGCATTTCCAAGCAAAGTGGCAGATGGGTTTGGAGAATTTAGCCCAGATTTTCAACAATAAACCCACAATATTTGTGAGAGACTGATTCTCTTTGTTTTACCACTCTTGTTCAGCAACAGAAATACATCTTGGATTTTTGACTCTTCACCAGTATTCTGTGGAACCCATTGTGCCAGAGACGCAAGGCCGAAGACATTATGATTGCCGTTCATCGAATATGGGAGAAATGCCAAGAGCGCAACTTAACTAATAAAAAAAGATTTTGCTGCAGTCAGCAAGGAAACATTTGAAAGATAAAGACAAAAATCCATCACAATGGCTTTTTATGTTCTGAAGGGCAGTGGAAGATTTTAAAAATTCCCAACTCTTTATCAATTTAAATAGATGCGTTTAGGCTACATCTCTTTCAAATTTGTTGTTCTCTGCCCTCTTTACAGATGTCTTTCAAGTCTCAAACAGAATTTAAACTATCAACAAAAATGGAGGAACTAAGAGAAATTTATTGAATCCTGAGAGGAGACAAGGAGGGAAGTGGTGTAATTGTGCTAACTGTGGGAGTTTGTGGGATTTAGAAGATGTCTTTCGATAGTTTGTGTCCTAAGATGGAGACAGAGAGATCAAGAAAAGGCAGAGTGTTGCCAGAAATGCTCCAAGTGAATTTGAGGTCAGGGCGAAAGTTGGCAGTGCAGTGGATAAAGTTGATGAGCATGTGATCGGTGCCCAAAGCAGCACCAATGCAGTCAATATTCAAAAGAGGAAGAGTTGAGGAGTCTTCCTTGTGTTTGCTTGCAACATGGATCGCTTCACACATCCAACAAAAAGACAGACGTAGCTGGGACTCATGAAGGTACCCATGACTACACCTTTGGCTTGGAGAAAGTGGAATGAACAAAGAAAAAATGATTAAATGTGAGCACAATTTCTGCCAGGCAGAGGGGGGGTGATGTGTTAGGTCCATTGTCCAGGAAGAAGCAGATAGCCTTGAGGCTTTCTTTATGGGGGTTAGAGGTATAGAGGGACTGAATGTCCGTGGTTAAAATGAGGTGGTTCACCCCAGGGAACTAAACATTGTCGAAGTGAAGGAGGGGATGTGACATATCCCGGATGGAGGTGGGAAGAGACTGGACCTTGGTGGATAAAATGGGATTTAAGTATGATGATATTACTTCAGTGGAGCAGGAGCACCTGGACTGGATTTGTGGATCTTTGGTAAGAGGTAAAACTGGGCAATGCAGGGTTGAGATTAGATGCGATGGAAGAGAGATGACTACAAGAGATGAGGTCAGTCATGATGTATCTTGGTGGCATCTTGTTCAAGGGGTAAGTAAGAGGTGACTGAGAGCTGTCTCCTGGCCATAGCAAGTTAGAGATCAGTGCGCCAGACTGGAACAGCACTACCCTTGTATATGGGTTTGATAGTGAGTTTTGGATTCATGAGGAGAGAATTTAAAGAGATGTAGGTAATACATAGCCTACGTTTGGAAATACTTCATTTAATCTGAGTATTACAGATTCTGGAAAGCTAGAGCAATGCACAAAATGCTGGAGGAACTAAACAGGTCAGGCAGCATCCATGGTAGGCAAGAGGCAATCAATGCTTTGAGCCTTAACCCTTCATCAGGCATGGGATCCAATACCTGATGAAAGGTTTTTTGGCCCAAAATGTTGATTGTCTATAGTCTTTCATGAGTTCTTCCAACACATTGTGTGTTCCCTCACATCATAAGGATAACTGTACCAATCCAGTCATCGATGATAAAATCAACACTAGAGTTGCATGTGTGAGCCTGGAGGCATCAGTCAACAAATAGCTACTGTATCAACAGACATGTTGAAACTAATGAGAATAAAGTGACATGATAAGGTCTCCAACACTCAGCTCACAAGGACGGGCACTCTGAGCTACCATATTCAGCTAAAGCAGTGGTTTTTAAACCCCTCCCCCCCCACTCCAAAACCCACATTCCACTTTAAGTAATCCCTATAAGTGCTCTGTGATTAATTAGTAAAGGATTTCTTAAGGTGGAATGTGAGTTTGGTGGGTGGGGGGGGGGGAGGGTGTTTGAAAATGACTGAGTTGTAGAATTATAGATAAGAGAAAGCCATGTCTACAGTATGTCAAATTAGCCACTGTTAATGAAGATCTACTATGGTAAGCAGGGAAAATCACTTCTAGGAGAAGGAGACCAGTAGGACGATTTCAGACACCATAGATATCCTTGAAGTACTTCTGCAATTATTTGGAGTCTTGGGAGGGTCCTGCTCATGATCATTCCTCCTGGAAAAGAGTTATCACTATGAGCTGAGATACAATAGAAACATGTAGCGAAACATCCATAGATTCACTGCTAATCTGCATCCCAGAGCAATAGCCCTTGCTCAGCCTAGAACTGAGAGTCCAAGGGACAAAGTATCTAACCAGCAAGTCACACATCCAGTAAACCAAATCAGTCAGTGATGTTGCTATTTCCTTCAAACAAAGAGGAGATCAATAAACTATTCTAAAGAAAGTAAGATTTTCACATGATTAGATTTTAGTCTGATTCTCCGAAGAAATTGTAATTTGTGTTTTAAATTTAAGTGAAAAATAAAATGTGAAGATTTAATTGACACAGATTCTGTTGCTTTGAGAGTTTGATGGTCAATAGTATGCACTCATTTTTTCTGGGAAAATAAGCTATCCTCTTATCCTAATGCAACATAACACAAAAGATAGATCAGCACAAGTTTTAACAACAGAGCTTTCAAATGAGAAGTTAAATTTGAGTCCCTTCTGCCTTATCAAGCAGACATAAAAATAATGTGTATATTTACAAGAACAAAGGAGTTACTCTCAGTGTTCATGCTCACACTTAACATCACAAAGCAGATTTTCTCATTATTATCACATTAGAATTGGTGTAATCTTCCTGTGCTGATAAAGACTCTGCATTTTCTGTATTACAACATGCTTTACAGCATGGATTGCGCATCAAAATATCTCCTTGGTTGAAAGATAAACGGATGGAAACACAAAGCTTCTGCTCTCTTCAATTGGCTTGAATGAAAGGCCGACCTGAGGACGTGCATGAGGAATTACCGACCCGCAACATGACCCATTTGTTTAGAATGGTTTCAGAATAAATTCAATACAAAAAAAGAACAACTCACAAACTGGATCATTTCACTTTAATCTGAGTTGAATAAAATTCTCAAGCTATTCCATTTTAGTGAAGTAATTATATACTGTATCCTGTCGGACTCTGGCTTTACCTTACTCTTAATTTAGTCTATGTGTAGTCTGAGTCCAGCGTGTTCTTTGAATGAAGTGATAGGAGAAGGTATTCGGTTCAACAGTCAATTTATTACACAGCACAAGAATAAAACTTAACAGAGCTCTGGGTCAATCGTTAGTTCATAGGTCACCTGCACAGTGAGCTACTCCCCAAGACTGACCCCTATTGTCCAGTTGGCTCAGTTTATATAGATCAACCTTATCATACAGAACAAAAGTTGGCTTCCTTTGCTAGATTTCATTATCATACAGAACAAAAGTTGTCTTCCTTTGCTAGATCTTTTTGCATAAGGGTTATCACAAGTCATCTCCTGTTTTGCAGATATCTGGGGTGTAGCGCTCCCATCTTAATCCTCCAGGCCAGACTATCCTGTTGATTGGATCAGAAATTAATTCATCCCCAGATATTTCTAATCACCATTCTGTTCCTGTCTGGCCAATTTCTGCCGTTCTCTTTAACACCTCCTCCTGCCTTAATCTTCCTCCTAGACTGGTTTTCCATTCCCTTTGTTTCTTTCAGGCCATTCTTTGTTCTGGTCTGGCTTGTGTCTCCTGTGCTACTCACCACCTCCTTCAGTTGAGCATTCCTCCTAAATCGTTTTATGCATTTCCTCTCCCTGTATTTGGGAGCAGACAATTTTGCTCAGCCAACTTTGCTCCATGCTGTGATTGCCACTTAATCACATTCCTCTTTTTCCCTGACCCATGCAGTACATATCAACTTATTAATTAATCATTTCTTTCATAATGTTTTAACCCCTAGATTCCAACAATCCTTAAAATATTTGTAAAATGAAGCTCGTAATGGGAACACCCAATGTTAGGCAGCATGTTTTCTTTACTTAAGACATCCCTTTCAGCAAACAGTGCCTGAACAATTGTTTGCTTTTACTGGTTATTAATCAAACAGTATGTACTCTGTACTCTATCAGAGACCATGGCATTATTTTAATTTGTCATTTTAACACATAGGCTGAGAGATCTATATGAGAAATTTAGTGAAAGAGCTGCGTTATATCTTGAGAAAAATATTGCTAAGCACAGAAAGCACACATTAATTAGCTTGACTTTGATCTGTCAGTGCCACTGGACATAAAAGTCACAGCATTAAATCATGTGCTAACAGATGCAAATATTAGAACTAAATGACAGTTTCTTATGTTCCTCAATAATTGTAACTGTGTATGTATTAAAGCAAGATGAGTGAAAGAAGTGAAAAATGGACCAACACTCACGATTGGTCAGCATGTGCATATTAGGGCGAAGAGTCTGGTTTTGTGTTTATGATTTGGGGCTTCTTTATGTTCTTTGATGTGTTTATGATTTGGGGCTTCTTTATGTTCTTTGATTCACTTTCACATCAGGTCTGCACATGTGCAGCATTAACGACTTCATCTCCCACTGAGCAAAGCGACCTTCAGTTGTAAAATAAAAAGGTATACACTAATATTAAACCAAGGAAAATTGTGGCAATAGAAATTTTGCAGAAAAGTGAGGATGTCATGTTTGAAGCATTCAAATCACCAAATAATTTTCAACCAAGTTGAGTAGGCTATTTTGGAATGTGAAATACTATAAATGCTGGAAATCCAAAATAAAAAAAAAGAAAATTGTGAAAATACTCAACAGGACAGTCAGTGTTTATGAAGAACGGGTCCAATATATGAAGACAATTTGCCTAAAAAGTGCTTGCTGTAAAAGGTAATCCAATATCAGTCCAGTAATGTAATGCCAACTGCACATAATTAACCAGCACCTTTGCTGGAAAATCTGCTTCCTGAATATGTACAGTGGGAGGGAATCCATTAATTTCAATGGAGAGGAACAGCTTCAGGGAACCAATAATTACAAAATGATTTAACTTTTTTGTATTAAGTTCGCTTAAATGTTTTGAGTACTTTCTTTGATAATTTTATGCTTTTCATTGCTTGATTAACTTTTAATAGTTTGCTTTAATGTTTTGGAATGTTTCTCAGTGCCCTTCATGTTCCAAGTATCAGGGGCATCAGGAAGTATTCAAATTACTTCCAAAGTTCTGACAGCCAGCAAATCTATACGTCAAAGTTATTTTTATATATGGGTCCTATGATGGGCTTTACATCTGAAAAGTTCTATGATCCACAGGACCTCACCATTTAATCTTACGCTGGTTTCTGCAGGGAACCCTTTTATGCCCAAGTGTGGATGTAAAGGGTTTGTGAAGCTGCAAGGAAATTCTATGCCAAAAATGATCTTTCTCCATCCATTTAGACTTGTGTGTGTTTCAGGCATTTTTTTGATTTTATTTTAAATTTCAAGCATAAATATTTTTTTTCCTATTTTTACATTCAGAATTACAACTTGATGGTCATTTCCAGTAAGTTATTGATAATTTCCAATTGACTAACTGAATGACAACGAGGATTAAGGATTTTGGAAAACTTCATCTTCCATCATTGGTTAAAAACACTTTTTTTTGTTGATTACTGTGAGTCATCAAAATATTATAATAACATTGCAGTATTAGTAGCAAAGATGAGCTGTGACAGTTGAGTGATTCAAAGGGGTTGACATTTTGGTTGCTTAAAAAACTGGTTTGCCAAGTTGTTGAAGAATATAGCATAAGAATTTGAAGGATAGAATATCAGGCATGGCTGATCATTGCTATATTCTAGCTCTCAATTCCCTTAATGTCTAGAAATTTATCAATCACCCTTCTGAATAACCTCAATGACTAAGCTTCCAAGACACTCACAGCGCTGGAGAACTCTTAAGATTCACCACTCTTCTTTCCTAATTTCACTTATAAGTGGCCTTTTCCATATTCTGTGACTGTCCAAGATTCTAGACTCATCAACAGGTGAATCATCATCCAGCCTATTGAACCATGTCATTGTATTTTAAGCTTCAATGACAACTCCTCCAAACAACATGGGCATAATTTACTCAATCTCACCATAGATGCTAAACCTCCCATTCCAGTCTGGAGAATTGGGATTGTATTCCCTTTATGACAAATGCAACCTTTCTTGGATATGAAGCAAAACCATTCACATTTCATGTGCAATCTTTCTGAATGCTTGCTGCACCTGTATGATTCTTTTCAGTGACTCGAATGCAAGAACACAAAGGCCCTTTTGGGCATTAACATTTCCCAATCATTTACTATTACAAAAAAAAATACTTTTGTTTTTCTAGGGCATGCAACAAAGTGGCTGATCTCGTATATCTCAAGTTATTCCTCATTACATTTCATCTTCCACTCATTTGGATTGCTGACATTCCCTTGACCCCTCTTTACACCCCCTTCTATGCTCAGAATTCCACGTTGTTTTATATCATCAGGAAACTTGGCAATCATCACAGGAAAACAAACAATATCGATTGTGAAGATCCATGGCCCTCGCACCAATCCCTGTGGAACCTCACTGGTCACAACATGTCAATGATCTGTTTAATTCCTACCCTTTGCTTTCTGTCTGTTTACCAATATCGTGTCCTATAAACATATTTACCAATCTTTTCCGTGGGAAAAAAACCATACTCCATCCACTGTTCCTTTTTATAATTCAGTGGTCACATTCCCAAAGAATTCCAATAGATCAGACTACTTTGATTTAATTTTTATATGCATGGTGACATTACTTTTTCCTTAATGACCTGTTGCTCCATTTTTCATTACAGATCACAATACTCTCCCTACTTATGATGTCAGGATAATAGTTCTCTATTACCTTATTTTCTCCTTCCCTCCTTTTCTAATCTCCAGCAATACTACAGGATTTTGGAAGATGAAAACCAAAGCATCTCTTAAGCCACCTCTTTCCATCTTCTGAAGGATTATGTTTTAATCAATAATTATCTTTTTTAATTCTTCATTCTCACCAAACCATTCTGTACTTTTTCTAGCAAAGCTTTTACATCTCCTGTAAAAAAGAAAATTGTTTAATTCTTCTGCCATTTTCTCATTCTCTTTTGTGAAATCACCTGTCTTTATCTGTCAGAGATGTACACTTTCCATTTCCTTTACCCATATAAGTTCATACGTTTTTTTTGTTTCTTGCCATTTAACACATTCTATAGTCCTTATCAATATTCTGGCCTCTCACTGAATTCTAAAATACTCCCCCTCTTGGTCCACAGCCAATTCTGGCGAATGCAAGCCCTCTTTCTTGGATTTAACGTCATCTTTCATTTCCACACTCAGCCACAAGTGGGCCATTTTACCTCTTGAACCTTGGTGTGTCAGAGGAATATAGAAAAGATCTGTTGAAACTGAGAACCAACGTGAGAATAGAGGTCATTTGAGAAAGTCAGCATTATTTTTTTCAGATTTGTGCAGCTTGCTTTTACATTGGCAATGGAGAGAAACAGTTTGACACAGCAGCATCTGTTTTAGTGAAATTATCTGCCATTGACTACAATAAGAAGTGGTCTTTCCACATAACACTTCTGTCATCTTGCCATAGCACTATATGTAACATTTTTAAATAATCTGAGCTTATTTCAATTCAAAATTGTTTTCTGAACTTAAATCCTTGTAAAATATTTAGCTATTTTGTTTGTTCTTCTTGTAAGTAAAAATAATACTATTAGCCAATGGAAAAAGAAGTTGGG
This sequence comes from Narcine bancroftii, assembly GCF_036971445.1. Lineage (NCBI taxonomy): Eukaryota > Metazoa > Chordata > Chondrichthyes > Torpediniformes > Narcinidae > Narcine > Narcine bancroftii. The sequence continues at coordinate 175,140,967 of NC_091474.1, read as the reverse complement.
TGCACAGATGGAGCAGCTAGAATTGTGAAGTGGGAGATCATATAATGAACCTTCAGAAAAATGTTCAGCCAGAGATGCAGCCAAATCTCAAGCATCCACGTGGTAGCAAGTACCGCAATCTAAACTCAATGAGAAAGGACTTCTCTCTGAAATCAATTATTGGATGTGTTAGTGACCATCTTATTTCTATAAAGTCATCAGTTTTTGATCTTCCACAAATGGAAATACCTTATCTATATCCACCCTATCAGAAACAAGCATTTAAAAGCCATATGTTTTTATAAACCTAATATATACTGTATGCGAATTTAATGTTTTGTTTACATATTTTCAGGATTTGTTCATGTGTTGGTACATTCCCTGAAAGATCACTTTCAGCCTGTGTCTCAGTTAGATCCAGGTCTTTGTTTGCACTAACTCTTACTATTAACTAACAGTCCTGAATTTGATGCTCCTGTACCTTCATGGTAGTGGGTCAAAAATGCTGTATGGAGCTAGTCTTTTGTAATTTTTTGTGCCCTGGCAGATGCCAGGACTTCAAAAAGTTAAAACTATGACGCAGATCAAAGTAGAGCGCAAGACATGCCCCAAGTGCAAAAAACTACCACCCAGCATTTCAATGCCCAGCCAGGATTGCAGAATGCCACAACTGCAGCAAACAAGGACACTACGGAAAAGTCTGAAGGTGTAATGAGGTAGCGGAGGACGTGGATGGATTGTTCCTCGGAGAAATAGTCCTGGATGACCGACATTAACGTAGGAGGCAGCAAACTAACCTTCAAAATCAACACGGGGCCGATATTATAGCCATTCCCCAGCAGGTGTTTAAAAAGCATTATAACCGAGATAGCAAGCTAGGGAAAACACAGAAGCCACTCTACGGTCCAGGGGGAGTGAAATTAATGGCCCTGGGATCAGCAAAAGAAACGCTCTCATAGAGAGAGGAACACCACAGAAGAATTGTTCACGGTGAGAGACTTACAAGCAGCGCTGTTGAGCAGACCAGCTTTAGTGAGACTCCAGCTAATGGCCAGATAGGACATGATCAGGAAGGCATATCCAAAACTTAGTGATGACTCAGGCTAGTACAGAAGCCGTATGTCATTAAACTCAAGCCTGATGTGAAACCATTTCCACTGAAGGTACCTCGAAGGGTCCCATTGCTGTCCATGGGCAAAGTGAAGAGCTTGAAAGAATGGAGACGCTTGGAGTTATCAGCCGCATAGAGGAGCCTACAGATTGGTGTTGAGGCATGGTGGTAGCACCGAGAAAGAATAAAGAAGAGGTTCGCACCTGTGTGGACTTGGCACCCTTGAATGGATCAATGGGCAGAGAAACGTTTATACTTCCTTCAGTGGATCAAGCCCTAGGCATGCTCACTGGCGCACAATATTTTACCAAGTTGGATACGAACATAGGATTTTGGCAAATTCCTTTGTCCAAAGAATCAACTCTCTACATGACATTTATCACGCCATTCGGGTGTTACTATTTCAACCACCTATCCTTTGGTATCTCCTCTGCCCCTGAACACTTCCAGAACAGAATGGTGACAAAGGTTACCACAGGTATGGAAGGAGTTGTCTGCCACATGGACAATGTCCTCATTTGGGGGAACCAGAAGGACCAACACGACGCGAGGGTCCATGCAGTCCTAGAGCGAGCAGAAAAGGCAAAACATGATGAAGTGTGAGTTGGAAGTAGGAAGGTGAAATTTCTGGGGTACATCATCTCAGCAGGTGACACGAGATCAGACCCAGACAAGAGCTGTGCAGAACATGAAGGAGCCAACAAACATTAGTGAGCTCAGAAGTTTCCTCGGTATGGTGAACCAACTAGGGAAGTTCATACCAAACCTGGCTGAAAAGGACAAACCACTGAGAGACCTGTTGTCCAAGAGAAACCAGTGAAGCTGGGGACATGAGCAACAGAGAACATTCAGTAACCTCAAGCGAGGGCTATCATCCACACCAGTTCTTCAGTTGTATGATCCAAATAGGCCACTGAGAATATCAGCTGACGCTTCATCATATGGACTGGGATTACTGCAGTATTACTACAGAGGGATGGAGACAATTGGTCACCAGTCACTTATACTTCCAGATCGCGAACAGAAACAGAGCAAGGGTACGCGTAGCTGGATAAAGAGGTATTGGCACTGACTTGGGCTTTCAAGAGATTCAATTATTTTATTTTGGGACTACATTTTGAGTTGGAGACAGACCACAAACCACTTGTGCGACTGCTAGGTGGGCAAGTGTTGGATTTGCTGATACAGAGGTGATAGAGAAGGGAAATGCTCTGGAAGAAGATGAAGGGCAATTGGCAGGAAAAGTAAATAATTTTGTTATTAAAGATGAGGGAAAATAGGGATTAAAAATTGGGAAATCTCTGAAATTCATATATTTTAATGCCAGGAGTATTGTAAAAAAAAGGTGGATGAGCTGAAGGTGTAGATTGATACTTGGAAGTATGATGTGGTAGCGATTAGTGAGACATGGTTGCAGGAGGGATGTGATTGGCAACTGAATATCCCTGGGTTTCATTGTTTTAGGTGTGATAAAGTTGGAGGGACAAGAGGAGGTGGGGTTGCATTGCTTGTCAGGGAAAATATTACAGCGGTGCCTAGGAAGGATAGATTAGAGGGCACATCCACGGAGGCTATTTGGGTGGAACTGAGGAGTAGGAAAGGAGAGGTTACACTTGTAGGGGTGTATTATAGACCACCCGGAGGGGACCGAGACCTAGAGGAGCAAATCTGTAGGGAGATAGTAGATATTTGTGATAAGCACAGGGTTGTAATTATGGGAGATTTTAATTTTCCACATATAGATTGGGAAACACATTCTGTGAAAGGACTGGATGGGTTAGAGTTTGTGAAATGTGTGCAAGATAGTTTTTTACAACAATATGTAGAGGTGCCGACCAGAGAAGGAGCAGTGTTAGATCTACTGTTGGCAAATGGGATGGGTCAAGTGATGGAGGTTAGTGTTGGCGAGGGTCCAGTGATCATAATGCCATCAGCTTCAATGTCATTATAGAAAGAGAGAAGTCAGGGCCAAGGGTTGAGGTTTTTGATTGGGGAAAAGCTAGATTTGAGGAGATGCGAAAGGACTTGCAGGGTGTGCATTGGGACAATTTGTTTTATGGGCAGGATGTAGTAGAGAGATGGAAGTCTTTTAAAGATCAGCTTTTGAGAGTGCAAAAGCTTTATGTTCCTGTTAGGTTAAAAGGAGGGGCAAAAGGTTTGAGAGAGCCGTGGTTTTCAAGGAATATTGGAAACTTGGTTCGAAGAAAAAGGGAGACGTACATTAGATATAAGAAGCATGGAGTTAAGGAGATGTTTGAAAGATACATTGAATGTAAGAGGAATCTTAAGAGAGGAATTAGGAAAGCTAAAAGAAGGTACGAGGAAACTATGGCAAGCAGGGTGAAAACTAATCCAAAAGAGTTCTACAAATATGTTAATGGTAAAAGGAAAGCTAGAGACAAAATTGGTCCCTTAGAAAATCAGAGCGGAAAACTGTGTGTGGAGCCTAGAGAAATGGGGGAGATATTGAACAGTTTCTTTTCTTCGGTATTCACTAAGGAGAAGGATATTGGGAGATGTGAGATAAAAAAAGCAAATTGAGTAAATATGGGGAATATAGAGATTACAAAAGGTGTAGTTTTAGGGCTTTTGAAGAATATAAAGGTGGATAAGTCTCCGGGACCAGACGGGATCTTCCCCAGGACATTGAGAGAAGTGAAGGAGGAAATAGCAGAGGCTCTGGCGGTAATTTTCCAAATGTCATTAGATATGGGGATAGTGCCGGAGGATTGGCACATTGCGCATGTGGTTCTGTTATTTAAAAAGGGTTCAAGAAGGAAGCCTGGCAACTATCGGCCTGTAAGTTTGACGTCTGTGGTAGGTAAATTAATGGAGAAAATTCTTAGAGATAGTACTTATAAACATCTGGATAGACAGGGTCTGATCAAGAGCACTCAACATGGATTTGTGGGAGGAAGGTCATGTTTGACCAATCTGATTGAATTTTTTGAAGAGGTGACTAGGAATGTGGATGAGGGTAGCGCAGTGGATGTTGTCTATATGGAAGGTTAGTTAGGAAGGTGCAGTCTTTAGGTATAAATTTTGAGATAGTCAAATGGATTGAACATTGGCTGAAAGGGAGAGGCCAGAGAGTGGTAGTGGATAATTGTCTGTCAGGTTGGAGGCCGGTGACCAGTGGTGTGCCTCAAGGATCTGTATTGGGCCCATTGTTGTTCGTTATATACATTAATGATCTAGATGATGGGGTGGTGAATTGGATTAGTAAATATGCAGACGATACTAAGATAGGTGGAATAGTGGATAATGAAGAAGGTTTTCAAGGATTGCAGAGGGATTTGGGCTGCTTAGAAAAGTGGGCTGAAAAATGGCAGATGGAATTTAATGCTGATAAGTGTGAGGTGCTTCATTTTGGTAAGAAGAATCAGAATAGGACATATGTGGTAAATGGGAGAGCATTGATGAATACAGAAGAGCAGAAAGATTTAGGAGTAACGGTACATCGTTCCCTGAAGGTAGAAACTCACGTGAATAGGGTGATGAAGAAGGCTTTTAGTATGCTGGCCTTTATCAATCATTGCATGGAATATAGGAGTTGGGAAGTGATGTTGAGATTGTATAAGACGTTGGTGCGGCCTAATTTGGAGTTCTGTGTGCAGTTCTGGTCGCCTAATTATAGGAAGGATATAAACAGAGTGGAGAGAGTGCAGAGAAGGTTTACCAGAATGTTACCTGGGTTTAAGCATCTAGAGTATAGGGAGAGATTGGACAGATTAGGTCTTTATTCTTTGGAGCATAGAAGGTTGAGAGGAGATTTGATAGAAGTATTTAAGATTATGAAAGGGATAGACAGAGTGGATGTGGATAGACTATTTCTGTTAAGAGGAGGAAAGATTAAAACAAGAGGACATGAGTTAAGAATTAAGCGGCACAGGTTTAGAGGTAACATGAGAGGGAACTTCTTTACTCAGAGAGTGGTAGCCGTGTGGGATGACCTTCCGGGATAAATAGTGGCGGCGGAGTCAATTGTATTATTTAAGAAAAGGTTGGACAGGTATATGGATGAGAAGAAGATGGAGGGTTATGGGCATTGTGCAGGGAGGTGGGACTAGAAAGGGGTGTTTGGTTCGGTGCGGACTAGAAGGGCCTAATGGCCTGTTTCCGTGCTGTAATTGTAATATATAGGATGAGACTGATGAGATACTCATACACAATCTCACACACACCTGGGAAGAACCTCACAACTGCGGATACACTCTCTCACTCCCCACTACAAGATGGAACCACGAGTGCTGACAAAGACCTCATGGAGGACACCAATATTTACGTCGAGACGGTGATGGAAAATCTCCCCTACAGAGCTCCGAGAGCAACTACGCACTGACAGTGTGTGAGTGCAGGTCATGAAATACTGCATTGGAGGCTGGCCAGACAGAAACCAGTTACAAGGACTAGTCAATCACTACTGGCAACAGAGGGCCATTCTGAGTGTGCAAGAAAAATGTTCAGCCAGAACACGTGAACAAACCCAAAGTCAAGAAAGACTTGTGTATTGTAAATGTTGTATGTGTATTTGATTTGGAAAATGTAAAGGAAACTGTAGCTGGCGAAGCTAAGGGGGCTTCGAATGCAAAGGGGGATGTGGTGTAACACTATTGGTGGGACATCGAGCAGGCCGATGATGTCACGAGGCGGGACTTACGCATCTTGGAGAGAGAGACTCAAGATGAGCAGGGAAAAGCCTACACATGTAGATATTCACTAAGTATATGGTAAATAAAACAAGCTACACACGCAGCTCCAGGCTCAAGGCCATTTTTATAATGAGCGTATCTGAACCCAACATGACACTAGTAGGTCAAAAATGCTGTGTGCTGGATGGAAATAGCCTTCTATAATTCTTTGAGCCCTATTCAAGCAATGCTCCCAATAAAGAGAGGACATTCTTGATCATTTTGATGAACCTCTGTATTGACTTTCAATCCAGTGCTTTGCAGCTACCATACCACGCAATGATGCAGCCTGATTGGACACTCTCAATTGTGCTCATTTTCCCCCCTCATCCTCCTTAGGAAGTATAGGTGCTGTTGCACATGCCTTACTAATGAGGAGCTGTTGTGATTCTGAAATAGGTCATCCTTTATCTGCACACTAAGGAACTCTCTCAATGCCGGAATCATGAAGTTTAACAAGAGTGGTTGACATTGGTCCCCATGAAGTGCACAATAATCTTCTTTGGCAACACATTGAAACTCAGGTTGTTGTTCTTCCACCATTTTCTGATCCTCCCAACCTCCGCTCTGTAAGCTGACTCGTCATTGTTGTCAGAGGCCAACTACTGTAATATCATCTGCAAAGTTGATGATATTGTTTGAACATGAGTCAGGAGCAAGAACAATAGTGGGCTGAGCACACAGCCTGAGGTCTTCCAGCGCTCAGCATGATGGGAGTTGAGGTTTTGATACCAACCCAGTCTGACTGTGGTCTTTCAGTCAAGAAGCCCAAAATTCAATTGCGGAGAGAGGTGTTGAGTCTCAGCAAGGACAATTTATTCACCAGCCTCTGAGTTATGATTATGTTGAACACCAAATTGAATTCAATGAACAACCTGGCATATGAGGTATCATCTCAAGGTGGGTAAGGACGGATTGGAGGGTCAAGTCTATTGCATCATCTGTGGTGATTCTGGAGTCTGTATCATTTTGTGCAAATTACAAAACATGATGCTCCCAGAATCTATTGTTTTCTTTCCAACATTTACCCATTTGACAAAATACAGAGAACCTCTGCTTTCAATTTTGTACCAGTTTTTTAATCAATTTTATTTGTCTCCTAATGTTGATGGCCTTACCTTAGTCATGAATTTCCTTGCCACAGAACCTTATTGAGAACTTTTTAAAAGTCTATGAACACCACTCCCACTTTAGTCACCTTATCTCATCTTTATGTTACTGTACTTCTTCACAAATTCAAAATAATGTTGATCAAGCATGGACTTTTTAAAATTTACGCAAATACATTTATAATTTTCTGTGAGTTTTTAGAATTTTCATAATTTTATTTAGAGTTCATTTAGGTTCAAATGAGATAGTTAATGCTGTCACATCATGATATTTCACTTTTGCAGTTGTCCCTCGTCCACATTATCAGAGCCCAATTCTCGCACTCTGACTTCTTGAATTGGATGTTCAATTAGAGCACACTTCAAGAGTTTGAACATGTAGCCTGTCGTGTTGACAGATCAGATCAATGCATTTCCAAAAGTGCATCTGTCAAATTTGTCGATTTAGACGGACATTAAGAAGAAACTTCCCATGATATTGCTTAAACTGGAGCAAAGGTGTTTTACCAGTACCCTGGCATACAAGCCGTTCTCCTTTATGTGAAAGTTTACATCAATGTCCTCAAAGCCTGTTCTTGTCAAGTAGCTTAATGATGTGCAGAAAAAGTAACAGATGAATTCATTGATTAGATCAGTACAACTGGTAGAAAAGACATTTAACAGAAAACATTGGGAATATTTGGCAAAAAATAATTCATTTTTGTACCTCAAAGCAATTCACTGCATTTATATTTAGATGTATGGCAATGGTTACAGGTCCTTCCGACCCACAAGCCAATAACCCCCAAATACACCAATGAACTTGCAACTCCCATATGTTTTGAAGGGAAGGAGGAAACTGGAGAACCCGGATAAAACCTACTAAGACACAGAGAAACATTTTGGAAAACTTCAGGCCATGAATCAATGCCTTTGAAATTTAATTATATAATGATACTGCAGTTCTATAATATATTTCAATCAACAATTATTTTTAAATATAAGTAGCAATATTCATACTGCAAGCTTGTTAAAATTACAAATTTGAATCCATCAAATGTTAACAGAAAAGCAGAGTGGTATCCAAGCTGCATCAACCTGCTGACATGCAGGTGACTAGAAGTGTTCGCAGATAGCTTGACTTGCTGGAGGTAGTTTCACCATTCCATGTAGGCTTACAATTTTCTCATTAATGAAGTGGAAAATTTTGCAGCAAATAATTTTTTTAAATTTTTTATTTAAAAAACATTCTGGGAAACATGGAAAAATACAATTATGCAATTGTGAGAATAAAGCAAAAAAAAAGTCACCCATTGATTTTAAGTCAACAAAGACTCTGTGAAACCAAATGTCTTTTGGTTTTGTACAAATCTACAGTTCAAAAATAACAACTCTGCATTCACATTTCAGGTTAGAAATTTCTGAGCATGGTTGAAGTGAGGTAGCTGATTTCAGAAAAGTGTCTTCCTCTACTGGTTACCTTACTGGTTACAGGGGAACCAACACACTTTACCACTGCTCACCACCATGAAAAATACTTACTAAGACATACCACAACCACACTTCAGCAAGTCTGATGACATGCTTCTACTCCTGGCATACAAGCAGAGACTGAGGACCACAGCATCAGTGGTGAAGACGGAGAAGGTGTGGTCAAGGGAAGCGAGGAGTGTCTGCAGGATTGCTTTGAATCAGTGGACTGGAACATATTCAAGAACTCATCCATAGATGTGAATGAATACATAACAGTTGTCACCAATTTCGTCAAGAACTGAGTGGAGTGTGTGCTCGTGCGCAAATACCAGGTGGTCCCCAACCAGAAGCCCAGGATGAATCAGAGAATCCAAAATCCAATGAGGGCGAGAACAATAGTGCTCAAGGCCAGGGAATCGAGATCTTGACAAGAAGTCCGGGTATGACCTGCGGAAGGCCATCTCTGAAGCAAAGTGACAATTCTGGAGGAAGCTATGGCAGGGAGTGCAAGAACAATAGTGTGGGCTGCCTCAATGACTAACAATCAGTATCATTAATTTCTACAGTGATTAAATGATTTGAGAGGCTGGTCATGGCCAGAATTAACATATACCTACGTAAATATCTGGACCCACTGCAATTTTTCTATTGTCACAATTGCTCCACAGTAGATGCAATAGTGTTGGTTCTCCACTCAACTCTGGATCACCTTGCAAACAGCAATTCATACATACAGCTGCTATTCATTAACTACACCTCAGCTTTCAATACCATTATTCCCTCAGTTTTTTCAAAAAGCTAGACATCTGTACCCCTACTCTGCAACTGGATCCTTGGCTTTCTCATTGGAAGACTACGTCAGTATGCATTGGAAATATCATCTCATTAACACAGATAGACTCCAAGGATCTGTGCTTATCCCACTGTGAAGCATACAGAAGGGAGACAGATCAGCTCGTTGAATGGTGTAACAACAACCTTGCAATCAACATCACCAAAACCAAGGAGATGATTATGGACTTGAGGAGGAAGTTTGGGGAACACAATCAGTCCTCAACAACTTTAAATTCCTGAGTGTCAACATCTCCGAGGATCTGTTCTGGTGCTTCCACATTGATGCAATTACAAAGAAGGCTCACCGCAGCTATACTTCGTGAGGTGTCTGAGGAGATTCGGTATGTCACCGAAGGCACTCGTAAACTTCTACAGCGGGTCAGTGGAGAGCATTCTGGCTGATTGCCTCATCACCTGGTACAGCGGCACCAATTCCCAGGACAAGAATAAACTCCAGAGGATTGTTAACTCGGCCTGTGACATCACAGGAATTTGACTTCACTCCATTGAGAACATCTACGAGGCAGTGTCTTAAAAAAGCAGCCTTTATCTTCAAAGATCCCCACCACCCGAGGGGGAGTCACGTGATGGAGTAGTGGCCGGACGGTGAACTCCAGCCCTCTCCAGAAAAGTCGGGAAAAACAAGAGAAAACACAAAGGCACAGAAATAAAAGTTACAGAAAAGTGAGTATAAAGGTGGAAAGAAGATGGCGACAAAAAAAGAAAAGTCGAAAGCAACGGTAAGAAGAGAGGAAGAGAAGACAAAGGAGGAAAAAGGTGAAGGCCTTACCTGTCCGAAGAGGCCCGCTGCGGAGAGAGAAACCCGCTCCCTCAGGTCGGTAAATAATGGACTACAAAAATGGCTCGCAGAGCCGAGCAAAAGTGCGCAACCGCGCATGCGTGAAGTTTCGCGCATGCGCGATGCGAATGAAAAAAACACACCGACGGGAGGGGGGACCAGCTGGGGAGTCGATCTCCACAGCCGGCAACGACAGCTGCAGAACACCTGCAGCAAGAAGAGACCACAGAAGACAATAGAAACAAGAAAGAAGAGGAGGAAAGGGCAACAAAGAAACAACAGATGGTCAACCCAGAGGAAGAAGAAGAGGAAGAGTATGGTGAAATAGAAGAAGAAAAGATAGGCAAGGTAAAGGATATACTTGCTCTTATTAAAGGATACATGGAGTCATTTAAAGAATGGCAAACACAGGAATTTAAGGATTTAAGAAAAAGAATAAACAATACAGAAGAGAAAATAATTAAAATGGAGATGACCTTAACAGAAATGGGAAAAAAAATGGACAAGATGGAAGAGCGGGCAGTAGCAGCAGAAATGGAGGTAGAAGACTTAAAAAAGAAATTGGAGAAATCTAATAAAAAAACTAAAGAGACACAAGAACTACTAGCTCAAAAAATAGATACAATGGAAAACCATAACAGAAGAAATAACATAAAGATAGTGGGCCTTAAGGAAGATGAAGAAGGCAAGAATATGAGGGAGTTTATAAAAGAGTGGATCCCTAAGACCCTAGGATGTCCAGAACTACAGCATGAAATGGAAATAGAAAGGGCACATAGAGTATTGGCCTCTAAACCACAACCACAACAAAAACCAAGATCTATTGTAGTAAAATTCCTAAGATATACTACAAGAGAAAAGGTACTGGAGAAGACAATGGAAAAAGTAAGAGAGGGCAACAAACCACTGGAGTATAAAGGGCAAAAAATCTTCATTTATCCAGATATAAGTTTTGAACTCCTAAAGAAGAGAAAAGAGTTCAATACAGCAAAGGCGATTTTATGGAAGAAAGGGTATAAATTTATACTAAAGCATCCAGCGGTATTGAAAATATTTATTCCAGGACAACAAAACAGACTATTCTCGGATCCAGAAGAAGCACGAAAATTTGCAGAACAATTACAAAAATAGACTGAGGGAGGAAGACGGGTAATGAGAGTTAAAATGATCACGACTGATATGTATGTGGGTAAAGACAAAAATAGACTGAGGGATGAAGACGGGTAATGAGAGTAAAAATGATCACGATTGATATGTATGCAGGTAAAGAGGTATAAGAGTGAATAGAGACAATGAGCATACATGAATGTATCTGTACTTAGAGGAAAATATAGATAGTATAGACAAGAATTAATAAGGGAAGGTAATGGAATAGAGAGAATAAGGAGGGAATTAAAAGAGGGACCTTTGTGACATATGAAAAGTGAAATCTTTTCTGGGGGAGGCGGGGTGGGGGGAAATAGCGGTCACTGCAAAATCAGTTGACGCTTGCGAGTGGATTCGCAAATCCAAATGGAGAGGGGAGATGTGGTTGTCCGACAAGGGATAAAGGACAACTCAGGAGGTGAAGGGGAGATTGGGGATAAATAAGATAGAAATAGGAGAATAAGGAAAATGTTAGATGTTGTAGGAATGTTGTCTTATAAAGAGTTGAAAATAAGAAAACAGAAATGGAAAAGGAGGAAAGGTAATGATGGAAAAACGGAAAGAGAAGATAAACAAAATATAAAAGGGCTACGCTGAACTATATGTCTTTAAATATTAATGGAATACATAACCAAATTAAAAGGAAGAAACTACCAAATTTAAATGAATAAATGTATTCCATTAGAAAAAATAACATATTGGTTAAGAAATAATATTGAAATATTCGAACAAGTATAGGAGCCTTACATTAAATACAATAGCGAAAACCTACCGGGGACAAACATTACCTAAGTTGATGGAAGGAGAAGGAAAGAAAAGAATGGACTCAGTAGAATTTCTGGTGTAATTTTGTTGAATGACAACATTGTCTGACTGGCTTAATGCAACCTAGATTGTATACCTAAAATGGATGAGAGGGGGGGGTGGGGGGGTGGTTTGGGAGGAAAGGGGGGGGGGGAGAAAAAGTCACTGTATATGTGTGAAAAAGAAATAGTGTATATCATGGCTAATGTGATTTATGGTGTGAAAAAAAAATAAAAAAAAAAAAAAAAAGATCCCCACCACCCAAGCCATGCCCTCTTCACTCTACTACCATTGGGGAAAAGATATTGGAGCCCAAAGATGAGCATTCAGTGGCGCAAGGACAGCTTCTTCCCCACTGCCATCAGATTCCTGAATAATCAATGAACCAAAGACACTGCCTTACTTTTCATGCACTACTAGTGTTATTATTAGTTTTTTTTATTTTTATAGTAATGTTGTAAGATAATAATATGTAACACTAAGACGCTGCTGCAAATCACTGAATTTCATGACTTGTTCATGACGATAAATCCTGATTTTGATTCTGATTAATCTTCAAGTCTCAAAACCACTAACTTTTTAAAGTTGAGACTTGGAATGAGATTGGGAGTAGACAATTATGATTTCATAAAATCCATTTATAGTTTGCCTGAATTGCGTTCAGGCTCATTCCAAGGAGATTCAACTTAGGTTCTGTATTTGTACCTCCAAGTTTTGCTCCAGGGATCATTTGGGTTTTAGAAATGAGAAACTACTCATTATTTTATAGTCCCTTCCATGCCAAGCCCCCATTTGGAGGCCAGCTACAAGCACAGATGGAAAATATAAAACTTAACTTTCATGAAGCAACCCTAAAAGGCTGCTCCTGCGCAGCATTCATGATAAGCGGTGCCTTGTAGCACCCTCCGGAGAAAATGGAGGCAGGGAGACTGGTCCCGTAGCACCACCCATCATTCTGGCAGAGCAATGGCCATCTTCCCTACCCATAATGCCCACGTGGCTGGAACCATTCTGTGGTTCCCAGAACAGTTCCAGCTGTGTGGGGGATGACGAGTCGGAGAGATGGCCATTGCTCTGCCAAGTTTTGAGCCGCTCACAGCGGCTCCGAAGGCCAAAGCTGCCTGGTGAGCCTGTCACAGCCCGCACCAGCTGCCCCCTGACAGCCCCCGCCGGCCACCGTCCCCCCTCTGCCCACTCCTGCCCCGATGACCCCTGCTGCCTGACAGCTCCTGCAGGCCACCTCTGCCCTGACGAGCCTGCTGCCTGATGTCCCCAACCAGCCAACCCTGCCCTGATGGCTCCCACTGTCTGAATGATCCTATTGGCCTCCATTGCCTGATGGCTCCCACCTTTACAGTCGGACTTTTCTTTGTTTGAAAGGGCCTAGTAATTCAAGCAGCATCAGTGGGAGAGAAAGACTGTCAATATTTAAAGATGAAACGTTTATTGAGATTGGTTAAATATAGAAGAGAATCTCATGATAAGAGGACAGGGAGGAAGGAGTAATCAGGCACCCTATATGTAATTGGTAAATGTAGCAGAAAAGCCAGGTAAACAGTTGAAGGGATGAGCAGAAGAGAAGCGAGGTCTCAACCATGTTCCACCATTGTGTCAGTCATGGAGACATACAATTTACAAGCATGCCCTTTGGCCCTCTGGATCTGCGACAACCATCAACCACCAATTTACACTAATCAGTAATCTCACTTTTTATCCTTCCCACGCCCCCATTAACTCTCCCCCCCCCCCCCAAGTTTCTACCACTCATTTCTACATGGAGCAATTAAACCAATAACCCTCATGTCTTTGGGATGTGACGGGAATCTAGAGCATCCAGGGGAAATCCACAGAATCACAGGAAAAACATGCAAATTCTCCACAAATAGCCTGGAGTTCAAGACCAAAACAGACCTGCATAATTCTCCATACCCTCTATCAAATAAAATCTGTGGCTACACAGCAGCCCCCACAAGTTGCTATGATACCAGCTACTGTACTGGCTGCATATAGTAAAGGTCATAAAACCTCAATTTATTATTCAGCCTTAACGCAAATCTCAGGGGATAAATTTCTGTTGGGTCTTAAAAGAACATGGGAAATAGACATGAGTGTGGTTTTTTGAGATGGAAGAATGGGACAAAATTTGTAAAAATATCACAATAATGTGAAGAGACCTGAGTGTACAGGCTAATAATTCAGTTTAAGATTCTGCACCATTTTCATTGGACTCCAGCAAGGTTATATAGATTAGGGTTGAAAAATACCCCTGAATGCTGACGCTGTGAGGCAGATAAAGGGGACTTAGTACATGTGCTTTGGTCTTGAACCAGAATTCAAGAATTTTGGATTATGATACACAAGTATATTGGTGAAGTTTCAGGTGTCCAAATTCCTTTTTGTCAAGACTCTTTGCCTTGGGAGACAAACTTGCATTATTTGGGGATAAATAACTCTCAAAATTGGATCCAGGCAAGTATAATGGTAGGAAGACAAATTATACTGAGAAGTTGGAAGAATTTGGGGGGAACCATCATTTCAGGAGTGGGCTCAGAAATGGCCAAAGTTGCAGCGTTTGAACGCAGTTGGATAAAATGGACATCTCTACACAAAAATGGGGCAAATATCTAGGCTTCTTTGGTTGGTTGGGGGGGGGGGGTAATAGTGGTGGATGCTGTGGTGAAGCATATGAATGAACAGCAGTTTTTTTTCTATTATTGGTCTAAATAGACAGTTATTATATTGATATTTTTGTTGCTACATTTTTTTTCTATTTTATGAGCAAGTTATGATTTGTAAGTTATGATTTACATAACTTTAACACTGACTCAAGGGTTTGGAGAAACATTTTTTTTTAAAAGAACTCAATAAAATTTAAATTAAAAAAATAAAATCTATTGGTTATTTAAATTACCTCACATCTCTGCACTTGAGGAAAACACTGATAATTACTTGCTGATTTCACTGCCAAATCACCTATTCATATCTGTTACATTTTGGCCCTAGGTTCTGAATTCCTACATTAAAGGAAATTTCTTCTTCTTTGGCTTGGCTTCGCGGACAAGATTTATGGAGGGGGTAAATGTCCACGTCAGCTGCAGGCTCGTTTGTGGCTGACAAGTCCGATGCGGGACAGGCAGACATGGTTGCAGCGGTTGCAGGGGAAAATTGGTTGGTTGGGGTTGGGTGTTGGGTTTTTCCTCCTTTGTCTTTTGTCAGTGAGGTGGGCTCTGCGGTCTTCTTCAAAGGAGGTTGCTGCCTGCCGAACTGTGAGGCGCCAAGATGCTCTGTTTGAGGCGATATCAGCCCACTGGCGGTGGTCAATGTGGCAGGCACCAAGAGATTTCTTTAGGCAGTCCTTGTATCTCTTCTTTGGTGCACCTCTGTCATGGTGGCCAGTGGAGAGCTCGCCATATAACACGATCTTGGGAAGGCGATGGTCCTCCATTCTGGAGACGTGACCTACCCAGCGCAGTTGGATCTTCAGCAGCGTGGATTCGATGCTGTCGGCCTCTGCCATCTCGAGTACTTCGATGTTAGGGATGAAGTCGCTCAATTAATGTTGAGGATGGAGCGGAGACAACGCTGGTTGAAGCGTTCTAGGAGCCGTAGGTGATGCCGGTAGAGGACCCATGATTCGGAGCCAAACAGGAGTGTGGGTATGACAACGGCTCTGTATACGCTTATCTTTGTGAGGTTTTTCAGTTGGTTGTTTTTCCAGACTCTTTTATGTAGTCTTTCAAAGGCGCTATTTGCCTTGGCGAGTCTGTTGTCTATCTCGTTGTTGATCCTTGCATCTGATGAAATGGTGCAGCCGAGATAGGTAAACTGGTTGACCGTTTTGAGTTTTGTGTGCCCGATGGAGATGTGGGAGCTGGTAGTCATGGTGGGGAGCTGGCTGATGGAGGACCTCAGTCTTCTTCAGGCTGACTTCCAGGCCAAACATTTTGGCAGTTTCCGCAAAACTGGACGTCAAGCGCTGAAGAGCTGGCTCTGAATGGGCAACTAAAGCGGCATCATCTGCAAAGAGTAGTTCACGGACAAGTTGCTCTTGTGTCTTGGTGTGAGCTTGCAGGCACCTCAGATTGAAGAGACTGCTATCCGTGCGGTACCGGATGTAAACAGCGTCTTCATTGTTGAGGTCTTCAGAATCATGCTGAAGAAGATTGAAAAGAGGGTTGGTGCGAGAACGCAGCCTTGCTTCACACCATTGTTAATGGAGAAGGGTTCAGAGAGCTCATTGCTGTATCTGACCCGACCTTGTTGGTTTTCGTGCAGTTGGATAACCATGTTGAGGAACTTTGCGGGGCATCCGATGCGCTCTAGTATTTTCCAAAGCCCTTTCCTGCTCACGGTGTCAAAGGCTTTGGTGAGGTCAACAAAGGTGATGTAGAGTCCTTTGTTTTGTTCTCTGCACTTTTCTTGGAGCAGTCTGAGGGCAAAGACCATGTCAGTAGTTCCTCTGTTTGCGCGAAAGCCGCACTGTGATTCTGGGAGAACATTTTCGGCGACACTAGGTATTATTCTATTTAGGAGAATCCTAGCGAAGATTTTGCCTGCAATGGAGAGCAGCGTGATTCCCCTGTAGTTTGAGCAGTCTGATTTCTCGCCTTTGTTTTTGTACAGGGTGATGATGATGGCATCACAAAGGTCCTGAGGCAGTTTTCCTTGGTCCCAACAAAGCTTGAAAAACTCATGCAGTTTGGCATGCAGAGTTTTGCCACCAGCCTTCCAGACCTTTGGCGGGATATCATCCATCCCTGCTGCTTTGCCACTTTTCAGTTGTTCAATTGCCTTATATGTCTCTTCCCGAGTGAGGACCTCATCCAGCTCTAACCTTAGGGGCTGTTGAGGGAGCTGGAGCAGGGCGGAATCTTGGACTGAGCGGTTGGCACTGAAAAGAGATTGGAAGTGTTCTGACCATATAACAATTCCAGTACTGAAACAAGCCATCTCAGCCCCTCTAGTCCACAACGATTTAAGTGAAACTCCGCTAGACCCACCTACCTGCTCCCTGACAATAACCCCCCCCAATCCTCTCACATCCATGTACTCATCCAACCTTCTCTTAAATGTCAAAATTGACCCTGCTGCAAACAGTTCTTCATTCTTTATACCCTATCAGCTACCAATATGATTTTAAAGATTTTGATTTTGCATTCTGCTAACCTCTTCAAATCATAAAGGAATGCAAACCAAATGTATGTCAATACCACAAAGAAGAAAACCTCTCACCGCTACCTTTGTGCAAAAGGTACAGAAGCCTGAATACCAGCACCTCTAGTTTCAAGAACAGTTTATTTCCAAGTTGTCAGAACCTTGAACCTCCCCTTGGTACATTAATCATTCGTAGCTCTGACAGCACAATGGGGCTGTCTGCACTATTGTCACACTTTTGCACTAGAATTACAGTGAATATTTATTCATTGTCTTTTTAGTTGAATTCAATTATTTTACTATTATTGTTTTTCTTTACAAGTGCCTGGTTCAGCTGGAGCAAGTAAAATTTTCAATGGAAATATACATTGCAGAATATGCACCACAAACATGATCGTCAACCTCCAACAATTGGGAAGATTTTTAAAAAACAGCAAATGATGACCAGCTACATATGGTAAAGGTCATAAAACCTCATTTTATTATTCAGCCTTAACGCTAATCTCAGGGGATAAATTTCTGTTGGGTCTTAAAAGAACATGGGAAATAGACCTGAGTGTGATACACTTAATTATTAAGTTGGTGATTGTCATCTAAAAAATCATCTGGATTACACAGGCATTATAAATTCTTCTCACATTCTGGAAAGCTTTTAATCCATCTGTGTCAGACCTCTAAAGTTATGTCACTAGAATGAGGTTTACTAATGCAATCTCCATCTAAGGGTGATTTTAATTTAGTGCTTTGATGGCAGAAAACTTACAAAAAGTAAACTGTGTGAATTCAGTTTACACCTTAAAGGCATTTTATTTTTTCCTCTTGCTTCCTTCCTGTTATAACCCTGAAAACAATGCTCTACTACTGTCCGTGGACTGTGCAACTATAATCTGAATTCTATCTTTATTTTTCTAACTTTTAAAAAAATATTTGGAGGTTCTGAAACAGATGTCCATCAATTTGAGTTCCTCCGGTGTGTATTTTTCCTACAACGACAGCGTCTGCAGACATTAGTATTTTACTCCTGTCAATGATACACGTCTGGAACCATTTCATCTTTAGATTGCATTTGTTTATCAGTTTATTTTCATGATTAAAATACATTTTGAAATATTATTGAGATTAGGTCATTTGTCCTTGTACAAATGACCTCTAGGTTCAAAAACACCTTTTTTTTCCTCCAACAGCAATCAGGCTCTCGAACTTCCCCTGATTGACGCTCAGGCTCTCGAACTTCCCCTGATTGACGCTCAGGCTCTCGAACTTCCCCTGATTGACGCTCAGGCTCTCGAACTTCCCCTGATTGACGCTCAGGCTCTCGAACTTCCCCTGATTGACGCTCAGGCTCTCGAACTTCCCCTGATTGACGCTCAGGCTCTCGAACTTCCCCTGATTGACGCTCAGGCTCTCGAACTTCCCCTGATTGACGCTCAGGCTCTCGAACTTCCCCTGATTGACGCTCAGGCTCTCGAACTTCCCCTGATTGACGCTCAGGCTCTCGAACTTCCCCTGATTGACGCTCAGGCTCTCGAACTTCCCCTGATTGACGCTCAGGCTCTCGAACTTCCCCTGATTGACACTCATCAACTACTCGGAGACCACAAGACGACCTGACTGCACAATTAAAATGCCTCCTTTTTTTCTTGCACTAACTGTAACTGAACATTTCTCGATCAATCTTTCCTTTATTTTTATAAATTCTTTGCATACTAGGGTAAGTTCATGTTTCCTATCGTAGTTTATGCATCTTGAATGTTTAGCTGTAGTAAATAAGAAATTTAGTGCATAGGAACATTGAATGTTTAGCTGTAGTAAATAAAAAAATTAGTGCATAGGAACATTAACTACAGTAATCATCATTCATTACTTATTCTTTCCTGACCTATTTTCTCATTCGAAACAAGTCATCAAATTATGTTTCTATTATATGAGTAAAATGTTTTAATTTAAATTATTGTTTTCTCACATTTTTCCCAATGGTTTCCTTCATCTATTACCTCAAGGACTCAAAATAGCCTAGAAATTTTGCTTTGTAGACTGAATTATATTGTTGTCAATAAAGCAAAGTTGAACTGTCACCTGTATTAACACAAACCACCAAGTTGTGTAGTTAATCTCTTGACATGGAGTTGGACTCATTGGGGACATAGTTGAGACAATTAGAACTGTAAGTCAGCATGAGTAATTTGCCATAATAAATATTTTCTGGCCAACTCAAGACCAAAATGTTCAATTAAATGAGCCACAATTGAATTATGAAAAGGAATACAGGAACAAGCAAAACAGACTTGCAGTCGTAGCCAACGCCTCATTAACATTTTCAACTACTCTAGCATTCTTTGATTTGGCCCTTCTGCCTTATTTACTTTATCAAAATTAGATCAGAACTAACAGGAGAGCTCTCGTCCTCACAGCTGTGGCCTCATATGGCATCAACTCCACAGAGAGACCATTAGTACTTTGTGACTAGCTGGGGCATATGGGATCAAGAATCGGGAACACGTTAACCACTTTTAACAGAATTTCACTGAAACCAAAACAGAACTTTTAAATTGTTATCTGGGTGATAATCACAACTTGAGAAAAAGAATCAGAAATGAAATCAGAGATGCAAAATCAGATACCGGTCTCTGAGGATGACGTCAGAACATCATTCAAGAGGGTGAACCCTCACATAGCGTCAAGCCCTGATGGCGTACCTGGGAGGAAATCTGCACCAAACAACTAGCTGAAGTGTTCCACGGATATTTTCAACCTCTCATTGCGGCAGTCAGAGGTCCCCACCAGCTTCAAAAGGGCATCAATCATCCCAGTACCCAAAAAGAGCAGTGTGAGCTGCCTCAACAACTACCACCCAGTAGCACTAACTTCTACTGTATTGAAATGCTTTGAGAGGCAGGTCATGGCCAGAATTAATATGTATTTATGCAGAGATCTGGATCCACTGCAATTCACCTTTTGTCACAATCGCTCTACAGCAGATGCAATATCGCTGGCTCTCCACTCAGCTCTGGAACACCTCAAAAACAGCAATTTATACATTCGCCTGCTCTTCATCGACGATAGCTTGGCCTCCTCCTCACTGATTATCAATGTCTCCTCCTCACTGATTATCAACACTGACACACCCCAAGGATTCAAGCTCAGCCCACTGCTCTACTCATTATACACCCATGACTGTGTGGCCAGGTACAATTCCAATACCATTTACAAGTTTTCCGATGACACCACAGTTGTCGGCAGAATCACCAACAACGATGAGGAAGTGTACAGGAAGGAGAGAGATCAGCTCGTTGATTGGTGTAATGGCAACAACCTTGCGCTCAATGTCAGCAAAACCAAGGAGATGATTGTGGACTTCAAGAGGAAGTCGGAGGAACATAATCCAGTTCTCATCGAGGCCAAGTAGTGGAGAGGGTCAACAACTTCAAATTCCTGAGTGTCAGCATCTCTAAGGATCTGTCCTGGAGCCTGCATGTTGAAGCAATCATATAGAAATCTTGCCAGCAGCTATACTTTGTGAGGTGTCTGAGGAGATTCAATATGTCAATGAAGATTCTCAAATTTCTACAGGTGTACCATGGAGAGCATTCTGGCTGGTTGGATCATTAATTACCTGTATGGAAGCACCACTCAGGACAAGAATAAACTCCAGAGGACTGTTAATTTGGCCTGCGACATCACAGGTACTAGACTTCACTCCATCAAGAACATCTACCAGAGGTGGTGTCTTAAAAAAGCAGTCTCTATCCTCAAAGACCTCCACCACCCAGGCCACGCCCTCTTCACTCTGCTACCATCAGGGAAAAGGTACAGGAGCCTTGAGTGGCACACGGACAGCTTCTTCCCCGCTGCCATCAGATTCCTGAATAATCAGTAACCATAGACACTGACTTACTTTTCGTGCACTATTTTTTTATATATTTATTGGTATAAGGTGGTTTATAATGTGAGTATTTCCACTGTGATGCTGCCACAAAGCACTGAATTTCATAACTTGTTCATGAGAATAAATCCTGATTCTGATGACGATAACTTGGTGATGCACCATCAATAACTCCAAAAGACTAAAAAGTTATGTAAATCTGACAGGCTTTTATTAGTAATAGAATGGAGGCACATCCATGCTGGTCGACTGTCCTGAACTGGGGAGGGGGCTGTGAGACTGTCACCTTCATTCAGGAGTCTGTGGGAGGAGCCACGGGTATAGTCAGCCAAATGAGCATGTCCAGAAAAACTAAATATACATAGTGGTTTTACACACTTTGACTATTTTGCAATCTGAAATCAAGCAGCATTTTTTGTGTGTTCCCTGGGCAAGCATGACCATTGGTTCTTCCCATCTAGCAAGTTAAAATATGTTAACTTTTAAATACGTTTTCAATCACTGTCATACACTATAACATTAAACTGCCTCACATTCTATCAGTTAACAAATCACAAATATCCCACCCCTCCTTTCCAAATGTAACATTCCCATTTTTCTCAGTTTGGATAATGGGGTTGTGGAGTCAACAGTTTCAACAAGTATGCTATCTCCAGTTCCAAAACGTCACCCTTTCAACCACTACCACCACCAACCCAACCACCTCTCCAGAAAACCAGTTGGCATTTTAATTCTTCGATATTCAAAAGCAGATGAGCAGAAATTTCTCCAACATTGATAAAACAGAGCTAGACTTCAAGACGTGGGAGCAGAATCAGACTTTTCAGCCCATTATCTGCTCCACCATTTGAGTCGTGACTGATACATTTTCCTCTCAACCCCATTCTTCTGCCTTCTCCCTAATAATCTTTGACACCTTTACAAATCAAGAATCTTTCAACCTCCACTTTAAATATACCCAATTACACCTCCACAGCTGACTGTGGCAACAGATTCCATAGATTTTATCACCCATTGACTGAAGAAATTTCTCCTTCCCTCTGTTCTAAAGGGTCGCCCTTATTTTGTGAGGCTGTGCCTTCTGGTCTTAGACTCTCCCACTACTAGAAACATATTCTCTACATCCAGTCTAGCCAGCCAGCCTCCTTTATAAACTCTAGTCCAAAGCCACTGACTAAATTTTATTTCCTCTGGCAACTACATGAATCTGAACCTGGCTGTTCACTATTTTAGTGTCACACTTAATCAAAAGAGAAGCTTTGGATGCCATTGTAGATATGACATCTTTTCTCAGTTAATTTGTTGCTGAAGTGTTGACTCCTATTCTAATGCACTGCCATGTTCCAGATAAATTTGAGGTCATCCAAAACTTGGTCACCTGTCTCTTGAAACTTGTTCAAAGAAGTTTATTGGAAAGTTTCCCATGGATACAGAAGTGGTTAATTTTTGATATTCCCATTAATTAACATCACTAATAATTGGATTGAGATATATCATGTTGTACTGTCTACTACATGGAATAACAACTGATGAAGCTGTTTTCCTCTTCATTTCATTCCTTGATATCTGATGTATCAATTCAAGCCATTAACTTTTGATATTAAGAATAAATGAAGGAAAATATTTGAGACAAAATAGTTGGTGTAGAAATAGGTTATTAGTTTTTTAACATGTTTTTACAAACCCTCACTGACAAAAGGCAAAGGAGGAAAAACCCAACACCCAACCCCAACCAACCAATTTTCCCTTGCAACCGCTGCAATCGTGTCTGCCTGTCCCGCATCGGACTTGTCAGCCACAAACGAGCCTGCAGCTGACGTGGACTTTTTACCCCCTCCATAAATCTTCGTCCACGAAGCCAAGCCAAAGAAGAAAAAAAAACAAACAAACACCAACTCACAGAGGCCTTTCCCACCCCCCCCCCCCCCCGCACCCTTCAACCTAAGTCAGAGAGTAAAATAATTTTACAGGTCCTTCAGCCCAACTTGTTTATGGAGACCAAGTTGTCTACCCAAACTTGACCCCTTTGCCTTAATTTGGTCCATATCCATCTAAGCTTTTCCAATTATGCACCTTTCTAAATGTCCTTTAAATGTTAAATCAAGTTAAGTCATCAAATTTATTATCAACTGATTGTACGCTCCCTCATTGCTATTTGTGATTCTGCCGACAACTGCGGTGTCTTCAGCAAATTTGTACACAGCATTGGAATTGTGCCAGGCCACACAGTCATGGGTGTATAATGAGTAGAGCAGTGGGCTAAGCCCACATCCTCGAGGTGCACCTGTCTTGATAATCAGTGAGGAAGGGACATTGCTTCCAATTCATACTGACTGTGGTCTTCCAATGAGAAAGTCAAGGATCCAGTTGCAGATGGGGGTACAGAGGCCTAGAGCTGATTAGATGTCTAATAAACTAATGAGTAGGAACAAACTCAAGATGAAAATCTTAACCTCATGAAAGTCGTAATTCAGAATAGTCATGAAATTTAAATATTTTGTTTAGACAATAAAAGTGATCTTGAAAAAATTTATGAATTATTTAAAAGAAAGACCTCTTGAAAAAGGGTAAGCTGAAATGGAAAGTTGGCAAAAGAGTGCAATGAGCCGAATTGACACAGATTAATGAAGTTACATTCTGTCTGCCTTTATTCAATACTGTAACAATAATTGATGCTGCATTTTGAAAGTAATTGGTATAGCCCAGAAATCAATTAGTTAAGCATATCCAGTGATGTGTTGAAGGTATATATCAAGTTGAACTGGCATTTTCTTGAGTACAGTTGCAAATTTATCATATCATTAGACTTCATGATACAACACATTTATCACCTTTACTGAAAAACTGATGACATGGCATTCTTCCTATCAGCAGTGGCTGGTAATTTTATCAACACATTCTAATTTGTCTCCTGAAGTCATGGAAATGTGGGAGTGGTGCTTGCAACCAAGTGAGCTGCTGCCATAAACCAGCCCCTATCTACTCCTTCCACCTGGTCCTCTTTTCACTCACTTCTCTTCTACATTTTGCTCAATAAAGGGTTTCAGTTTCAAAAATCAAACATTCTTTTTCTCCCACTGATGCTGTTCGACCTGCTGAGTTCCTCGAGCAGATTGTATTGAGCTTCAGATTCCAGCATCTGCAGTTTCCTGTGTCTCCATCCTTCTGGTAAAGGTGGTGTGGCATTGTAGCTGGGTACAGAGTAGTGGACTAGATTATCAGTAGGTGTTATTTTAGAGGTCAAATAAAAATGTGATTTTTTTTTCAAATTTTAGATCCTGTTATTTATATGCTGCTTGAATTATTATTTCACAACTCTATCTATGTATTCCAATGTTCTCCTGCTGCCAGATTTGAATGCTATCCTCCCATTTGGCTTTGACCTTTGCCCAAGCTTCTTTATCTTTTCTGGATATCTACATATATACCCTCTATTTTCTATCAGGCTGTTGAATATCCCCTTGTTACATGAATCATGGACTGCACTGACACAACTAAAAGGATTGCCTGTACTATAGTAACACCACTTTTTTCTTCCACACTGCTCCTTGTGAATATTTATTATATATCTATCTTTTGTACGTATTATTTATTTTTAATTTAATATCGACTATTGTTCTTTTATGGAGTACCTGTACGGCTGCAGCAAGTAAGAATTTTGATGCACAAATACAATGTACAATGTCTATATTGTGATTGCTCACCCACGCAACAGGCGAACTGGCTCAAGGAGTTGCGGGCAAGTCCAAGGCAGATCCGACTATAAAAGCTCCGAGTGCGGGGCAAGCATACAGGCTGGCGGCTGACATCAGTTCCGCCCCGCACGTTGTGGTGGTTGCTGGGAGAGGGTATTTAAGCGCTCGGCTTATGAATAAGTAAAGCAGTTGGTTCATCTTGGTTCAACTCACCTTTGACTCTGCGTGGTCTTTTGCTCGTTGCATGACTACATTGGTGACCCCGTCAGACAAAACAGCATTTGGACCCAACAATGACTGACCAAAGCATGCAGAATACAGTTTCACTCAAACTGTTGACTTTCTGGACCTCACAGCTGCAAATCTGGTTTGAACAGGACGAAGCCCAATTCCAGGTCAGGCAAATCATTTTTGATGCCACAAAAAACTACTATGTGGTCAGTTCATTGGACCGAGAAACACCAGTCCAACACCAGCCACCAGTTGTGGACAGGTACAAGACAATTAAGGCACTCCCAATCTGTACTTTTGGCCTCTCCCACCATGAACGCACAGCACGGTTGCTGTACATGCATGGCCTAGGTGACCGCACGCCATTGCCCTTAATGTACGAGATGCTGGCACTAGCAGACGGCCATAAGCCATGTTTACTGTTCGAACAAGTCCTTCTCGAGCAGATGCCAGAAGATATCTGCCTCTTCATCGCTAACATCGATTTCAGTAACCCACATAAAGTAGTGGCCTATACAGATATCCTGTGACACACCAAGCAGCATGGTGGGGCCTCCATTGACCAAGTTGCTGCATCATACCTAAGGCCCAAGCCTTCCCCATGCCACCAAAAAGCCAATGATGCAGGGAGCGACACAAGTTTGGATCGTTGGTGTTTTTTAAATTACCAAAAGTGGGGTTCAGGAGCCCACAATTGCTGCCCACCCTGTTCTATTCTGGGAAACAGCAGGGCTGGCCGTCGCTAATGGCTACGGCAGCTGGCTGCTGTGATAGCTTCCTTTACTTGTGGGACTGACACTCCAGGCAAACATTCCTCGTAGACACAGGAGCAGAGGTTAGTATCTTGCCCCCTTCGAGCCATGACACCCATGCCAGGAAGTCAAGGACCGGCACTCACCTCTGCCAACAACAGCAGTTCTTCCACATATGACACGCAAAAGAGTGTCCCACTACAGTTCAAATCCAGCTGTTTCACCTAGTCGTTTACACTGGCAGCAGTGTCATGTCTTTATTGGGTGCAGATATCCTCTGGGCGCACTGCCTTCTAGTGGACCTCAAGGGATGGCACTTAGTGAATGCCAAGACTTTCCAAACTTTCTCACTCCACAAAGCCAAGTTACTAGCCCCATACCTGGACCGCCCCACCGCCGACAGCAACCAGCAACCCCCAACACTTACCATTGGCTGGCCGACACCCCAGCAGGCTGCAGGCAGCAACACCAACTCCTTGACGCTGTCTCTTCAGGCCCAACTGTTTGTGTGACGTCATCACATAGGACTCCACTGTCCCCATTACAAGTCTCTGCATCAGTAACCCTCGACCAGGACTTCCCCCAACCCTTCAAAAAAGCTATGGATCTGATTAAAGTGCATGGACACTATACCAATTGCTTATTTGACTCTGTGTCAACTGGCAGTTTTATCCGCCTAGACCTAGCCCACCGTTGCGGACTGGCTATTCTCCCCATTGCACAGAGAATTTCATTGCTGACCAGATCGCTCTCGACTGGGGTAAAGGGGTACAGCATGGCGACCCTGAAAGTACAGGGCATCACGTTCACAGACTTCAAACTATTAGTCCTTCCCCAATTGTGCACTGCTGGGTCTGGATTTTCAGTGCCAGTTTCAGACTGTTTCCTTGCCCTTTGGGGAGCCTCACATTCCACTCTCTGTCTGTAATCACTCCACCCTGGAATTCTCCTGCCAGCGGCAGCCCGAGCCACTCACCCCCGTGCCCCGGGGCCGCACCTGTAGTCTCTCCGCCAGCACTTTTCGCAAATCTTACCCCTGGCTGGAAGTCTGTGGCCATCAAAAGCTGGCAATATAGTTATGAACACAGAAAATTTATCACAAGTGAGGTGCACAGACTGCTGGACGTGGGCATTATTGAACCTAGCTCGAGTCCATGGAGGGCCCAGGTGGTGGTTGTTAAAAATGGGGAGAAGCTGCAGATGGTGGTTGACTACAGCCAGACAATCAACTGCTTCACGCTTTTGGATGCATAACCCCCTTCCACGGATCATGGATGTGGTGAATCAGATCGCCCAATACCGTGTATTTTCCACCATTGACCTACGTTCGGCCTATCATCAGCTCCCGATCCACCAAGAAGACCGATCTTTCAGGGCCTTTGAAGCAAACGAGCGGCTGTATCAATTCCTCAGGGTACCCTTTGGGGTCACAAATGGCATTGCGGTCTTCCAGTGGGAAATGGACCGGATGGTAGACGAGAACGGGCTGACTGCTACTTTCCCGTATCTTGTCAATGTCACCATCTGCAGCCATGACACGGAGGATCATAATGCCAACCTTGAGAAATTTTTTCAGACTGCAACTCAGCTACATTTGACCTACAATTTTGACAGGTGTGTCTTCCGGACCACTCGGCTCGCAATTCTGAGTTGTGTGGTGGAGAACAGGGAGATTATGCCGGACCCTGACCGCATGCATCCCTTCATGGACTCCCCCCACACCCCACACCCAGAAGGCACTCAGACGCTGCCTGGGTTTTTTCTCTTACTATGCCCAATGGTTTCCACACTATGCCGATAAGGCATGGCCACTCATCAAGACCACCTCCTTCCCCCTGTCAACCGAAGCCAGAGCAGCCTTCAACCGCATCAAATCGGACATCGCTGCAGCAACGCTGCACGCCATCGACGAGTCCATTCTGTTCCAAGTCGAGAGCGATGTGTCCGACTTTGCACTGGCAGCCACTTTGAACCAGGCCGTCCGGCCAGAAGATTTTTTCTCCAGAACCCTCCAGGGTCCTGAGAGCTGACACTCCTCTGTCGAGAAGGAGGTCCAGGCCATAGTCAAAGCAGTATGTTATTGGAGACACTACCTCACTGGCAGGTGCTTTATGCTGCTGACCGACCAATGTGCAGTCTCCTTCATGTTTAGCAATACCCAGCGAGGTAAGATCAAGAATGACAAAATCGCCAGGTGGAGAATCGAGCTCTCCACCTTTAATTATGACATACTGTATCGGCCAGGTAAACTCAACAACCCGCCAGATGCGCTCTCCAGGGGGACTTGCGCCAACATGCAACTGGACAGGCTGCAGAGACTCCACGAGGAGCTCTGTCATCAGGGGTCACTAGGTTCGCACACTTTGTCAAAGCTGGCCACCCGCCGTACACGGTCGAGGAGATTCGCTCCATGACCCAAGCATGCCCGGTGTGCGCTAAGTGCAAGCCCCACTTCTTCCGTCCAGAGAATGCCCATGTCATCAAAGCCACCCCCCTCTTTGAGCATCTCAGCATAGACTTCAAGGGGCCCCTACCGTTGACCAACGGTAACACCTACATCCTTACGGCCATCGACGAGTACTCCCGCTTCCCGTTCACTGTGCCCTGCTCAGACATGACTGCCTCCTCAGTCATAGAGGCCTTGCACAGCATCTTCGCCATCTTCAGATACCCCAGTTACATCCACAGTGACAGGGGGTCCTCGTTTATGAGCGCAGAGGTGTGGCAGTTCCTTCTGGAGCATGGTATTGCTTCAAGCAGGACCACAAGCTATAACCCACCCGGTAATGGGCAAGTCAAAAGAAAGAATGCCACCGTCTGGAAAGACGGTTACGCTTGCCCTCCAGTCCAAAGGTCTCCCCACCTCTTGCTGACAGGACATGCTCACTAGTGCCCTACACTCCATCTGCTCCCTCCTATGCACCACGACCAATGCCACCCCCCCCCCCACCCCCCCATGAAAGGATGCTCTCTTTCCCGAGGAAATCCAAATCAGGATCGACCATACCGGCGTGGCTCATGGTTCCCGGTCCAGTCCTCTTACGACGCCACGTCCGGTACTCAAAGAATGACCCCTTGGTTGACTGAGTGACTCTGCTCCATGCAAAATCCGCATTATGCCTACGTTGAGTACCCGGACAGGTGGGAGGACACAGTCTCGGTAAGGGACCTAGCCTATGCCAGATCAGGTGCAGCAGTGCCTATAACCCAACTTCCCCCTATTCCTTCTCCCCCAGGTCATGTGCTTGAACAGAGGGACCAGCACCACCCCACCAGCTCAGGCCAGACTGTTGACAATGCCGTTGGGGAATTGAACGAAGCAGTGGCCGCACCCTACGGGCCTGCTGGCGACACGACTCCAGCGACCCCAATCCCGGCACCAAGGCAGTGACAGCCCCTAACCTCCATCCACCCCAGGGTCAGTTCTCAAAGGGGTGAATGTGATAGTTCAGATTCTATCACCAATGTGTATATGTACATATGTACAGATTGTAGTGTAGGATGACTGTGATTGGCTGAGAGTGTAGCCACACCTAATGGCATGTCTTAAAGGATTGGTCCTAGCCAGACCAAGTCATTCTGGGCTGGTCAACCTACTTGTGATATGCTCCAGTCTTTTCGTTAATAAAAGCCTTGGTTTGGATCAACAAGTCTTTGGTTCTTTCCACGTGCACTACAATACACTGCATGCATATTGAAGCATAAAGGCAATAACGTAACCTAACATATCCGTCATTCAACCAAAATAGTTTTCAAAGTTGCAACTTGTTGAAGTGTAAATGAAAATTTCAAAGATGCAATCGATATTACGTCGAATGCTTAAGGTTTTCTCAAGACATTCCAGTATCGGTTTCATCTATCCTTTGCGGAACAAACAGGTGAAAATCACTGATTCAGAACTTAGTATCAGTCATATCATGTGGAGGTCAAATCCATGGCAGGAGACCATTGTTATTTTGGTTGGATGGCGGAGAAAGGGCAGGATCAATAGACATTTGCACTGAAATGGATCAGTCTCTACACTCACGGTTCTGCCTCGATGGTGCGTTCGAGCGCCACGTAATTGCTGGGGATATATCCCTGCCGGCCATCCCCTCGTGTTAGCGAGTGAGCGAGCCACCAGTTGTCAAGCGACTGGTCGGTCACCTCCAGCCTCTCCCCCGACTCGAAACTCAGGTCTTCGGGCGTCCGAGCCGAGTACTCATACAAAGCCACGTAGATCCTGCGCTGCTCGCCGAACCGCCTTGCCGGCTGCGGCTCCGGCTGCGGCTCCGGGGGCAGCTGGCGGGGGGCTGCGGTTTGGCCGGCGACCTCCTTCACCACCGCCAGCTCCCCTTCTTTTGGATTGTACTTTCTGAAGAACCTGGGACAGAGACACTCCAGCCAAACACAATGAATCCGGATGAAATTCCCCATGGCTCTTATCTATGTCGCCTCTGCATCGAGACCACGGAACTCTCTTTCCCCACCCCCCCCCCACCCCAAAAAAGTCAAAGTTTTAATATATAAAAAGGAAAAAGCCTTGGAGGCGGAATTCTTTAGCAAATTCCATTGGCCGCTCCGCTTGGATCTCAAACCAGGAAGTGCACCTGCCAGGAAAAGGTAGCAGGAATAGGCTGACACACCTCACCCGTATCCCACAATCTGGCTGAGGTCACGTCCCTCATTCATTGATTTACTTCAGTTCCTGCTCTGTCCAGACCTTCTCAGCACGGGGCGCCTTTATTCAGAAGCAATAATACCCGAGGCGTGATGTCCTTGCACGAACACATTTTGAGTTTGGAGCGGGGTCTTGCCCCGTGATGACTGGGAATCCCCTTCGCTCTCGGGAGGAAAAAAGTTTTTAAAAAGAGTGAATAAAGGTTGAAGTCGTTAAAAAAAATGATTATAGCTGATGGACTAGAGAGGGAAAGAGCAACTAGTTAAAAAAAAGATTTTTTGAGAGAGAATATTTGGGAGGTAAGTTTTAACCTGAAGGATCTATAAATAAGTAATTTTTTTTTTAAATGGTATAGATCGAATGCAACATTCGAGAGATCCAGTTAGGAGTGAAGGACTCACTTCTACGGAGTCATGAGTGCTGGTGTGATTCTGACCGCAACTCGAATAGATCAGGGTTTTAAGGACGTATCATTAATAATGTATGTCTTTGGTGTGTGGGGGAGGGGGTCCTATCTTTTTCTTTTTTTCTTTCTTTTCCTTTTCTCAATCCACCTAAATCTATAAATAAAAAAGAAATATAATCGTGTTTTAAAAATGAGAAAGATGGGAGTAGAAAAATGGATGGTTAGTAGATTTAGTAAAGTGATCTGATGGCTGGGGAAAAAATGAATTATATTAGTATTAATAATAACGGGATACAGAATCAAATAAAGGGGGGAAAATTATTAGTATGTATGAAAAAGGCAAAAATGGATATTGCCTTTTTTCAAGAAACACATTTGACAGAAAAAGAAGATGGAAAATTAAAAAGAGATTGGGTAGGAACTGTCATAGCATCTTCATTTAATTCAAAAGCTAGAAGTACACCAATATTGATAAATAAAAATTTACCAGTGAAAATACTAGATACAATTGCAGATGTAGCAGGAAGGTATGTTATGGTAAATTGTCAGAGTTATTCAGAACAATGGACCTTAATATATGCACCTAAAGTAGATGATGGTAAATTTCTACAAGATATTTTTATGCAATTATCAAATGCTAAGGGAAAAATCATATTAGGGGGAGATTTTAATTTTACTTTCGACCCTAAATTAGATAGATCAGGAGCTAAAATGATGAAAAATAAATAGCTAAAATAGTAATAGATTTAATGAAAGACATGCGGTGAGTCACTCTGTGGAGAAGTGCAAGAGATTATTCTTTTTACTCTTTTTGACATAAAACATAGGTTTTTAATTTCTGAACCATTTCAATTTAGAGTGCAATGAGTTCTATCAGATCAGTCACCTTCAATTTTGTCAATTTTGTTGGAAGAAGAACAAAAAATAGGTTATAGGTAGAGGTTAAAAACAACATTGCTGAAGAAAAAAATAATTTTTGTGACTTTATGAGACAACAGATCATTTTTTCTTGAAACTAGTAATGATTCAGTAACGAGTAAGTTTATGATATGAGACTATATGAAGGCATATTTAAGAGGTCAAATAATAAGTTATATTTCAAAAGTAAAGAAGAAATATATGAAAGATGGATCAGTTGGAAAAAGAAATAATGAAATTAGAGAAGGAAATACAAGGGGAAAATTAGGAGAAAAGAATATTGTTAGAATTTTAAAAATTAAGATTGAATACAAAACAAACTTAAGAGAACGGAGGGAGATATAATGAGATCGCAACAAAAATATTATGAATTAGAGGAAAGGGCTCTTAAAATATTAGCTTGGCAGTTAAAGGGAGAGCAGGTTACCAGAACAATATTGCCACTAATAAAAGCACTGGTCAAATTATCTATAAAATGCAGGAAATAAATGATAATTTAAAGGAATTCTATGCCAAACTTTATCAATCAGAATCTTTGAAAGATGATAATAAAAGAGTATTTGCTATGTTAAATTACCTGTGTTAGATGAATATGAAAAATTAGAATTATCTAATACTTTTTCTGAAATAGATGTCTATGAGACCTTGATATCATTACAGAATAATAAAACACCAGGTGAAGATGGTTTTCCACCAGAATTTTAGAAAGAATTTAAGGAGTTATTAGTGCCTATATTAATGGAGGTATTAGACCAAATGAAAGAGTTACATAACCTACCAGAATCTTTTAAAACAGCATTAATAACAGTAATTCTCAAGGGAAGGATTGTTTTCAACCTTATTCATATAGACCTACATCATTATTGAATATGGATTATAAAATTGCAACAAAATTATTAGCTAATTGGTTAGTTAAATTTTTACCCGAATTAATATATATGGATCAAACTGGTATTATTAAAAATAGAAGAGGCAGATAATATAGTTACATTTTTAAGTTTGATAAATGTAGCACAAAATAGAAAGATACCAGCAGGAGGGGCTGCATTAGATCCAGAGAAAGCATTTGATATATTGAAATGGGATTTCTTGTTTAAAACACTTAATGCTTTTTGGATTTGAAATACTTCTGTAAATTGGATAAAAGCATTGTATGATCAGCCAAAAGCAAAAGTGGTTACGAATAGACAAATATCAAAACCTTTTTTGTTAGAAAGGTCCTCTTGACAAGGTTGTCCATTGTCACCTCTTTTATTTGCATTAGCAATAGAGCCATTAGCAGAAATAATTAGATGTGATAAAGAAATTAGGGGATTTAAGATGGATCATAAAGAGCATAAAATTAGTTTGTTTGTGGATGATGTTATACTATATTTAACAAGGTGAGAAATATCATTAAATAAGTTGAATAAGAGATTAATAGAATATGAATCAGTTTTAGGTTATGAAGTTAATGTTGATAAAAGTGAGGTGATGCTTATGGTTGATGGATTATTCACAATGTAAGAGACTGACAAAATTTAAGTGGCAAAATGAAGCAATTAAATATTTAGGAATAAAAATTGATAGAAATAGAAATAATTAATTTAAGTTAAATTATTCAACACTATTTAAAAAAATATAGAAGATCTGAGAAGATAGAAAGATTTACCAATAATGTTACTAGGATGCGTGAATTGCATTAAGATTAATATTTTTTCCAAGAATACAATATTTATTTCAATCATTACCCATTCATGTACCAGAAATATTTTTTTTGGAATTTGAATAAAACTATCAGAGAATTTATTTGGAGAGGTTAAATGTCAAGAATTGGTCTTGAAAAATTAACATGGAAATTTGATCACGAAGGACAAAGATTACCGAATTTTAAAACTTATTATAAAGCAGCTCAATTAAGATTTTTGTCCTCCTGTTATCAAGTGGGTGAGAAAACAGCTTGGGTTCAGATTGAAATGAATAAAATTGGAGAAACTGTTCCAGAACAAATTTTGTATAAATGGAATAGTGAATTGTTTAAAGGAAAAGTGAACGTACCAATTTTAAAACATATATTGAAAGTGTGGAATGGGTGTCATATGGAGAGAGGGATAAAAAATTATTAATTACCTAAAATGTTTTTAAAACAAAATCAACTTATTCCTTTTATTTTGAATAATTCTTTAATTGATAATTGGTATAGTAAAGGTATATAGAGAATAACAGATTATTTCTTAGGATTTTTTTTCTTAACTTTTGATCAATTAAAAGATAAATACAATATTGTTACAAGCCCAGAGGACCCATAAACCCAGCAGAAATAGATATTCACCAAGAAAAATGGTTACTTAAACATGAAAACAGAATCACACCTTAACTTAACTAACCTAACTTCCAGTTCTAAGTGCATGTGTATGTAATGTGTGTGTAAGTTCAGAAACATTATTTGGCTCACAGTCCAATCTCACTTCTTATTCCTCCAATTTCACTGGTTGCAGGCAATTCTTATACTGTGCACAGAATTTAGCATTTACAAAGTTCACCAAGCTTTGGTGCTTGAAAGGTAAATGGTTACTGCTCTGGTTTTCAGAGAGAGATTTGTTGTTCCTTTTTAATCAGCCACTCCAGTGTCTTGCTGATGAAACTTCAGGGTTCTCCAGATGATAACCTCTTTCTTTCAAGTCATCACAGAGTTCCTTTTTGTTTCCTTTATTCCAAATGAAACATTAGACAGCCAGTCCTCTCTTCTTGCATAAACCACAAGGGTTTTGACCAGGCCATCTTCAGAACAGGCTTGCCAGCTTGTTCTTTTCCTGTCCCAGCTACTTCTGCTGGCTGTATCACTATCAAGTGATCTCTGTATCTCTCTCTCCCTCTCTCTGAGGGAAAGCCTGTTTGACTCTCTCTGCTTGCAAAACCACGTGACCATCTCAGAACAGCAAGTTCTCTTCCAGACAGCAGCGGCTCCAACATGCTCTTTAATCTGTTGCCTTTTGTAAACAATAATCCATTAGTGAAGTCTTTTGACCACTCTTTAAAAGCTCTTTCAAAAGCTCTGGAGCCGATAAGTCTACCATGGGGAAGAGCTCCAGTATTTTAAATAATATCTGTGTTTGTACATAACCTACTCTAACAAACCTTTCCCAATTTATCTCCCAAAAACATAATCATATACTCTATACACTCTGTCACAATATACATAATAATACAATTTTTGCATATTATCAATTAAAATTGTATTTGA
This sequence comes from Narcine bancroftii, assembly GCF_036971445.1. Taxonomy (NCBI): domain Eukaryota; kingdom Metazoa; phylum Chordata; class Chondrichthyes; order Torpediniformes; family Narcinidae; genus Narcine; species Narcine bancroftii. The sequence continues at coordinate 175,106,120 of NC_091474.1, read as the reverse complement.
AAAAAAGACTGGGAGCAGATTTGAGAGCCCTAAACAAAGTCAATTTGAAGATATAATAACAGATACATTTGTTGTTAAGAAATTTATTACTAATATGCATGTAAAATTACAAGAGTCTATAAAGAAAAAGAATATAAATCAAAAATCCAATAGGAGAAAGATTTAAATATACAATTTCAGGAGGTGATTTGGTCAAAATTATGTTATAATACAATTAATATAATTATGAATACAGTCAATGTTAGATATCAAATGGTTCAATATAATTTTATTCATAAATTGTATTGTATTCAACATACATTAAATGGACGTAATCCTAACTATTCAAGTAAGTGTTTTGATGTGTGAAAGAAAAAGGGATTTTTTTGCATTCAGTATGGTCTTGTGAAAAAAAAAGTGGAAAGGTTTTGCAATGAACTGGGCTGATTATTCGGGCAAATTATGAAGATAAAGATACCAAAGAATCCAAGAATACTTTTTACTTAGAGATAGGCACATTAATTTCTCCATTTCCTGAGAATTCTCAGGAAATCAATCTACAGGAGAAGTTATTGATGTCCTTCCATTGTTGCTCTATTGAAAGTGTGCTGGCTTTCTGCATTCCCATGTGGTTTGCCAGCTGTACAGCAGATAAGAGGTTATCGATATGGCCCAGAAGATTATTAGAAGAATTATTTTGATCTCGCTGTATCAGGAAGGCAAATAATATTCTTAAGGATTCTATTCATCTGGGCCACCATTTGGGTAGAAAATATAGGTGCATTAAATCACGGATTAATAGGTTCAAGAACGGTTTCTATAGTAGAGCCATCTGAGAATTAAACTCCACTAATTAGTGTATTTTTGTATTGATTTTAGCGCCACTGGTTTTTTTTTGTTTTTGTTTTTATTGGTTTTTTTATATATTCATGTATGCTGTATTTGTGAGTACCACAGGTTGCGGATTTAATTTTGTTGTTTTTTTCTATCACAAGAATAAAGTACTTACTTACTTATCTAGTTAGGTTTGAGCAAATGCCTCTAAACTCTTTGGAGGGCACTTCATCCTACAGCAAGACAATGATCTTAAGCATAATGTTAAAGCAACAGAAGAGCTTTTCAAACCTAAAACCTGGAAAATTCTTGAATGGTCAAGTCAGTCACCTGATCTCAATCTAACTGAGTAGGCCTTCCATATGCTGAAGAGAAAACTTAAGCAGACAAAGCCCTCCAAACAAGCAGGTGCTGAAGATGGCTGAAGTAGCGGCCTGCAGAGCATCACCAGAGAAGAAACTCAGCACCTGGTAATGTCTATGATCACAGACTTCAAACAGTCATTGCATGCAAGGGATATGCAACAACAGTGGTTCTCGACCTTTTTATTTCCACTCAAATACCAGTTTAAGTATTCCCTATACCATAGATGCTCTGTGATTAGGAAGGGATTGCTTAAGGTGGTATGTGAGTGGAAAGAAAAAGTTTGAAAACAACAGTTTTAATCATACCTAATAGACTTGTTATGTGCACAGTTTCATTACTCCAAAGGAAATGAGACAATGACTAGTTTTCTCAAGCAAAATATTTCAGTAAAAATTGGGTCCTGAAGAGTGATTTTCAACCTCTCACATTACCACCTTAAGCAATTCCTTACTAATCACAGATGGCATAGGGATTACTTGAAGTGGTATGTGAGTGGGAAAAAAATGGTTGAGAACCACTGGGTTACAAAGTACCAAACATGACTACTTTAATATACATACCATTGGTATGTCCCAAATATAATAGTGCCCTGAAATGAGAACACTATGCATAACAAGTGCTGAAATTTCTACATGGTTTTTTTAAAGTTTTTTTTTATTTTTCACACTATGAACCATATTAACCAAAATACACACAAACATTTCCCTCTTGAATATACACAGTGTCATTTTCTCCCCTTTTTTCCACCCTCCATTCCCTCCCTCCTTCCCACCCCCCTCCGTATTGTAAGGTAAAACATCATGAGATGGGAATGTGTAGGGAGTTACCCTGTACAGGGCAGTAACAAGAAGGGGAGGTGTCCTTGTACTCCTGTTAGGTAAAACATCATGAGATGGGAATGTACTGGGCAGTAACAAGATGTGAATGCATCCTTGTACTTACAAGATAAGAGAGACATTGATGGATTGAGAGGCAGGAAGCGAGCAGGGAAAGGATAGCAACAGTTTTAGTCATTGGACAAGTAATGATATGATGATGTTCTAAGCACATATCCAAGGGTATAAAAAATCACCATTTTGCTGATAACGGCAGAATGCATTCTCCGACTAACCTGGTTGGTCGCAAGTGTTACAATCCGGTAATAAAGAACAAAGAACCCTGATTTCGACTCAGCCTGGTGTTTGTCTCACTCATTCATGAACAAAGCAGACCTAACAATTTGGTGACCCCGACGTGATGGGTGAGTGAACACTGGACGACGGTTTCTGTTTTTTCTGACAATCATCTCAGCCGGCTGATAAAAAGGTCCAGAGAAGCCTGTTTTAACAAAATTCTCTTTTTTTTTTTTAAATCTTTATGATTGTCAGTAAGAACTGGAGATCGGACAAATTAGACGACCACAATTGAAGGTCGCATGCCAGGATTGTAACACGTAAGTGATTACAGACAAGATAAAAGTCCTTAAGGTGTTTGAATGACATTTATTAAGTGCTTCGCAAGAAACTACTAGAGTTTAAAAGTCTTTATTGTGTCGTTGCAAAGTCCAATAGAGTGAGAAGGTGGTCTATAAACAATTGAGGACCTGAGTTTTCTGCCCTAAACTGGTTATTAAGAGGAGAAATCTCCCACGTGAAGGTTGGGCTTTGAAAGAAAACAAAGGTTCAGGCTTATTGGCCTCAATTGTATCTGAGAGACTGACTTATAAATGTCCGGTAGGTATGATAATGTCTGTACACTTGAGAAGTTAAGAATTTATTTCCCCAATTCGCCGTGGTTGAATACCACAGCAGACACTAGAGACCTTGAGACAACAAAAAAAGTACTCAGGGACGCCTGCCTGGTGAACAAGAACGACGACAGAAGGCTGCGACAGCTGTGTCCGGATCAGGTAGGAGATATTAATGAAAAAGTTGACAAACTCCTAAGAGACACCCAGTTTATTCGAAATACTTTTGATAAGTTAAATGAGGGTATTCCCAACATCACCAAGGAGATAAAGTTACGTAAATTCATAGATTGGTACAGGGAAACAGGACAAAAGTATAGCCCAAATATTTGGTTTTCTAGTTGTAATTTAACTTTCAGACCCCTTTGGGAAAACAGAGAGTGGAAAACGAGCAATCAGAGTATACAGGACAGTCTGAAGTCAATTGGAGGACAAGACTTAGAGACTGTTCTTTTAAAAGATATTAGTCATCCAGCTTGCAAGGAGACATTTTTAAAAGCAATTTTCGTTGACATAGATCCCCTAAACGGACAAAAACCTAAATTAAAACAGGAATTAGAAAGCGGTCCCGCAGCTATGGCTGTACAGTTGCCTGCTAAGACTTTTAACCAAGTTATTAAGGAAATTAATCAGGAATTAGAGGAGTGAAATACCAGTAATGCGGCATTGGAAAAACAAAAAATGCTCCGAAAATGTGTAGACCGCTGGAGGAAGAGGGGTTGGTTACCCGGGGGCACTGAGATGTTCCTGACAGGTGAAAAAAAAAAATTTTAAAACGTAGAGGCTTAGATAAGCTGGAAGAAACAAAACACAGAAGGGAAAGGAAAAGTGCCTGTTTCCAGTTTCCAGCCACGAAGTGTCCGGGTTTGCTCTCTCCCTCCCTCCTTTCACCCTCCCCCCTCTCTCTTCTCTCCCCCCTCTCTCTTCTCTCCCCCTCTCTCTCTTCTCCCCCCCCTCCTCTCTCACCCACTCCCCCTCCCAATCCCAATCTGTGGCGGTGCTGCCCTGAAATCCCCAGGTTGGGCAGGGCAGAGAAATACAATTTGGTTTTAATTTTGTGCCCACAATTCCAGCTCCGCATCAAATGGGATCCTGTTTTATCCTCTCTCCCTCCCTTTTTCCCGCACCCCCACCATTGCGGGATCAGGGCAGACATTGTGGGCTGACGTGTAGCTCACTCGAGCTGGGAGGGAAGGAAGGAGTGATAGTTCCCAGTGGTGGGAGACCCAATCTGATCCAGACCAGTGATCACAGGATGAGAACCTTTTAAAACCTTTGAAACGAAAGTGTTAATCTGAAGACTTTTCTCCCAGTGGGGCCAGTGCAAGGCATTTTCTCTCTCTATCTCTTGTGTTCTGTGTATCTGCCTATCTATCTCTTTCTCTCTCTCTCTATCTCTTTCTCTCTCTCTCTCTCTCTCTCTCTCTCTCTCTCTCTCTCTCTCTCTGGCACCCCAGATGGGATACTGGAGTCACGTCCCTTATATCCAGATATTGAGACACTGGGGTGTGACAAGAACCTCGGGAATAGGGACACATCAGACGAGGTACAGGCCCCTTTAATAAAAATAGAAGGGGGAGTAATAGATGTAGAGACCCCTCTGGAGTCCAAGAAAATAGAAAAGGAGTTAGAGATACAGAAATGGAACATGAAAAAGGTTCAGGATAACATTAAAAACTTAAACAGAGATATTAATGTGCTGGGGCAGATCAGTGAGGATCAAAAAGAATTAATGGTAGGTGTATTTAAGGAAGTGGAAAAGATAACTACAACACTGTCAGGAGAAATTAAAGCTGAAGGAATGGTAATAGGAGTAAAGGACGAAAAGTGTAGTACAGAAGAGGAAACGAGATACGATCCACCATGGGAGGAAAATAGAAGGAAAAGACTCGGGAGGGAGAAAAATAGACATGCCAACCTGGACATAGTTAGGACAAAAGAGAAAGATGTGAAACAACTAAACTATGGCCGAAAAGATTATCTTAGAGATGAACGTGACCAATATACCTTTGACCCTGAGACATTGGAAGCTGATAGGGACAGTGACAGTGACGAAGAAGAGTCAGAACAAGGTGGGATAAATAAATGCATGCCAAGAGTAAAGAAGGAGCAGAAATCCCCAAAATTGAGATATCAATGCCCATTACTGATCACGGGACGGGGAACTCAAAAATATGTACCCTGGTCACGAATGGACTTAGAGAGTTTAATGAAAAAACTACCTCCGTTGAGTAATGGGGCTAGTCCATGGATTTCTTGTTTTGAGCGAGAAACCTGCCAAGAACAATTAGCACTCGCAGATGTCAGAACTATCATGATAAAATTAAAGGCAGAAGGGGCCCTGAAGCAAATAGAGAAAATTGTAAGAAGCAGTAAATTGGGGGATGAAATAGAATTTAACCCACTTCGGAATAAATTTTGGGAAGCACTTAGAGAAACATTTCCTACACCCTATAGTTTGGATGCCTTGGTAACCCTTCAACTAAAGGAAGGAGAGACTGCACACGAGTATTTCACTCGAGCATGGGACTTATGGGAAACAGGGACTGGAGAAAGACCCGACCACAGCCCCTTAGGAAGGGCTCACTTTCGTAATGGGATAATAAACGGACTACCTGCTACGGTTCAAGCAAAATTAAGGGACATTGTGGGATTAGAGACAATGTCAGAGGATTTGTGGAAAAGACACCTGACACATGCAATCAAACGACATCGTCAATCAGAGCATGCTAAGTCAGAAAGTGCGTCCCAGAAGGAGGTGGACAAAACAACCGATAAATTGGTGAGAGCTATAGAACATATAGGGGTTAAATTAGCGGCCCAACAGATAGTCCCACAGGTCATGGGGCCAGTGATAAATCCGGGACCCCAAGTAAGAAATGGTTGGGAAAGACAGCTAGGTACAATGTATAGAGGGGAACATGCAGTATGCTGGTACTGCCAAAATCCTGGACACTACCAGTGGAACTGTCCGGAGGCTGGGAGAGCAAGGGGAAAAAGATTACCCTCTATGAGAGGCTATCGGGGAAGAGGAGTAAACTTAAGAGGACAAGCAAGGGGTAGGGGTGGACACATTGATGGGCCCCAGAGAATCGGGGGGTGGCAGAGTGATCAACAAGTCCAGGCACCTCAGTGTAATGACTATATTGAGGAAGGTGCTGAATTTGATTATTGAAGGTGCCCAGGAGAATCAAAAATCACGCCTCCCTGGGAGCCACCAAAAATTTGGGGGACGGTAAATGGAGAAAAAATTGAATTTATGGTTGACACAGGGGCAGCAGTTACGACAGTGATTAAAAACCCCCAGGGAGCACATTTTCGGGCAAAACATTATCTACAATAGGATTCTCCGGGATAAGGGAAACACAGCCCTATACAGATAACATCGACATGACATTTGGACGACAAAGGGTTAAAACGCCTGTCCTGGTTGTGCCAAGTTGCCCCATTAATTTATTAGCAAGGGACATTCTTACCAAACTAGGAATAACCATACAATGTTCTGAGAAGGGCCTTCGGTTAACATACCCAGGGGATACAATAAGAAGGGGAGGACAGTTTATAGTAATGACCCCATCTAACGCTTCAGAAGACTCTGTGGAGGTTAGTATTTTCTGGAGTCGGCTACTGTATGATGAACCAGGCCCAGGGCTGATTAAACAGTTTTTTGAGTGGAGGGCCAGTATTCCTCGGTATGGGGATTACCATTATCCACTAGATCCTATGCATGTTACATTAAACTACACCATCCACCCGGACCAGGAATATGAGGAGAGGTGGGACTCTCTAAAAGAAGGGAAGACAGAAACGATACATTGTCCATTTATCTTTGTAGGTAAGGAGGGAATAGCTGCTATGGTTGTCATGACAGAAGAACAAATGGAGTGGTTCTGCTTAGGAGTAGAAAGTGTGCCTCATGTGACCTTGGGTATTGCCAAAGATCATCACGCTCGACAGCTGGGTCCGATGGTAAAGGAAGCGATAGGGTGTGAATACAGGCAGACAGAAATCCCAGGATATTCCACCCCGGAGGGAGGAAAATTTGTCAGACTGAATATTGAAGCATGGGACCAGGTAGTGAATGAGAAAGTAGAAAGAGACCGAGCCATAGAAGGAGAAAATATTGATCACAGAGACTCAGACAAATATCTTTCTAATCTGAGTCCACATATATGGACAACGGGGCCCTATGATGTGGGAGTAATAAAAGGAGAGGTATTTCTAGAATTGGCCAACCCCGGGCAGAAACCAATATGGAGAAAACAATACCCTTGTCGCCCAGTCAGGAGGAGGGTATTAAAGGAACGATAGAAGGGTTAATGGAGTCAGGGGTTTTAAGGGCGGCACCTGACAGTATGTGGAACACGCCCATCATGCCTGTTCCCAAACCGGGTAGAAAAGACTGGAGGATGGTACACGACCTCCGGGAGATTAACTTGGCTACCAAGACCATCGGGAGACCAGTCCCAGACCCATATGTAGCACTTAGGGCTCTGAGTCCGGAGCACGAATACTATACTGTCATTGATCTGGCAAACGCATTCTTCTGCTTGAATTTAGCTGAGGAATGGCAAGACTGGTTAACTTTCACTTACCAAGCACATCAGTACACATACACTAGATTACCTCAGGGTTATAAGGACAGTCCAGGACTGTTCAATCAGGCCCTTAGCGAAATCCTAATGAAATTAAAGCTCCCGGAAGATGTTACACTGATTCAGTATGTAGACGACCTACTATTAGCAGGGAAAACGCCACATGGGTGCCTGACAGGGCAGCCAAACAGGTTACTGGTTATCATGAACATATACAGGGGATGATTTTGAGGTCCCATAACAAAAAAAATGAATCTGAAACTAAGGAGACTTGTAGCAGATTGAATGACTACACAGATGAGTTTTGTGGAGGAAGAGTGCTGTACAACTGGCTCCCCGCTAACTGGGATGGTCGGTGTGCTCTAGTAACCCTTAATGCGCCAGTGCTGATTGTCAAAAGGCAGGAGGGAGACGAGGATTCCCTAGAATTGCGCCACACAGAGAGTTGGCTGTGGAGGAAAAGGAGGAGTGTTGGACTCTTGGGGCCGGGAGGAAGGAACCCTGATGGGGTATGGATTGATGCCATTGGCCAAGCCCGGAATATTCCGGACGAATTTAAATTAGCCGATGAGATTGCAGCTGGGTTTGAAAGTTTTCCTGTTTTTAGTGCAATTTTTCCCATCACTGTAAATAAGAATGTTAATAGGATCAACCTTATTCACTATAATGTCCAGCGCCTTGCAAATTTGACCAGGGACGTTGTTGAGGCAATACATCAACAACTGTCAGAAACTTCCCTTATGACACTTCAGAATAGGATAGCGATTGATATGGTCCTGGCAGAGAAAGGTGGAGTGTGTGCTATGTTTGGAGATCTATGCTGCACTTCTATCTCTAATAACACAGGGCCAGATGGATCACTCACTAAGGGGTTAACGAAACTTAGGGCATTGGCGAAAGAATTAAAAGCCCAGTCTGGAGTCTCCAATCCTGTTTTATCCTGGTTACAGGGAGTGTTTGGGAGATGGAGCACATTGTTAGGACAACTTTTGCTGGGTTTGTTCATTTCTGTATCAATTTTTATCACTTGTGGCTGTTGTTGTATTCCATGCATTCGAACGCTGGTCACGAGGACCATAGAGAGAGCCTTTGCTGACCGTGATGAACTCCCTCCGAAATATCAAGCTGTGCAGGCTGTGGAGCAAGACTATCTCACATTACAGGAGACGGAGAAAGTTGCTGAGATCGATCTGGAGTCTGAAGGGGAATGTGATGGGAAGGAGGGATTGTGAATTAGATTGTTACACATATAATTTTAACCTTGCTTGTAACCTAAATATTATAACATTGATTGTAACACAAACATTATTAATCAGATTGTAGAACAAGTATTATGAATTAGATTGTAGACCATATGTTAACTTGGGAATTTACTAATGTACGGGGGGTTAGCTAGTTTTTTGCTTGGGGGCAAATGGGATGAAACTTGTAAACGGGCAATGGGATCGGGGTGACGGATGGGGGGTGTACGCAAAGGAGGGTTGGGGGAGCCCTCGCCCACCAGCCGAACTGCCCTGTGAACAGAACCCGTATAGAGCTTGGCAATAATAGGCGAACTAATGTAACGCGGTGGTAGCATAGTCAGGGCGAGATTGTCCTCTAAAGAGGACAAAGGAGGGATTGTAAGGTAAAACATCATGAGATGGGAATGTGTAGGGAGTTACCCTGTACAGGGCAGTAACAAGAAGGGGAGGTGTCCTTGTACTCCTGTTAGGTAAAACATCATGAGATGGGAATGTACTGGGCAGTAACAAGATGTGAATGCATCCTTGTACTTACAAGATAAGAGAGACATTGATGGATTGAGAGGCAGGAAGCGAGCAGGGAAAGGATAGCAACAGTTTTAGTCATTGGACAAGTAATGATATGATGATGTTCTAAGCACATATCCAAGGGTATAAAAAATCACCATTTTGCTGATAACGGCAGAATGCATTCTCCGACTAACCTGGTTGGTCGCAAGTGTTACAATCCGGTAATAAAGAACAAAGAACCCTGATTTCGACTCAGCCTGGTGTTTGTCTCACTCATTCATGAACAAAGCAGACCTAACAGTATCCACTAAACGTTCAATATAATAAACAAAACAATAAACCCATTAAACAATGTCATCACACAATGAAAATAAACAAGAAAATTGTGTCATCTACTTTTACACATTGGGTCAGTTCATTTCGTCTTCTTCTCATCCTGTCATTTTAGGGGGTGGAGGTCCACGGTAGGCCCTCTCTGTTGTGTTCCATGTACAGTTCCCAAATTTTTTTGAATAATGTGACTTTATTTTTTTAATTATATGTTATTTTTTCCAATGGAATACATTTCTTCATTTCTATGTACCACTGCTATATTCTCAGGTTCTCTTCTGATTTCCATGTTGACATGATACATTTTTTTGCTACAGCTAAGGCTATCACAATAAATCTTTTTTGTGCTTCATCCAGTTTGAGGCCAAATTCTTTAATTCTTATATTACTTAGAAGAAAGTTCTCTGGATTTTTTGGTATGTTGCTTTTTGTGATTTTATTTAATACCTGATTTAGATCTTCCCAAAACTTTTCCACTTTCTCACATGCCCAAATTGCATGTACTGTTGTTCCCGTTTCCTTCTTACAGCAAAAACATCTATCTGATACTGTTGGGTCCCATTTATTTAACTTTTGGGGCATGATATATAGCCTGTGTATATATTTTCCTTTAAGTAGGTTTTCAGTTGGTGGTATGCAAACATTGTACCGTGAGTTATTCCATATTTGTACTTCATTTGTTCAAAAGATAATAAATTATTTCCCAAAAATCAATTTTATATTCTTTTTATCCCTTTTCTCTCCCATTCTCTAAAGGAAAGGTTATCTATTGTGAAAGAGATTAGTTGATTTTGCGTCAATAATAATTTTGATAGTTGGTAACTTGTTTTTTTTTCCTTTCAACGTGAATCTTCTTCCAAATGTTGAGTAGATGGTGCAGCAATGGTGAACTTCTATATTGCACCAGTTTTTCATCCCACTTATAAAGTATATGTTCTGGTACCTTCTCTCCTGTTTTATCATAGCTCTAACCTGGTCCAATCCTTGTTTGATAAAAACCTGATAGATATCTTAATTATGCTTCTCTATAATAATTCTTAAAGTTTGGTAGCTGTAAGCCCCCTTGTTTGTACCATTCTGTTAATTTATCTAGTGCTATCCTTGGTTTCCCCCTCTTTCCATAAGAATTTCCTTATTATTTTCTTTAGCTCATTGAAGATTTTCTCTGTTAAGGGAATTGGTAATGATTAAAATAGGTATTGTATCCTTGGGAAGATATTCATTTTAATGCAATTTACCCTTCCTATCAGTGTTAGTGGTAAATCTTTCCAATGTTCTAAGTCATCATGTAATTTCTTCATTAATGGCTGATAATTTAATTTGTATAGATGGCCTAGATTATTATCTGGTCTAATACCTAGGTATTGGATTGCTTGTGTTAGCCATTTAAATGGTGATTCTTTCTTCAACTTTGTGAAATCCACATTATTCATTGGCATCGCTTCACTTTTATTTGCGTTGATCTTGTACCCCGATATTTCTCCATATTCCTTCAATTTCTTATGTAATTCTTTTTATTGATAATCCTGGTTCTGTTAAGTATACTATGATATCATCTGCAAATAGACTGATTTTATATTCCTTCTCTTTTATTTTTATCCCTTTTATTTTATTTTCTGTTCTTATCAGTTCTGCCAAGGGTTCTATAGCTAAGGTGAACAGTGGGAGATAGTGGACATCCCTGCCTAGTTGACCTACTTAATTTAAATTGGTTCAATATATATCCATTTACTGTCACCTTCGCCAATGGTCCCTTATATAATGCTTTAATCCAATTAATATATTTCTCTGGTAGGTTGAACCTCTGTAGTACTTTGAATAAATAATTCCATTCTACCCTGTCAAAGGCTTTCTCTGCATCTAAAGCAATCACCACTGTTGGCGTCTTATTTCCTTCTACTGCATGGATTAAGTTAATGAACTTACAGATAAATTTCTACATGGTTAAACCAAAATGTATACAAATACCACTGAATAAAATCTGGAATGTGCACTTTAATTACCTGTGAATTATTTGATTATAAACTTAAAACTGTGGAGCACAGGGTCAAATGTCAGAAAAAAAAGTGGCTTTGTCCTAAACATTATGGAGGTTAATGTATACCTTTGGATTAGAGCAGTCAATCTGACCAGCAAACTTGTATAAACATGCGCAAGGGAGATTATGAGATTTTTCTATTATTGAGTAGAGGTGCACAAACAAGGCCAACATTTAATATGGCCCTTGAGCTATCTTCTTATTGTTAGAAATAGAAGTACCTTTAAAGAAATTGCTCGAGACAAAAATTGAGAACAAAGAACATTTATTACAGCAAAAATGCAAAGTTGGGTGCTTCCCCTTACCCTGGGAATACACACATACACTGGGGCTCACCCAACTTTTATACAGTTGATTTCAGTATAGGAATACCCTCCCCCTTACATTCTTCTGCCTCCTGCTGGAGAGGTTTGGCATTAGGCAATCCTTCCTGCCTACGTGCAGTTTCAGTATACTTGGAGGACCAGGGGGTATCCTGTCGGTGTCCCTTCATGTTATTGTCCTTATTCACACCTTCCTGATTTTCGGGGCTACAGTCTCTTGGTATGCAGAGTTGGCTCATCCTGTCTAGGGTTGGCTAATTTAATATGTATAAATCTGTGTAAGGTTAGCTAATTAGATATGTAGGACTTGGTACTTCTGTCCAGGGCTAGGAGACCCTTATCTGATCCAGACTACCTCAACTTCCTACATTCTATTGTTCCTTACCACTCCTTATCTTAGTCATATGGTGGCTCTTGTCACAAAGACTAGAAGATTCTTATGTTAATCGTGCTTACTCTGCTTTCCTGCATCCTAATCCCCAAGCTCATCCTGTTTGTACTGGTTACAGCCATTAACTGATGTATGAATTTTAGTTTCCTTCATGTTCATAATTTTAGATCAGTTTTCCCATCTCTCACATTATCCTGCAGCATTCCATTTGGTGAAGGTACCCATTCAGGATACCAGTTTGTTCTGGAAAAGAAATATTTCTTCATGTGGGGAATAGTGCATAAGAGGCATTTTTCAAAACTTCAAACTGTGTGTTTACCCTGGTGTAGGCAAAACTGAGAGGTCAAGTGATTTCTGCTGATTCTCTACAAATATTCTGATGTATATAAAATGCAATATTGTATGCTCAAATCAAATGAAGCAGTCTATACCCCTGTGCTTCACAACTTAGACGACTGTCCGACATGGCTGATAAGTGGTAACATCTGCATTGCCTAAATCTTATGCTCTGGCCATTGCCAATCAGGAAGAGTCTAACCATCTATCCTTGACATTTAATAATACCCTGTATTACCATTGCTAAGGCTACCACTGCTTTGGAGACTGAAGCTAATAAAGATGTATAAGGTTTTTATTGTTCACAACAACCAGGCATTCTGTCTATGGGGCTCTGTAGAATCCCTTAACTCAAAATATAGCGAAGCTTTATACTTTTAAGGACAAAGATAACAGCAGGTAATTCACTGGAGTTTCAATAACCACTGTAACATTGTTTCCTTCAAAATTTTGGTCTGACAAATGGTTCCTTTAAATTACATACAGCACAGATACAATTGAAGCACTTATATAAACAACATACCTCTGAATGCTTATCCTCTTTGTTGGGGCAAAGTAATTTATGGGTTGGTCCCTTATCTCAGTTGCAATGGTGCAAAATAATTTAGATAAAGATGTCTGAAGTCTGCTTTTATGGAGGTCAATAGTCACAGCCTCATTGTCTTACGTTACCCCCTGCTGTGGATCAGCAGGTCATGCTCAGTCCACAGGATTGCTTGTTTTGCTTCTATCCTTTTTAATTTCAAAAATTATTGTAATATATATTAGAATGGTCTTCGGAAAGATTGGTTCTTCAATTAGTGCCTCGTATATCTACATTATTCTTTAATCCATGGCTTATGAATAATCCCCAAAAGGCACCATTAATATCCTGGCAACATCTTTGATGAGAAACTCAACCAGTTAAATAAATATAGTTCCTACAAAGATAATCACCAGGTGGGTATCGCACAGTGGTTGTGTCGCCTTTTAACACTCAACCCTTTCCACCATATGAAAGACACAATTCAAAAACATTGTGGAAAATCAAGCTCAACTCCATCTACGATGAAGCATCTCTCTTGATTGATACTATCTATGCCTTCCACAAATAGCAAACAGTGGCTGCAGTTTAAGTCCAGAATGCATTGCCATAACTTACTCAGACTTCTCTAACACTTCTCAAACTGATTCAGTCTACCATCAAGAAGGACAGCATCAGCAGGTGCACATTTATGTCACCATCTAGAAGTTTCCTTCCTTTTTCATGTCAACCTGACTTGAAAATCCTGGAACTCCCTGCCCAACAGAACAGTGGGGGTACATTTACCAGAGAAATAGCAGAGTTTCAAGAAAACACTCACCGCTATCTTTTTGAGGTCAATTAGGAAGATACAAAAAAAAATGCTGGGTTTACCAGCATCACCCAGATTACAAAATAATTATTTTAAAAGCTGATGAAAACAGACATCGTCAGTGCATTAATGGTCACGTAAGGGTTATCAGACACAATTGGTTATTGAGCAATGTTGGACTTGTGATCAGATCATGAGAAATCAATGTTCTCATGGGCTTGGGGCTAGTGTAATGGGCAGGAGTGTGGGTTGATGGACCTGATGCAAAACTATTGTAAGGTGCACGTTTTTATGTTAAAGTCGTGTATTCTGCATCTGGCTCCTAGACCCAGATTCCACTGGCAAGTCGATCACTAAATAATTTAAAAATCATATTCATGTTCAAGTTCCTGGGAACTTGCCTGGGATCATTCCTGGGATGAAGGGGTTAACATGATGAAAGATTAAATCGTTTAGGATTGTATTCGCTCGAGTTCAGAAGAATGAGAGGAGATCTTATAGAAACATATAGGATTATGAAGGGTATGGATAGGATAGATGTAGGAAGGTTTTTTGACCCGGCCAGGGAAACTAAAACAAGAGGACACAGTCTCAAGATTTGGGGGAGTATATTTAGGACAGAGATAAGGAAAAATAGTTTTTCCCAGAGAGTAGTGAATGTTTGGAATTCTCTAACCAGGGAAGTGGTTGAGGCTGCTTCATTAAACATATTTAAAATTCATTTAGATAAATTTTTACATGATAGAGGAATTAGGGGATATGGGGAGAAGGCAGGTAGGTGGAGTTAGGTCATGAATTAGATCAGCCATGATCTTATTTGTGAGAGATAATAGAATATAGGAAGTAAAGTTAGTATGAATGAAATAAAGAATAATAGACTAGACTAGAGGAAGTTAAGTAAGTGCTGAGTAGGGATGAATTCCGATAAGAGTGTGAGGAAGGGTTACGTAAGTATAATAGAGTAAGGGTCTTATAGTGATAGAAAGAATTAGCAAATTCTCCATATAGAATTAGTAAGTCCTGGGGGTTGAGATGTGTGAATAAGAACAAAGGCAGATTCATGAATAAGGACAATGACATGATAGAACCCAGACAGGATACCCCATGGTCTTTCAAAACTGCATGTAGGCAGAGAGAATTACCAAATGCCAAAGCAATCCAGGAGGCAGAAGAATGTTAAGGGGGGGAGGGTACCACTACACTTAAATGAACTGTTGGGTGAGCCCCAGTATATGTGTGTATTCCCATGGTAAGGGGAAGCACCCAAATTTGCACTGTTGTACAATAAATGTTCTTTGTTCTCAAATTTTGTCTCAAGCAAAATCTGTGAGGGAACTTCTGTTTCTCACATAGTGAATGGTGGAGCAGGCTCGATGGGCCATTTTTGGCCTACTCCTGTTCCTACTTCCTATTATAGCTTAGGCACAATTCTGGAAAT
This sequence comes from Narcine bancroftii, assembly GCF_036971445.1. Taxonomy (NCBI): domain Eukaryota; kingdom Metazoa; phylum Chordata; class Chondrichthyes; order Torpediniformes; family Narcinidae; genus Narcine; species Narcine bancroftii. Next base: position 175,090,676 of record NC_091474.1, on the reverse strand, counting down.
TCACCCTTTTGGATAGAATCATGGGAAGTGTTTAGAAAAATTGTGTGTTTTGAACTTCCCTCTAGACCCAGAATTGTTTCTTCTGGGGAATTTGATAGTTATAAAAGTTAACTTCTACAGAAATAAATCTAAATTTATTAAAATTGCATTATCAATAGTCAGGAAATGTATAGTGGTGACAGGGAAATCTGATTCCCTACTTCACATTGATTGTTGGAACATAGAAGTGCAAAGTTGTATCCCCCTTGAGAATATTACTTTTAGTGTTAGAAATAGATATAGTATGTTCGTTGAAATTTGGCAACCTTATTTAGATTACTTAAATGCCCAGATTTTATAATTATTTTTTTATATTTGTCAATTAGTATACTCCTTATTAGAAATGTAAAAATTTTAAAATTATCTGAATCTGAGATGCCAAACCTCACTCCTGATGCTTTTACTTTTCTGTTTTCTTTCTTTTTATCTCCCTCTATTCCCTGCTGTTTGTCCCCTTTTCTTTTGAATCTGGGGAGGGGGCATTGGGAGAAAAAGGACTCTCTTTTTTTTCAGACTTTGTAAATATTTTTCTATGATTTTATATTCAATATATTATTGTTGTTATTTTAATTGAGTCATATATGCTGTATTTCCTTAAAACTTAAATAAAATATTCAAAAAAAGAATTCTGGAGTCAATTCCCAAAGTTCAGTCTTAGAAATCCTGTGTTGAAACTCAGAACATTTAAACTGATGTTCAGAAGTAATTATGAAATATGTGAGGCATTGAATCATCAGACTTCTCAAAACCCATGAATCCCTGTCGAGTTGCTTTCAGAGAAATGTTCTTTCATACGAATGATTGTCACAGCTTCACTCTTTCTTGCATAGAGAAAACAAAACCCAGGCAAGGGTCAGACAAAATGACCATCAGAATGTCATGATCCAAATGAAACAATTCTCCTGCTTCTTTTAACTTGATATGGCTCAATCCAAAATGACCACTACAATGGTCATAGTAGATTAATGATTCCTAAAGTGACTGGTGGAAAGATCCAAGGGAGCAGTGAGGGAAAAGGGAGCAGTCAGGGGGCAGTCAGGAAAAAGTGGGCGTTCTGAACCTTCAATCTTGTTATAATTCAATCTGCTGCAAAGTTTAATGAAGAAGCCAGTGCAATAGTTTCCTGGCCAAACTTGGGGTGGCAGTAGTGAGCAAAATAATTTGTGACAAGGTGTTCTTGCGAGAGCTGGTCACTACCACCCTGCTCAGCGCCACTGCCATCACTACCCCTGCACAGTGCTGATACTAAGCACCCCCCACCCCACTCAGCACGGTCACTACCTCCCTCTCAGCACCACCACTAAACCCTCCCAGTCAGCACTGTCACTAACCTCCCTCAATACCATTGTATGGGGGAGATGGGGTGCTTGGGATATGGTATAGAGGCCAAGGGGGTGCAGCCCCTAAATGTTTGGGAACCACTGTAGTAGATCATTGTTTCCCCTGACAAGGAGAAACAGCAGAAGTGTCCATTTCACACAAAGTCCTTCACTTCTGTGCCTTGCAGAACTCTGGTTATTTATGAAATAATATTGGTTCTTCAAGTATTTCAATCACATGGATTGCTTGGTCAATTCTAAAATCTATTTCTGTTTCAATTTCCCAAAAACATCTTCTTCTTTCTTTGGCTTGGCTTCGCGGACGAAGATTTATGGAGGGGGTAAAAAGTCCACGTCAGCTGCAGGCTCGTTTGTGGCTGACAAGTCCGATGCGGGACAGGCAGACACGATTGCAGCGGTTGCAAGGGAAAATTTGTTGGTTGGGGTTGGGTGTTGGGTTTTTCCTCCTTTGCCTTTTGTCAGTGAGGTGGGCTCTGCGGTCTTCTTCAAAGGAGGTTGCTGCCCGCCAAACTGTGAGGCGCCAAGATGCACGGTTTGAGGCGTTATCAGCCCACGGGCGGTGGTCAATGTGGCAGGCACCAAGAGATTTCTTTAGGCAGTCCTTGTACCTTTTCTTTGGTGCACCTCTGTCACGGTGGCCAGTGGAGAGCTCGCCATATAACACGATCTTGGGAAGGCGATGGTCCTCCATTCTGGAGACGTGACCCATCCAGCGCAGCTGGATCTTCAGCAGCGTGGACTCGATGCTGTCAACCTCTGCCATCTCGAGTACTTCGACGTTAGGGGTGTAAGCGCTCCAATGGATGTTGAGGATGGAGCGGAGACAACGCTGGTGGAAGCGTTCTAGGAGCCGTAGGTGGTGCCGGTAGAGGACCCATGATTCGGAGCCGAACAGGAGTGTGGGTATGACAACGGCTCTGTATACGCTTATCTTTGTGAGGTTTTTCAGTTGGTTGTTTTTCCAGACTCTTTTGTGTAGTCTTCCAAAGGCGCTATTTGCCTTGGCGAGTCTGTTGTCTATCTCATTGTCGATCCTTGCATCTGATGAAATGGTGCAGCCGAGATAGGTAAACTGGTTGACCGTTTTGAGTTTTGTGTGCCCGATGGAGATGTGGGGGGGCTGGTAGTCATGGTGGGGAGCTTGCTGATGGAGGACCTCAGTTTTCTTCAGGCTGACTTCCAGGCCAAACATTTTGGCAGTTTCCGCAAAGCAGGACGTCAAGCGCTGAAGAGCTGGCTCTGAATGGGCAACTAAAGCGGCATCATCTGCAAAGAGTAGTTCACGGACACATAACTCATAAGCATATGACTTCTTTCTCCTCAGATGTATCTTCCTTGTGTAAACAACCCATTACTCTGGTTCTTAATTGAGAGCATTAACTCTGTTTACGATTTGACTCAGGTCACAAGAGGGTGCCAGGCTGTCTGGAAATGTTATGAACTCTGTGAGTGTTTTGCACCCTGTTCCAACCCCTAAAATAACACTCACTAAAAAAATAACAGAAGCTTACAGCATTTGTGAACTTAAAATAAATATATATAAATATTTTGGGACTATTTATTCAATTATAGGATACTGTTCATCAATCTCACAACCTGCGTGAAGAAGTTATGCTGACCTCTTTGAACTTTGTTAGCTTTCAACATTTGCCATGTCATGTTTCACTTGATAGAATATTAACTCACCTACAAAATACTACAATGAGATTTAAAACAATTTCATGCTGTAAATGTTGAGGATGTGCTCTACATGAATTCCACTGAGATCAGTGCAGCTTTTACACTTGAGGAAAAGCTTTCAACACAGCTCAGCATTGTTATTTCCCTAGTTACTGAACAGTGGTTTAATCTCCTGTGAATGGTATTTTTTTTTCTGCATTATGAAAAATTTACAATAACAATTATTTTGATTTTATCTTTACTGCTGATTGTTAGCCCAATAAGTCATTGTGGGAAGTGGGGAGTGGAGGAGGGGGTGGTCAGATGAACATTCTGGTTTGTGAAAAAGGTGTGTGGCACATGGCATGGTGGACTAACAGGCAAGGCTGTTATTTTGAGCACTCTCCCAATGTAGAGTTAAGAAATTATCAGTAATTAAAGATGACAGAGAAGATTTATAATCTTAACTCGAATACTAAAAAGTTGATATCAGTTCTCTATGAGCTATTATCGATGTCTAGTGGAAATTCCCTAGACAAGACTAAGAAACGATGGGAGCAAGATTTTCAACAAGAATTTTCTGATGTTACATGGGATTGTATCTTCTCTATGTGCCTGATATTCATTATTGAAATTTAAAGTAGTACATCAAGCTTACTTTTCCAAAGTTCATTTGGCTAAATTTTATTCTAATTTCTCGTCAAAATGTGATAGATGTAAGACTGAAGGAAGTACATTATTTCCTATGTTTTGGTCATGTTCCTCGCTTTCCAATTATTGGGAAAGTATTTTCCGTGCCTTGTCTTTGGTTCTTAACATTAATTTGGCTCCTAATCCTATTCTTGCCCTATTTGGAGTAATTAAGTCATCTGATTTAAATGTGTCTGCCTTTGTTCTTCCTATTGCCAGAAGAGATGGAAGGATGCTGTCCCTCCTACAAATACTCACTGGTTATCTGATGTGATTGCATGCTTGACTGGATAAAATTAGATGCTCTTACTAATGTAATGAACTTTAATTTATGGGGTCCTTTCCTTAATTATTTTCGGAATTTATATGATAATTAGATCCCATTTCATGGTCTGGTCATCCTTTTTTTCATGCATTAATGGAACATAAATGGAACATATATTTACATTGTTGTATATATATTCCTGTTATAATCTATGTATGAGCATACACACACACACACACACACACACGCACACACACACACACACACACACACACACACACACACACACACACACACACACACACATATAAAATATATGACAAAATTTTTTATATATATATATAAATATATATAAACCTCAATAAAAACAATGGAAAGAGAAAGTACCAGTAAACCAGTTGCCTAGAGCTATCCCTGGGGATCTTGGCTTTTGTGAAATAAAGTAATCAAGGGATAAAAGAATGAAAAAGCTTATAACTGATTGTGCAAGAATCAAATCAGGAACTGTGAGAATCTGTGAGGATCAGACAAATATTAGAAAACTGGTTGAGGGTGACCATTGCCACTGTGAAATGGAGAAAACACCAGTAGTAAATTAATTAAATAAAATCCATCAATATGGATTCAAAGGAGTCTGATTTTGTTGGAGCTGTGTAAATTATTGCTAAATTGGCTTCCCAAGTGCCCTGAAAGTCTGCTTCAACATTTTAAACATCATAGATAGAAAGAAAATTCTAGAAATCTCCAAAAATCTACATTTTTATTTCAAATCAATCTGCAGGCATCAAGGGGAGCCCAACATTTATAACCTTATGCTTCTGAACAGAATAGCTTGTCAGGCTCTTCAAGAGTATATTTTAATAATTGATCATATTCTTCTCAGTCTTGAGTGACATTAAACCAGTTGCTGCAAGGCATTCTTTGGTTCTTTGGTTTCTGTTAGGCATTAACATCAACTTCTCCAGTTTCTGCTTCCTTACTCTCCATTCTCCCTCCCTTCCCTTTCCCTTTGTCCTCTTTCCTCCAGGTTTCCACCCATTCCCCTCTCTATTCACAGAGCCATCCCTCCTTCCCCTGCTTATTTGTGTGCCCGCTCTCCCTTATTCACCTACTACCTCTTGCTTTTAGGATCATGCTCCTCCCTTACCATTTTCTTCAGATGCCTTGATAAAGGCCTCAAGCCCAAAATGTTGGCTATGTATCTATATCCTTGCTACATAAATACACTGTTTGATCTGCTGAGTTTCTCCAGCATTGTGTTTTTACTAATATTAAGCCGAAACAGCTAAGTGCAGCAGACATTTTTCTCCTCTGAAAGACTTCGGTAAATCAAATGAAACAAATAAGTCTGCAGACACTGTAATTCTAGTTAATAAACAAGGTAGTGAGTTACACCAGTACTTTTGAGTATTTGATAAATCAAGTGGCTTTTCCTGACAACTCACAAGCTTGTGGTCATCATTATGAAGAGGAGCTGCTTTACCTTTCCATTCCAGATTATTAACAACATGTAATGTCTAGAGCTGTTATGGAAGGAGTTGGACTTGGATCTCTGGCTCATCAATCTAGACTTCTAGTTACTAGTTGATTAATTTAATCACTGTGCCATCACTTTTCTCCATGCACATTTTGTCACAGACATGAAGGACTAAAAATAAAAACAATGGAATTTCCAATCGGCATGACAAGTCTCTAGTTTTTATTATATTTTATATTTCATAAAAATTAGATAATTGTAATATTGTCATGGTGTGCAATCTGATTTCTTAGTAGGAACTAGAGAATTAGAATTTCTTCAGATACCCACATTTAAAAAAAACAGACAAGAATCAAAACAATTTATGTATTTTGATAGATCTTTAACTTGGATAAAGATACACTAATTATTAATTAAGGTTTGATCCTCTTAATATTTATTTTTAAAATATTTTTATTGAGTTTAACATATAAATCCTACATACAAAGTCTTCTAATATAACAAACAACAGGTCATATCATATACATATCTCAATTTGAATATAAATGTAAATCAAAAACCTATCCATATTTGTTTATTTAACAATATTTCTTTAAAATATTAAATTCTGTCAATATAGTAATGAACCGACTATCTCTTTCTCCTAATATATTCCAAAATAGTTCTGGATACAAAATAAGTCAGACTAAATTAAACAATCTCTTGATATAAACAAAGGGTAAATTCTGTCTTATTTAATGATATGATCTATGACCACCATATTTAAACCCATATTTAGCATTAATCTAAAAAAAAGATTTAAACAAAAACAAAACTAAATCTAATCTATCCCCTCCCTCTAATCAAGGTTACCTTGTAAAAAATTGTAAAGACATGGATTAAATAGCAAGCTTCAGACACAAGACAGAGAATCTCCAGCGCATCCAAACTTCTTAAATCTTCCAACCATGACAGTATTCTATGAATGGGCCGCATATCTTTTCAATTTGAAACTTTCTATCTTTAATGTTGCATCTGATTTTCTTCAAACTTAAATAGGACATAATTACAATTACTGTGTATGAGAAGCTGAAGAGTCATCTTTCCATTTCATTAAAATTACACGCGTGCCTATTAACATATTAAAAGCTAAAACTTTCTCTTATGTTGTAGACAAAGTTATATCCAGTTAATGAGAGAAAAAAAAACATACAAAACAATTAAAGGATAAGATCTTATAAATCATTGATAAAGTTTGAAATATATTTTCCCAAAATTTTCCTAAATTGGGGCATTCCCAAAACATATGAATCAATAAAGATTCAAAAATATTACACTTATCACAGAGTGGATCAACATCTGCATAAAAATAAGATCATTTGAGTTTGGAGATATGTATTCTATGTACCACTTTAAATTGTAATAAGCAATGCCTTGCACAAAATGATTAATCATTAATCAAGCTAAGAGGACAGTAGCAGTCTTCATCTGAAAATGTTATATTCAAATCACATTCCCAATCATTATTAATCCCAACCATTGAGGTGATCTTAAATCCATAAGATCATTATAAATACATGACATGAATCCACTATAAGTCAAAAAAGTGTATGGAGAATATTTGTATGAGATTTGAGGAAAATCAGAAAGCTTGGATTGGACAAAATTCCTAACTTGTAAATATCTAAAAAAAAATGTCTATTAAGAAGATTAAATTTAGCTGTAAATTTTTCAAAAGAGGTAAAATTATCTCAAATAAAAAAAGATCTTTATAACCCTAATCTATACTATTCCTTAAAACCTATGTCTAACACAGAAGGCCGAAAAAGACAGTTATCTATAATGGGAGTAGCAAGAGAGAAAGTATTATAACCAAAAGAGTTTTCTAAATTTAGCCCATATTCTCAACCTATTTTTCATTATCAGATTATGTGTTAATTTAGAAAAATAAAAGGTTAAAAAGGAACCTAAAATTGCCAACATCGATGATATTTTAGAAAAAGTCAATTCTATTTCAATCCAAGAAAGGCAATTCACTAATTTCTCAAAATGTAACAATAAAACAAAGGTGATATTCACCAGGTACCTCCTCAGCATTCACTAATTTCTCAAAATGTAACAATAAAACCCAATAATAAACTCTAAAATTTGGAAGTGATACTCCCCAATTCTTTTTAGTCTTTTGAAAATGGGCTTTATTTATACATGGTTGTTTTCCCTGCCATATTTATGAAGAAATAACCAAATCTAAAGAGTTAAAAAAAAGGATTTAGGAATAAAAATTGGTAAAGCTTGAAAAATATTAAAAATATTAGGTAAGATGTTCATTTTAATCAAATTGATACAGAGTGACCACCCCAATTAAAGTACTTCAATCTGATTAAGTAAAACAAAAAAATGTTCTTAGAATAAATTTTTATATATTCTATCGTATATTTATTGTAATTCCTAAATATTGGAATTGGTCTTTCACTACTTTGAATGGGAAACTTGGATACCTTGAAAAAGATCCTTTCAGGGGTAATAATTCACTCTTATACAAATTTAATTTATAACCCAAAAAAATGGCTAAATTGGGCAAGCAAAGTTAATATATTTTGTACAGAAACTTTGGGACTTGAAATAAAAAAGGAAATTATCATCTGAGTAAAGAGATACTTTATGTTCAACTCTTCAAGTTATTCCTTTAAATTCTCTGCACTGTTGAAGAGCAAATGATAAGGGTTCCAGTACCATGTCAAAAAGCAAAGGAATAAAGAGGATCCTTGCCAAGTTCCCATAAAACATCTTCGATTGTTGTGAATTAGAATGATTTGAAGCCATAGGACATGAATATAGTAATTTAATCCATTTAATGAGATCTGGACTGAAGTTAAATTTTCCTAAAATAGCAAATAAATACTCCCATTCCACCCAATCAAACTCTTTTTCAGCATCTAATGAAAGAACAAAATGACTTGTAAGGTTACTGGTGCATTCCTTTAACAGATAGGGGTAAAGATATTTCTGCATTTGTAACACCTTCTGGGGTGTATGAGTACAATGTCATGCTCTTTGGAATGGAGAATGTTCCAGGGACATTTCAAAGAATTATCAATTTGGTAATTCAGGAGTTGAAGCACACAAGTGCTCACATTGATGATTTAGTTATAAGCAGTGACATGTGGGAAGAGCATATCCTTGAGTTAGAAGAATTGTTTCATCGCCTTTCAAAAGCAAATCTCACAGTTTATTTAAGTAAAAGTGAGTTTTGTCATGCGACTGTTACTTATCTGGGTTATGCCATAGGACAGGGGCAGCTGGCACCAATTGAGGCAAAGGTTTTGACTGTCTCTGAGTTCCTTATTCTAATTAGTAAGAAAACTCTTCAAAGGTTCCTGGGAATGATTGTCTACTATTGAAAGTTTTGTAAAGATTTATCAGATAGACTCCCTCTAACAAAACTGCTTTAGAAGGGAGAAAATTTTGTCTGTTCGAAATCTTTCCAAGAAGCACTTTGTAAAATTGAAGGTCATTTTATGTCTCCAACCTGTGCTTAAGTCACCCGACTTAGAGAAACTATTTTCTTTAGCCATGGATGCCAGTGATGAAGCTGTGGGTGCTTCTGTTACAGAAGAAAAATGATCATGATATTGACCATCCTGTATCCTACTTTGGTGCTATACCACTAGCCTACTGCAGAGGGTGACCTGTGTACCTGCTGGAAGAGCACTGGAGGACAAGACAACACCTGGCTGGCTGTCAATCAGCTGACCTGAATGGACCAAGTCCAACCTGGTCGGCTGCCAATCATCCACTGGGATATAAGCCACATCTGGCCCCTTGAGGCCAGTCACTCGCAGCTACAGCTCACTGCAGCAGGGACTTTAAGTGGAATAAAGCCTGCTGATCAGTCTTTAGGTTTTGTTTTTGCTTCTCTGTACAACAGCGCACCACAATTTATTCCACAAAATTTAAGCTGCTATGGTGAAGCTCCTTAGCGCTGGGAGCCTTGAAGTTGACCCACGTCACCCAGAAGTGCAAGCTCGCTTTGAAATCTGGAGGCACACAGTCGAAGCAATCATCAAGGCACATAGTGACGTCCTAGACTCTAACAGGAAAAAGCTCATCCTGCTCCGCTTGAAGTTGGGTCCCCAAACCTTCCAGGCCCTCACTGACTGCACTGAGTACCCAAAGGCGATGAATACCCTTGAAACCATGTATAAACCCTGAACAAATGTGATATTCACCAGGTACCTCCTCAGCATTCATGCCAGTAGCCCGGAGAGACAGCCAAGTCCTACCTAGGAGCCCTGGGTGAGTTGGCCCGATCGTGCATGGCCAAACCCGGGGTGACCAAAAAGGAAGTTGAAAAGCTAATCAGGGACACCTGCACCCGAGGTCTGCACTTGAAAGCTATCAGGCAGAAGCTGCCTCTGGCCAAAACTGTGGAGGTAGTCCGAGCCCTGGAGGCAGCAGTCCTACACAACGAAGCCTTTGACTCCAGACTCCCCCAGGTCTCCTCATGGACAGCACAGACCACAGCTGTGGCCCAAAACCAGCTGGTGGACGAGAACATTGCTGCAGCGGGAGCCCCACGCTGTGGGTTTCAATGTGGGTCAGATTGGCGATCGCGACGAAACTGCCCGGCCAGGAACCATTTCTGCTCGAAATGCAACAAGAAAGGCCATTACACTCAGGTATGCCTTTCTAAGCCTGCCGGCAGCTCAACAACCCTCTATGACCCGGTCCCGGCCATGTGCGATTGCCAGGTAGCACCATTGCCCCAGCAGTGACTTCTGACAATGAAATTAGTTACTGTGTGTGCTTGTAGATGAACATGGCATTTTACTTTATATTGTAACAACGTCTCCAGAATGGAGGACCATCGCCTTCCCAAGATCGTGTTATATGGCGAGCTCTCCACTGGCCACCGTGACAGAGGTGCACCAAAGAAAAGGTACAAGGACTGCCTAAAGAAATCTCACCAAGCCTGCCACATTGACCACCGCCAGTGGGCTGATAACGCCTCAAACCGTGCATCTTGGCGCCTCACAGTTTGGCGGGCAGCAACCTCCTTTGAAGAAGACCGCAGAGCCCACCTCACTGACAAAAGGCAAAGGAGGAAAAACCCAACACCCAACCCCAACCAACCAATTTTCCCCTGCAACCGCTGCAACCGTGTCTGCCTGTCCCACATCGGACTTGTCAGCCACAAACGAGCCTGCAGCTGACGTGGACTTTTACCCCCTCCATAAATCTTCGTCCGCGAAGCCAAGCCAAAGAAAAGAAAGTAACAACCTAATGAATTACTAAAATTTTGTGTTGCAGACGAAAACTTTCTTTGTGGGTGAGAGTTGTTATGGACCATGGACTGAACATTTGGACTGTGGACTGTCATTGTAAAAAATGGAATTCTGCTGGGAACTCTGTATGACCGATGTTGCAGCTGGGTCAAGCTGTGCAGACAGAGAATGGAACGCTTAGAATGGCAGTTGGAGCAGCAGAACTACAGTTGGAGTGATGGAGACCAGCGGGAGAGCTGTGACAAAGGCATATGCTTCATAAGTTAATGAAGGGTTAAAAATCACAATTTGAGAACCAAGGGATGTAAGTATGTCTTGATAAAGGATACATAAGCACAACATCCAGTTATTTCTCTCCAATGTTCCATACAACGTCCTTTTGTTATTCAATTAAAGAACTAAATGTAGACATTGAGTTTTGAGATTGAATTCTATGGACTGTGATTTTTGGGCTGACTTACCTGACCGTCCTGAGGGTTTGGGGGGGATTTTTCCTTTTTGAACATTAGGCCTAGTCTGTAATGGTCTGGGTTTTCTTTTACATACACACTGTTTATAAAGATATCATATCTGTATATTTTCTATAGATACTTATAGTGGGGTTAATTGCGTTAAGACATTATATTGTTATAATTCATTAATAAATTTACTTATAATTCAACCCTTTTGATTTGCATCTTCTGTTGTTGCTGGTTTGAGGCATAAAACAATACACTCTCATACTCATGTTATCATCCTGAATGTTCCTTAATCATAGAACCATAGAACACTACAGCACAGAAAACAGGCCAATCAGCCCTTCTAGTGTTTGCCGAAACATCATTCCTTCTCTATTTTGACTGGGCATGGTCTGGACATTCACAGAAATCAATGGGGAATTGCAGTTCTTCAAGGAGGTTTTGAGCACATCTTTGAATCTTTTCCTCTATCTGTCTGGTCATCTCTTCTGGAACCTAGAATAGAGCCTATGGTTTCTCAAAAAGCAATAACCCACCCACCTTCAAGGCATCATTGCATTTTGACACAATTGAAATTCGCGAATGATTTTGTTTTTCGGTTTAAAAAAAAATTGGTTTTCATAGTATGAACATCATAAGTTAGCCGAGGGGTAACTATCTCCTTAATTGTAATACACAAAAGTGCTGGAGAATCTCAGCAGGAAGTAAAAGTTAGCCAACATTTCAAACCACAGCCTTTTGTCAAGGCCCTTAAACCTTGTGTTAACAAGCAGCAGTTTAAAAAAAAATGACTAGAAGAAGTATGTGGAATGGTTACACTTTAATAAGCTGCAGCGTTGCAATTTTGGAGTTCTGTCTATAGGCCCTTTCAAGCAAGGAAAATGTCCGACTGTTAAGGCGGTGGTTTTCCGCCCTTACGTCAAGAGACTTGACTTTCTGAATGTGCCGTGTCCAGCTTCGAGGTGCCAAATCCAACCCTTCTCAGGCAAGGATATTCGGCAGAGCGCTGTACTCCGCCACCTGGCTTGAATGTACAGCCGCTGCAAGTGGCTGGTTGGAGTGGGATGATGATGCCGTCAGCCGGTGACCCATCTCCCCACTTACCCCTCTCCCTCCATGATCCCCTCAAGGCAGAGGCAGTGGGCAGGAGCCGTCAGGCAATGGGGGCTGGAGGGAGCCATCAGAGGGTGGCTGGTGCGGGCTGTGACAGCCTCATCGGGCCACTTCGGCCTTCGGGACCACTCTCTGAGGCTCAAAACGTGGCAAACAATGGCTGTCTTCCCTACCCATAATCCCTCATGCAGCTGAAACTGTTCTGGGAAACACATATTTATGACAGGTAGCGCTACAGCACCAGTCACCCCACCTCCATCGACTCCAGAGGGCACTACAAGGTGCCTCTCAATATGAATGCAACACAGGAGCAGCCTTTTGGTGCTGCTCTATGAAAGGTAAGTTTTAAATTTTCCCTCTGCGCTTGTAGTCGGCCTCCAAGCAGAGGCCTGGCATGAAATGGCCTTATGCCACTAAACAAGAGAGTAGGGGAAATAAACACCCTTGTGAACTATTCTGAACGCATTTCCACTGGTGCATGGCATTCAAAGCAAGACTTTTAACTATTAATGCAGCTCTGATTTTTTTGAGTTAACTTGTGTGAAAAGTTTTATTAATTTATTAGTGGCATCCTAGTACAAAGTAACAGGATTTCAATTCACAATTCATTGAACACAGCAAATTTTAGAAGAATAGAATTAACCAATACTAGATGAAAGGACTAACATTTGGTGCTTCAAGACAGCTCCATATTTATTTCAGAAAACAACACTACACATCCAAAGTTTTAATAATGTCAAATGACTGAAGCAGTGGTGTTTTCATGGAAATATAAAATAAATTCATGTAAAGAACTTACTGCTGAAAAACTATCAACCTGAAACATTATCTATTTTTCTCTCGCCACTGTCCATCCTTGCTGAATACTCTTCCATCATTAATATACTTAGTAGGCTTGCAAAAAGCTGGAACTTTGTGTGAAGTGTCCCTGTTAGATTTGTTCATTATTACAGTAGAAGCCGGGGAGTTAAATATTTGTGAAGAATGTTCTTATCACATCTTAAATTACACTGCCAAAGTATAAATTTGAGTTTAATTCACACGTAAGCAGAATTACAGTACCATGTGGAAGTTGTAAGTAGATGCAGAAAGGGAGGTAAAAATATTACAAAAAAACTAAGGACATAACTACAATTTATTTAACCTGCAGATATTCAAAATGAATAAAATGCATTGATATTCATTATGACTATTTTAGATTATGTAACATAAATCTTTGCAGCCAGATACTTTGTGAAAATTTAGATGCAAGTGTGCGAATGATCTGGAAACTTTTTTTCAAAAGAGACTGTCAATATAGGAAATTTCTAATTTTTTAAAAAGAATTTTACATTTTATTGATGTGTGTGTGTGTGTGTGTGTGTGTGTGTGTGTGTGTGTGTGTGTGTGTGTGTGTGTGTGTGTGTGTGTGTGTGTGTGTGTGTGTGTGTGTGTGTGTGTGTGTGTGTGTGTGAACAAATTTTAACAGAGGGGAAGGGGGAAGGTTAATTATGACAGTAGCCAGTGACCAAGGTTCAAATTTAAATGTTATAAGTTAGAGGAATTATCTCATTAAAGTAAACTTTACATAATTAAAGACTACAATACTGATTTTTTTTTCAATTTACTGGTGATTCAGGTGTCTTAGTTTGGCATTGGAAGTATGATTCACGGTCAAATGAAAAATTTCCATATACAACACCTGCAATTCCCTTAGGTGCCAGATAATGGAGGGTTTACTGTACTATCGTTTGTAAGATTTGTTCTGTATTTGATATCATAGTTCTGAACATAGGATTTAACTTGCACAATTTTACTTGATTATGACTCAGATATGACAGAGAATTTCACCATTCAATAACTTTCCAATAAGAATGATGAATATATTCAGAAGAATGCTAATAATTCATGTGGCAAAACAGCAATTTTTGTTCAAATTAAGTTAATCTAACACAAGAATTCCAGGAAAAAGATAATAGTTCATCAGATATGATCATTGCTTATTAAGAAACACCTTGATATTTTATTAATCAAAATTTGTCCTTATCTGCCAGTCCACAGAATTTTGAAGTACTTTTCCCACAAAATCTTTAATATCATTCAAAATGTCTTGCAGATTGGCAACTCGCAACTCTGTCTATTGCATTGGATTTGTTCGGTGAATCAAAAATCCTGAGAAGGAAGATGGCATTATATTGGAGGAATACAAACCACTAAACTTTTCTAAAGGTAACTGCAGATATATTTTATCGACTTCTTGAAGCTCTAGTACAATACTCCCTGAGGCTTGATCAATCTTTCTTTGTTTGTAGTCATCATGTGTGTATAGAATTGGAATGCCATTTTTATATAGTCCAATACAAACACTTCTGCCTTTGACATGGACGTGATACGAGAAAGAGTAGATGCCAGGTACTTGACATGTAAAAACTCCTGTTTCAGAATCATAAGTATTGGCTTGGTTGTATAATACTCTGTCAAAAATTATTGGTAATCCTGGGGCAGGGTAAGGTGTAGAGAGTGTGGCTTTAAAGCTTTGACCAGCATTTGACCTGTTTGATATCTGCTGTAATGTGTGAGTATGAAATCTGTTGGACTGTATATTTGTTTCCCCAGCTGGATCTTGAAGCCCTGGTGGGCCAGGGGGGCCTTGAAGCCCTGGTGGGCCAGGGGGGCCTTGAAGCCCTGGTGGGCCAGGGGGGCCTTGAAGCCCAAGTGAACCCTGTATTTCCACATCACCAGCTGCTTCGTTAGGCAGTGTTCCAAACAGGAAATTGCTGGATCGACCTGGAGGACCAGGCAAACCTGGATCTCCTAGGATTGCTTTAAGCCCTGGAGGACCTCGAGGACCAATTAAACCTCGACCACCAATGTTTCCACGAAACCCCTCCAATCCATGAACACCTTGTGGGCCCAAAGGCCCTTGTAAGCCAGGAAGGCCTTGTATTCCTAACGGACCAGGTATACCCATGGGTCCTTTATCACCCTGTGGACCAAGTGGTCCTTGTTGACCTTGTGGCCCTCGGAATCCTTCTTCTCCTTGAGTTCCTGCTTTTCCTGCAGAACCTGATGGTCCTTCCTCACCTGGTAATCCAGGAATTCCTTGCAGGCCCATTTCTCCAGGATCTCCAGAAGGCCCTGGATTTCCAGTTTGGCCTAAAACCCCTTGGTGGCCCACTGGACCTATTGGCCCTGATGCTCCTTTGGGCCCGGCAACACCAAGTTCTCCATGTAATCCTGGATTCCCCTTCTCACCAACCTTACCTTTAAACCCCCTGAGGCCAGGATCACCTTTAACACCTGACAAACCTGGTCCTCCAATAGCTGGTGAGCCACGCTTACCCTTTATACCATTTGGGCCAGGAGGACCCTTTAATCCAGGAAGTCCGGCAACCCCTTGTTTACCATTTGCTCCTGATATTGAGATTGTTATACCAGATGGTCCATGTAATCCTCTTTCTCCAGTTAGCCCTGCAGTTCCAGGTTCACCAGAAATTCCTACATCACCTTTCTCTCCCATTCTGCCAAGAGTGCCAGATATTCCTGGCACACCTACAATTCCTTCTCCAGAAGGACCTGCATTGCCCCGTGGCCCTGGATAACCCTTTTCTCCAATGAGTCCAGCAAGGCCAATCCCAATATCTCCTTTTACTCCATGCAAACCTGGAAAACCCGGTTCTCCTTTTATTCCACTTTTGCCTTTTGGTCCTGGAGAACCTGATGGCCCTTGGGACCCTGTTGCACCATTTTGTGCTACTGCATTTGCACCGCGAACACCATATGTTCCTTGTTGACCTTCCAATCCTTGTAATCCTTGAGGTCCTTTGTCACCAATTTCTCCATGAAGTCCTTGTTCACCCTTGGCTCCTCGCATACCAGGTAGTCCTGGTTTTCCCACATAGGATATTCCATGTATTCCAGGTTGACCATGTAATCCAGGCATACCTGGGCAGCCCCTAATTATTTTACCCTTAGGTCCTGGCAGACCTCTTGGACCAGGTAACCCGGGTGGACCTCTCATACCTACAAAAAGAAATAAGAACTATTTACAATATGCCTATGATTGTCAATTCGCTATCATTTATAATAAATGTAATTCTTTTAACTATTCATCTCAACTCCTGCTAATTAAAATGGAGAATTCTATAAGCAGGTTAAACCATCTTTATACACAGAAAGTAGCTGAAATGAATTGTATAGAAGGTGAGTAAATGCAAGAGAGGAAGAAAGAAGGTTATCCCAACAAGATTATATGATGAAATATTGGAATAGGTTTCTGAGCAGCATAAAGACCATCCTTTTTCTACAGTTCTCATTTTTTGTTCTTTTTAAAATATCTTTATTGAGTTTAATTTTAAAAAAATACATGCGCTGATCCAATGCATAGATTGAAAGATAAGGAAAGTCAAACAATTTGTAGTTCTCAAATAATACAGGTACTCAATATATATGTAGATTTTGTGTTCTCCTTTCAATCAAACCCCTTTTACAAAATATCTCAAAATGTATTTCTTTTTTTTATCTATTTTGAGATAGTTCTCATTTTTATATCATAATATCCAGGGTTGGCACCAGAACATATGTTAGAGAGGGACATTAGCAATTTTGAGGAGGACTCGTTCAGCAGGGACCTGTCGACCGCAGGGTGGAGGCTAGCAGGGAACTGTCGATGGGGGGGGTTGCTGGTAGGGGCCTACCTGTCTTCAATGCCATCTGCCCCTCCAATATGGGGCTTTAGAACCCTCTTTTTATTGCATCAAGCATCATTAGACACTACTGACACTTGATTCATGGTAGTGATGTGGCTGGGGATGCATGGAGAATCGCTAGCATGCGTCAACCTAGACGCTGCTGATGCAGGAAGGAATGGGGCGGATCTGATGGCAAATGGGTGGGGACAGCACCTTGTTTGGGGGGCACAGCATCTCGTTTAGTGGGGCAATGCCCACAGATGACCTCACCTAGTGCCAACCCTGATATATATGCATAATGAATTGTAACTGACAATATTTCAGAAGCTGAGAACTTAGCCTATGCTCCAATATTAAAAGAGAATTATGGCTGGATCTTAGATTTTACCAATATCAAACTTGCAACTTGGTTTACAGCATCAATGGAACATAAATGAGATGTTAAAGATGTAGCTAAGCCAATCTAAAAGTTTCTTATTTGGATGTTATTATTTTACTATGTTTTAAACTATGGAATTAAACGAAAGAAGCTCATTTAAAAAAATGTTTATTCCTTCTGATTATAACCGTATCAACATCTGATTTTGGTGGAGCCACAATCCCCTCCTTGAACTCTCATCACATAACTCTGAGACTTTCCATTGCTGTCCCTAGAATCTTAGAAATTGAAGTTGGACAAATGATTGAATTGTGTGTGCTGGAACCCTTTGGAAACAGTGATTGTGGTTCAGCAAGATTCAAATAGTCATGGAAAAAGATAACGTTCTCCTCGTGTTAAGGCCCTAAACTGGGGAAAGGTAGATTTTGATAGTATATGATAGAACCTGAGCCAGGTAGATTAGGAGATGTTCAAAGTTGAAATTTATTGGAAAAGTACATACATGACATCACAGCCAGAATTTCTAATTACCAGTAACTGTAAACCAATGGATTTCAAACTTTTTTTTTCAACTCACATACCACCTTAGGTGCTCTGTAAGGGATTGCTTAAGGTGATATGTGAGTGGGAAGGGAAGGTTGAGAACCACTGCTCTAGACCGAATTGTTACTGAAATATTTTGCTTGAGAAAAATTGTCATTGGCCCATTTCCTTTGGAGTTATGAAACCATGCACATAACGAGCCAATTAGGTACAATTAAAACAGTGGTTTTCAAACTTTTTCTTTCCATTCACATACCACTGTGGTACATGGCTGAATTTATTCAGTTAAATGTGCTGCCCATGACTGAGCAACTTATTGCTAGAATGAAAATCATCTCAAAGCAATGATTATTTAACATAGCCTATATCATAAAATATTTGGCTTCCTGTACTTTTATGATGCGCTGTGATAGCAGCAAGCAGACACAAAACACAAAAGACTGTACCACAGGTTTTATTCTGCTAAAAGTCTGTACATACCCGTTTCAGCTGTGGTGATGTGGAAGGAAACATGACTTTAATAAAGTCAGAAGAGGGTGAGGGAGTAACTCACACGAAGTTGTTGGAATGTGATAAGGATATGTCCTTATCTGTTTCCTGCTTTTCAATCTGTCTTGTAACCGTACTGTGTGAGAAGGAGTACATATCATGTAGCAATTGATTAAAGACTTGTTTGTTTCAGGTTTTAAAAGCTTGTTCTCTGCCTGATACAGGAAGAGTCGCTGTTGTGGACTCTCCAAGGTTAACCTTGTCAATAAACTCTTCTGAAATGATCTCCCAGGCTGTGTTTTCTATTTAAATAATTATAGAGTCCTGAAGAAATTGGCGACAGAATCTGGCGCAGCAAGCAGGGTACTCATTTGCAGGATCACGGACAGAAGTGAGCGGGTGAAGGGCCTGACCAAGAACCTAGCTGAAAGGTGGTGAGGCAGGCTCACACACCAAGACCCCTATATAGAAGTGTGAGGTGAATGACGAGACCTCGGCAAGGACGGAATGAGACGCTGATAAGACTTAGGTAAATTGAACTCTAAAGAAGCCCGGGGCAACTATGTGGAAGGAAGAGACACCGGTGACCCGCATTAAGGCAGAAGAAAACTTGTCACTTTGCTATTTTGTGTATCCTAATTCTGTTAAGTCCACAGACAGATGGGAAATTGTCAGACTAAAGAGACAGAACCCGGTCGAGCGGCTTGTTCTGTTCCCCGGACAAAGCCTAAGTCTGCCATGGGAAGATATACGAAGGCGAGATCGAAACAACAATGCAAACAAAAGGAACTGGTAGGAGACCCGCTGCAGCCTCCGGGCTCACCAGCGGACATCGTAATGAATGAGATGGGTAACTGGATCAATGCGATACCGTTCAGTAACAATCTCTATGGATGGTACCAGGGATACTGGCCATATGGGGGAACACTTGATTTAAAAGTAATATCCTACTTCAAAGATAACGTTCAGTCAGGAGGAGGGGATCTGACGTGGGATGTTAATTATTTTAGAGACTGTTTTATAGCCTGGACCAAGGTGACCATGGCCTAAACCATCGCAGAGTAAATCGCCTTCAAGCCCCACGAACCAACCGCCTCCATACCCTGACCTGAATGCGAGGGCCCCCCAACCTGTCCCGCTGTATCCACGATTGCCCACAAACTATGACAGGAAAGGATGGGACGATCTAATTCAGACCGCCACTGCCTATGGCCACCAACAATTGTCAGGAGCTGCCTTGCCAGTAGGGGCGGCGGCTGGTCCAATACCTCCACCCATACCCGATTCTGCAAGTGTCCCGCCCGCACCCCTGGATGAGGCCACGCCACCCAGGGATCACCCAATGAGAGGGCACCTCCCGAGGATGGAGGAGGGCGTTGAGGAAAAGGAAGGGGATTCCAGGATGCAGGTCAGTACCCGAAGACAGACCAAAGCTGGTCTACCTGATTCTACTACTCGATACCCTAGAGTTATGATAGGCAACACCCCAATCTTGAAACCCTGGATGCCATCTGAGGCACAGGATGTGATCACTAATGCCCCTGACCTTGTTAAGGCTCCCATTAGATTTCACCACTGGCTGGACCAGACCTGCCACCTTTACCATCCCCTACCAGGAGATGCCCGGTCGTTACCTCAGGCCGCTTAGGCTCTCATTGGCAGGCGGTGAAAGAATCATTCACTGTACCGCCTGGAGAGAATGGGGATTGGAGGACAGAGAACACTATGGCAGATAATGGGAATGAGTCCATGGTCCACTGGTTGCAAAACAGGGGAAGAGAAGCTATCATTCGGAGTGCCAAAAGAGACGGGGTTATTGGGGAGGTCACCCGCTGTCTCCAGAAAATGGGAGATGAAATGATGGAATTCGTAATTCGATTTAAAAACACCTGGGAGGAAAATGCTGGCATACCCCTACATGATAACCAGACCTTGGCGGTACAAACCTTGCTGAATTGTATGCTGCCCCAAAGTGCAAAAATGTATAAGATGAAGTAATTGGATTGGCAAGGAAAGAACTGGGTGGATACTATCACGGTATTGGCTAATATGGATAGGGAAGGACTGTTTACGCAAAAGGAAAAGCGAGCCAGACAGTTTGAAATGCACATGAAGGGAGAAGAGAGAGGACGAGGTAGATCCCAAAATAAGGGTAATGATCAGGGCCGCAACTGTGGATAAAGGGGCCATTGGACACGGGAGTGTAGAAGTCAATCCCGAGGGAGAGGCTGGCAAAAGGAGGGTACCCGATGCCCGGAGGAATTCAGACCCCAGACAGGTTCATACTCTACCCCGAGCCAGAATTATGACGCCTATGGCCAGCGACCCCAATTCTCTTTTCGACAACCGAACCCATAGGGGTGCCCAGTGGAACCGATGGTGCAGGTTCCCTCATCCAATTGTCCTCCAGAGGAGAGACCCAACCCATGATCAGTGTAAAATTGGGAGAGAGGGAGAATTTAATGTTGGTTGAAACTGGAGCCGCCATGTCCTCTGTCCCACCATCCTCGGGAGTTCCCCTTAGTTATAAGATGATTGGCAGGATTGGGGTACCCGGTAGTCCCATGATAGATCCGCTTTCACAACCAATGACCCTAATGATTGAAGACACCAAGATACAAGAAGAGCTTATTGTTTTGACTACTACCCCTGTCCCCATATTAGGGAGACAGGCCCTGTGCAAAATGAATGCAACATTGTACTGCACAGAGAAGAGAATATTTATGGATTTGCCCACCTCTCACGCATATCAGCTCATCCGCACAACAGTGGACGATGAACTCGATAGGAACAGAAATCCAACTCACTTTGGCTGGTGGCTAGAGACTAACCCCTTTCTCGAACAATTGGAAGAAGTAATGAGGTTATTACAAAGGCCACAGGAATTTTTGGCCCTGTAGCAACTGGGTGCTGTCCTGCAAATTGTGGCTGAGGTAAAGGACCTCCATGTGACATCTGGGTATTTTGCACCTAGAGAGGAGGTCCCACATATAACGGGACAAGGGGACTTTGAGGAGGTAACTGTGGGACCAGAGGGGATAGGGGCACAGGCCGAATTAAACCTGTACAAGACATCTCGTTTCTGACTGCCACACAAAGCCCCACACGTCACCTTGGCGGTGTGTCGGCCTCATCAGCCGAAAGATGTGGGACAGATGGTCACGACTTTGCAGAAACACGATCACTGGCTGCGAGAACCCCAACACTGGGCAGAAAGAGCTTGCGAAGCATACGCTGACTTACAGCTGAAAGAAGGAGACTTTAGTGTAGACATCCTCTTTTACTGCCCTGACACTGGTAGCATTTGGATGGGAAGAAAAATAGTGCCGGCGTCCTTCTGCTGAATCTGTACGCCAGAGTAAATCCACTAAAGATGGCCGGGTGCCCTAGCGCAGGTCTCCATGAAAGTGTGGGCACAGTCAAATATGCATGTGAAGTTTGTACATACTGCCCTGCCACATAAGGTTACAGTGAGGGAGAGAGCACCCCTGCCAGCGGTAAAACAATATTGCCTTTCTCTGACCGCTGTTGAAGGCTTACGAGTCATCATAGAGAACCTGGAACGACAGGGAGTGCTGGTTCAAACACAAAGCCTCTGCAATACGCCGATCTTGCCCATACCAAAGAAGGACAAGAATGTCTGGAGATTTGTCCAGTACCTCAGGGCCATAAATGACATTGTGGTGCCAACCGCACCAGTTGTCCCAGACACCAACACCATCCTGTGTGCCATACCTACCACCACCACAACTTTCTCTGTCATTGATCTGTGTTCCACATTCTTCTCCATACCACTCGCAAAAGAAAACCAATACCTCTTCGCTTTTACCTATGAGGGCCAACAGTATATAGGGACACGCCTTCCCCAGGGCTATACCGAAAGCCCAACCTTATACGCAGCCGCTGTGTGAAGAGACCTGATGAGCTCGCACTATCCGGGGGTTCGACCCTTTTGCAATATGTGGACGACCTGCTAGTAGCCTCCCCCGATGATGCTGTATGCGTTGAAGATACCGTCGCTTTGCTGCAACTCCTCACCTGCCGGGGCCACCATGTCTCCATGCAGAAAATGCAATTCTGCCTGAAGGAAGTAAAATATTTGGGATATATTTTACAGGAGGGAGAGCGAAGAGTGGGCCCAGAAAGGATAGCACCTGTATGCTAGATAAGCAAACCAACCACAAAAAAGGGAATTCTGGCTTTCCTGGGCATGGTGGGATACTGCAGACAGTGGATACCAGAATATCGAGAAATGGACACAGCTCTAAGAGCAGCTACTGTGAAGTGAGAACCAGAGGAAGTGCAGTGGATGAAGGAAAGAGAGCAAGCCTTTCTGAATCTTAAGCAGGCTCGGACTAAGCCCCTGCTTTGGGCCTCCCTAATTATGAGAAACCCTTCATGCTATACGTAGTGGAGAAGAATGGATTTGCTTGTGGAGTGCTGGTGCCACAGCATGGAGGACGAAAGAGGCCTGTAGCCTACTACTCCACCAAACTCCCATTAACGGTTTGAGGGATTTCCCCATGTCTGCGGGCGGTGGCCGCCATGGCAGAGGTAGTAGAAAAATCGGTATCGCTGGTTCAGGATCGGCCATGCACAGTGGTCACAGATCATGCCGTACTACTGCTGCTCAACTCGACATCAACACAGCATTTCACCACAGCCTGAAGGACAGGATATGAGGTGGTACTGTTATCCCGACCCAATTACACTTACAAAAGATCAGGCTCTTACAACCCTATTGCCTGAAACAGAAGAGGAAGACCATGAAGGGCATGACTGGGTGGCACTGACCAAGCTTGTGACCAGCCCAAGACCTGACCTAAAGACTGACCCAATAGAAGCAGATATCACCTTATATGTTGACAGGTCTTCACACCAGCCCCAGGACAAGGTGCAATATGCATCATAGTGAATGATGATGAAACTATCAAAGCATATGCCCTACCAGAAGACACCACCACACAAATGGCAGAACTGTTCACCTTAACTAGAGCGTGTGTATTGGAAGATGGAAAAAGAGCAAATATCTATACTGATTCTCAGTACGCTTTTGGGGTGACCCACAATTTCTGCCAGATATGGAAAAATAGAGGGTTCATAACAGCCAGTGGGAAGGGGATAAGACATGCGGAAATGATAGTGGGGCAATTAGAAGCCATCCAACTCCCAACAAAGTTGGCCATTGTTAAATGTCAGGCTCACACCAATCAGAACAATCCTGAGTCAAGGGGAAATGAGTGGGCCGAAATGGCGGCAAAACTAGTCACCTGCCAATAGAACCCCATGTTACCCATGACCCTCAAGCAAGAGGTCAACACTCCCAAGCAATACCAAATGATATAGGAATTAGAATTGAAAACTGCACAAGAGGGGGTTTCTGCCCAAGAATGGCGTACGTGGGAAACCCACGGATGCCAGATGGTCAAAGGCATATGGAAAAGCAACGATGGTCGAGTGGTGTGTCCAAGAAGCCTGTAATGGCCTATAGTGCAGTTAGCACACGGACAAACCCATTTGGGAAAGGCAGGAATGCTACATAACATAAAGCAAATTTGGTTTGCACCTGGAATCTCTACCAACATAGAACGGCAGGTGAGAAACTGTCTGATCTGTCAGCAAAACAATCGGGGGTGCTCGCCTGCCAAATTTGATAAACTTCTCCCCTTTCGAGAATTTGGAGATTGACTTTGCCCACATGTCAGCTTGAAGAGGGTTTAAATATCTATTAGTGATCGTTGAAATGTTCACACGATGGATAGAAGCATACCCGACAAAAAAGGGATGACAGCCGGACAATAGCTAAGATTCTGATGAAAGTATTGATTCCCCGGTATGGGATCCCGTGGGGAATAAATAGCGACTGAGACTCCCACTTCATGTGGAAGATAGTGACTGCAGTAAGTGAAATAATGGGCATAGATTGGAAATTCCACATACCATCTCAGCCTCAGTCTTCTGGTATGGTGGAGAGATTAAATGAAGAAGTAAAAAGGGGATTGGAAAGAATGTGTGGCGAAACAGGACTATCCTGGCCAAAAGCCTTGCCTATAGTATTATACGCCCTACGCAATCAGGTAAATCGGAATACAAAATTGACACCACACGAGGCTCTGATGGGGAGCCCAATGAGCACAGGAATAACACCCCCTATGATGCCAGAAGTGGTTTGGATACAGGAAAGCACCCTAGCATATGCCCAAGGGTTGTGTGAGGCTGCCCTTCGAATGTATGATAAGATGAAAGCCGCCCAGGAACCATGGCTGGAGGGAAACACCCACCCATTTTTACCGGGAGATCAGGTAATGGTGAAAGTGCTCATGACTTCCTTTCTCCCCAAGGTGGAAAGGACCCTACTAAGTCCTCCTAGTCACAAGAACTGCCTTAAAGTTAGATGTACTGGTCGGCTGGATCCACGCAACCCAGTGTAAGCTATTCTGGGAGGATGATACAGACAAAGGCGATGCTTGCATGGACAACAATCAAGATACTAGGGCTAATAATGGGGGGATTGATGGAAGTAACCACAGAGGAGACAGTCGAGATCTTTCACAAGGTGAACCCTGATGCTAAGGGGTGCTGGGACAACTCTACTATGCATTGTAGAATCATCTGGAATGGGGACCAGTCAGGGTTCCTGGGGTGTGGGGCGTCACCAGAACTAACAATAAGACCTCTCCAGTACAAAACCGGGAACCTTACAATGACCTTTAGACCCCTGAGCCCCCCGGAGCTGAATGAATGGTGGCATCAACAGCAAGCAGATCCCTACTGGCGCAAAGCGTGGCGAGGGGGAAATGATTTCCCCAACCTATTCTGATGGATTGGGGAATGCAAAAAAGGGAGTGCTCAACGCGAATTATGCTTATGCCTTTTACCGAGAGGATGAGGACTTAGCCCCAGTACCAACAACGGAAGGCCCCACTGCAGTAACCATAAACCTATCCACGAGGACAGCCACTAGCCCCCCTGCAGACACACCACACTTCCCAAGCCCATAGATACCCAGAGCCTCATCCACCCTACACCTTGCATGGCACCCTGATGTGATTATGTTCGTGGCCCTAGTGGCCTTACTTATGGTAATAATTTGCATGTGGGTTAGAGTGTGTACACTCATGGAACAGGTTAACGAGACAATTAAAAGGGTACATCAGCAAGTGTATCAAGAGGCCATATCCAATTGCCAAGACAAAGAGGATGGTCCCTTAGTGGTGTAGATCTTTGATCTACAAGGAGGGAACTGTGGAAGGAAACATGACTTTAGTCAAGTAGACGCCAAGGCAGAAGTGGGTGAGGGAGTAACTCACATGAAGTTGTTGGAATGTGATAAGGATGCGTCCTTTCTGTTTCCTGCTTTTCAATTTGTCTTGTAACTGAATTGTGTGAGAGGGAGTACATATCCTGTAGAAATTGATTAAAGACTTGTTTGTTTCAGGTTATAAAAGCTTGTTCTCTGCCTGATACAGGCAAAGTCTCTGTTGTGGACTCTCCAAGGTTCACCTTGTCAATAAACTCTTCTGAAACGATCTCCCGGGCTGTGTTTTCTATTTAAATAGTTATAGAGTCCCAAAGAAATCGGCGAAAGGTGGCTCCTGAGTGACTGGCTCAGGAGGGGTCGGCTCAGGCTTGAATTCGGGTTGGCTGATTGACAGCCGGCCTGGGGGAGTCAGCCCCCAGGTGGTCCTTCTGCAGGGATAGAGATCGCCCCCTGCAGTAGCAAGTGGTCGTATCACCACAACTTTGAAATGTTGTAAGCCCAATTCTCCAATGTCCACAGTGATGTCATTTTTGTGTAAATTCACTTTTTCTGCTTCTCATGAAAAATTCTTCAGTGAAGCATTGGTTGACTAACATAAGTTCACTCTTGCTGCTGAGAATGTGCGATTTTCTTTCATATTTAAAAGTATTTGTAATTTCCATTCCATACACTGCACATTTACACCAATCTCACCCACATGCTCCAGATTCTCCTTTAGAAATCTAGCATTTGCCTCCATTATATGACAATAAATTAACATCACATTTGAACCTTGCAGAATTTTAAGCATTCCTCAGTGCCATCTCCATAGATGTTTCAATTGAATCAACTCATCAATTATTTGCCATGCAACACAGTTTAAAAAGACATCAAAATGATAGTGGTTCTTAACTGGGATAATATATAGTCCTTTTTTTTGTCCCTGAGTTGCGATATCCCATTTCCAAAAATTATAGCTTTTCGCAACTTCTGCTTGATGAGACTGAAATGATCCTGTTACTATGGTCCAACTTATTTTTCTACTCCTGATGTGCTAACACAGTGTAGCAAATACAGCATTTTTGTGGAGGACCATTCTCCCCATCAATTCACATAATGTTACTCGAGTCAAAAATGTACTGTTATATTTTATATACAACTTGAAAGATTCACATAGCTCCACATATATACCAAGGTTTCCAACATAACCACTTGATTCCGAGGAGCAATTTCATCCTGCATTCATTTTTGCAGTGATGTTGTTTCTGCTCATGACCTATTTCATATGATTTGTCCAATGTCATTCTTCCTGCAACTTTGTTATTTCTTCCAACACAGTGTTAACTTTGGAGGTTGATTAATTTCTGGACAAAGCCAAAGTCCCAGAGCCATCCCATCAACTATTAGGTTCTGCTCTTTGACATATTCAAAAAAACATTTTTTCCTATTACATCAGCATCATTTTTTTAGTTGTTAATATACTAGCCTTAATGCCAATTGACCTCTATCTGTGTATTTCTCATTTGAAGAATGCAGAGTACCTGGAGAGAAATGAAGACTAAAATGTGCAACTTGTTCATTCGGTCGAAAAGCTATAACGCTCATGGATGAACAAGTGCATATTTATAAAATTACATTTTCACTACACTGTTAAAAGACTGGAGAAGCTCTACCATAGGTTTTTTTTTCTCTGAAAAATCTTCCAAATGCTAGAATAATAGTTCAGCATGGATTAGATGGGCAGAAGGGTCTGTTTCTGTGCTGTAATGTTCTATGGAACTAATCTACTGGCAGAAAGATGAACCAATATCATCAGTGCCTCCCATGACAACCTTTAGGCTCTGATCATGTTCAACCAGTTCCATTGAACAGGACCATTACACACATGCCTAGGTATCTCTCCATAAGCAAGCTTTCTCATCTGAGTTCCATCATGGCCAAAAGATTAGCAGGAGTCAGAGAAAACTTTGAAGATATTTTTGAAGACTCTATAAAAAGTAAACTTGGAAATTAACCCTTGCCCTAGGACCACTTAAAATGGAGAAGGAACATTTAGGACGACACTGAACCCCACAAATTTCTATGACGGGGTAGGCAGAGGCCCTGCAGAAAAGTGGGAAAAGCACACATCCCGAACAATCTGTCCACAAGTCCTGTCATGCATCACCTACTTGATTTATGGCAGCATCTGTGAATCTCACATTGGCCTCACCTTGGAATATGCAGAACTGGTGTAGAGGCAAGTCATTCTCAACCTTAAGGACTACCTAAAAAGAAAACTACAAACAACTGACCAGAAAAGTGAGGGAAGAAAGAAAATTGTGGAAGTTCATATGGGAACATTGTATAGTAAGCAATACCAGCCATCTACCACCAGAAGATGCTGTTGTACTAGATAAAGATCAAGCTATATATGCAATGGGTTCTTGTAGGTTGAGGAAGTTATAATTGATCCTACTTTTTCTAAAGCCCCCAGCTGCAAAATAATTTCATTCTTAACGTCTCTTGAGCAGAGTTCTTTTGGCTGCAGTGTTGAGTCTGGACACAAAGTCCAGACCAGAGGTCAACCCACGGAAAGCTGCTGACCTGGATAATATTCCCATCAGTGCTCAGGGGATGTACAGCTCAGCTACCAGATGTTCTCACAGACATCTTTAACGTCTCCCTGAGAAGCGCAGTCATCCCATCGTAGTCCATAGCCAAGAGAGCACAGCAATGCCTTTATTTCCTGTGAAGGCTGAGGAAAGTTAATCTCCTACCCTCCATCCACACTACATTCTATGGAAGATGTATTGAAAGCATCCTGTGCAACTGCATCACCACCTGGTTTGGAAGCTGCATCACTTTGGACTGATAGATCCTGCAGAGGATAATGTAGTCAGCGGAAAAGACCATTGGGGCTTTCTTCCTACCATGAAGAACATCTACAACACTTGATATAAGTGAAAGGCATTAAACCTTGTGAAGGACTCCATACACCCCCCTCGTAAACTATTATCTCTTCTGCCATCTGATAGGAGGTTCCATAGCACTCGAGCCCTTACGTCCAGATTGTGCAACACATTTTATCCCCTCAAGCCATCAGGCTTCTGAACTTCCAGAACATATGTGGATCTACAGTACCATGGACTTTGTCTGCTGAAAGAATTTCTCCAGACACTAACATATGAGATGACAGCATTTAAACTGGTCCAGCCATCCATTGCTAGCTTTGAACTGTGAGGTTTCTCCATTGATCAGCTGGTCAAACTTCTCAGCTTGAGCTTTGAGAATAGGCCCGGAAATTGGAAAACCTTCTGAATGTGCTTGAACAAACCACTCGTACAGGGAGTCATCCAGGCTGACATCTTTGGCTTCATGCATTTGGCCTTTAGTCCCACCTTTTCCTCAACTTTCCAAAGTGATGCAAATAGCTTATCTTCCTGAGATTTTCAGCCATGATGTATTGATTCAGGTATGTCAAGGTCTCGTGCAAATTGGGTTTGACTTTTATTCTTGATCGCATCAAGTGTGGGAAGCTTAACTTTTACTGAAAAAGATTTTCGTCTTCTAATGGTGCATTCCATTTTGATCTGAAAACAATTTCAAGTATTGGAAAGAGAGAAAGAAAGGGGGTCCGCTGACTGATTGTGTTAAATCCGGGTTTGCATTAAATCGGGTCACATTAAATCAGGACTCCAAATGTACGTCTGTAATAGTACAGATTTTATCACCAATGTGTATATGTACATATGTACAGATGGTAGTGTAGGATGACTGTGATTGGCTGAGAGTGTAGCCACACCTACTGGCAGGTCTTAAAGGATTGCTCCTAGCCAGACCAGGTCATTCTGGACTGGTCAACCTACTTGTGATATGCTCCAGTCTTGTAATTAATAAAAGCCTTGGTCTGGATCAACAAGGCTTCGGTTCTTTCGACGCACATTACAACATCTTAAGGTTTTAATCTGTTTAACTTATATTTGTGTAAAGCTCCATGGTCCTGGAGAAAAGCTATCTCATCTTTACTGTGTGCACATGGTATGAACGATAAATAAAGATAACTTGACTTGAAAATGTTGGGTTTCAACCATTCCACTCTGAGTCCAGGACACAGGGCTTGGCTGATTGATTCCAGAGAATTCACTTTGCCCATATAGTCCAGCCACAAGGCTCAGTTAAGCCATTCGAACACCATGGCAGGTGGGACACAAGGTGGGAATGGAAATGCCAGCGATTAATTTGGATTTATGGATAATGATTTGGAGGACAATGGGGAAGCTAAATTGATTATATGCAACAGTAGTTATTTTGAAGAAAGATTAGGTTTTGTTTGTTTTCTATTAAGTTAATTGTTAAAAGCTTTAATTGTTTGAATGCCAAAGGCATTTAAAACTAGTTATAAATCAGTGTTAATCTTGACCTTCAAACACTGTTTTCCATCAAAGACAGTCATGGTACTCTAGGGGGCTGTGGACATCTGACTTGGGTGCTGAGTCCTAGCCAGATGAATGTAGTCAGTGAAGCTATGTAGCAATTAAATCAAGTCCCACTCATTGTTTCCCAAATATTCTGGGGTTCTGACTGGATCAAACAACCATAAATTTAAATAATCTACTTTTTTTTAATGCTTCTTCCCACCCAAATCCTCTTCTCAACTTAAACTTTATCCCCCAAGGTTGGGAAACTACAGAAGCCTCTCTTAAAAGCTTTGAATCAGAATAGTAGTTAATGTCCAAATACAAAGTTAGAGATTGATCAGTTTATTTAAAGAAGAAATTCACTGTTTTATTTTTTTAATGTAATTTCCACAAATTTAACAAGCAGGTAAATTGTGAGTGAATTTAACACTTGTTCCCCTTGACTATACCTATGAAAAAATAATCATCCATTAAAAATAAGCATTCAAATTTTAATTGGT
This sequence comes from Narcine bancroftii, assembly GCF_036971445.1. Lineage (NCBI taxonomy): Eukaryota > Metazoa > Chordata > Chondrichthyes > Torpediniformes > Narcinidae > Narcine > Narcine bancroftii. The sequence goes on along the minus strand of NC_091474.1, from coordinate 175,060,150 downwards.
GTTTCGATGGCCTCAGTTTAGGTCTTACATCTGTTATATTTCCCAATATAAACAATTCTGGTATCTGTATACATAGAACCTTAGTGATTTGTTCAAGAAGATTTCCCGCATCTTCTCAGAAAGGCCTCACCTTGGAACATGACCAGGTTGAATGCAAAAAGGTTCCTGTTACTTCACTGCATCTAAAACATTATCTGATATTTCTGATTTTAAGGTATATAATTTTTGTGGCATAAGATATAGTTGGTGCAAAAAATTGTATTGCGCTAAACCGTACCTTATGTTAATAGTATATTGGTCATGCTGTCCTGACACAAGTTGAACCAGCTTTTTTCATCAATCAGGATACACAAGGTTGTCTTCCATCTTTGCCAAGATTTATGTAACCTCTGTTTCGGGGAACTCATTTGAAGTAGGAAATACGCTTTTGAAATAAACCACTATACACTTCTTGGCGGTGGCCTGGATATCTGATTCCCATCAAGATATGTCTCATTGGAAAGTGGACATATATGCTTGTATTCCCCTGGAGAAAATTACTTACAAACCTAGGAAAAAATACAATGTTTTTCTAACAATTTGGAGTCCATATATTCAACATGTGGGTGTGAATTCTTAACGATGTCCTCCCCCCCACCAACCCTCGACCCTGCATCCCAGAACTATCTGGGATTGCAGGTAAGTCAGGATATTTGTCCCTTGGCAGGAGACTGATGCAACTCTTTTTCTTTTCTCTCTTCAACATTTGATTGTTTCTCTCCTTTTTTCCCCTGGCTAGATGGGAGGGGGGAGGGTTTGGGCTTGTTTTGTTTTTTTTTAACTCAAAATCATCATCAAATGATAAGAACATGTTTCTTTTATGTAATTGATGAATTTCATGTTGATTTGAAAATATAAATAAAATAATAAAATCATCTGATTTGATGCATAAGGGGTCCACAAAGAAGTACCGCATATATGCATGTTGATTTTGGTGGACCAACTTTTAGGGTAAAATTTAGGGGGTCAACTATTACATGCATACTATTTTAGACCACAGTAAGTACCTGCATCATTTGAGGCATCGGGAGCTAGGATGCACAGGCAGCAGGGACTGAGTAGCAAGTTCACGTTTGGGATGTTGGGATCTCAAATGGGTGGGTGTGCGGCCAGGACTGGGTGCATTCGGGGTGATGGGAGCTTGGATGTACAGGCTGGCGGCCAAGGCGAGGGTCTGCAGTCGAGGCTTCTGGAGCTTGGATGACACGAGTTCGGCTGGGTGGGCAACTGGGACCTAGTCAAGAGTCCACAGTAGAGGCATCAGGAACTCAGATGGGTGGGCAACCAAGGCCAAAAATAGGAGGGGAGGTCGACTTTTACACGCGATAAATAGAAAATAGCAGATTTTGGCACCAAAAATAGGGGATTGACTTTTACATGCTATTGATTATTACATGCACATATAATATGATATGCTACATTTATACAGTAAACTATGACTGATACAGCAGAAGAAGCTGTGAGGAATTAAGGAGCTTTTTTGCCTGAGATGTATCTGGATTTAGCACATGGTCAATTTGTGTGATTAATTTCTAGCAAGTAGCCCCATTGTCTTCCATGTCATGACATTTTAAATGCTTGTAGAAATACAGTAAAACCCATGATATCCAGCACCTATGGGGATTGGTAGGTGCTGGATGTGTATTTTCTGGTTGCTTGAGACATTCTCTTTCATTGCCTAATTAATACATCTGCATTAAGAATAAACAGTTTAAAAGACAAAAATACTCTACTGTACTTACACTGAACAAACTTCACTTGCATGAATGTATAAGCCTTAAACCATTTTACTTTTTTTTCAATTGCATTTTTTGAAAATATTTAACTGTTTCTGCATCTGCAGGTTCCTCCCTTTCTTCAGAGCCACCCAGAAGATGAGTAATAACATTATAGATAATTAACCCCCCCAATCCCCCAAGTTTACAGATAAAGCCTCTGACCAGGGTGACTCTTCCTAAGCAGGGATAAGGAGACACTTTAAGAGAGTCACCCCAACGGTGAGCGACATAAACCATCTCTCTTCCTGGGCGACACCATTGCTGTTTAACATAACCTTATTCAAACAGCTGCATTGACCAAGGCAATTTGCTGGCTGAATATTTGCTCCTATTTTCACCAAAGTGTTACTTCAGAATTTTAAACATACACATTTTTACCTCTTATTTTATTCTTTTTTTAAAATTTATTTTGCTCTTTTATTTTTTGCCAGTTACTTAAAGCCTTTTGCTTTAATTCCAGGTACTGGGGTTTTAATGTAGTTACAGTACATTTTCTGAGCCTAACTGCCCCTTGGGCACTGCATTCCTGATTTCAACTATCCTTTGGCTGAAAACATTCCTCTAAATCTATTCGGTACCTTAAGCCTGGGGTATCTGGTCATAGATAACCCTCGTAAGAAAAAAAGATTTTCCTGTGTCCTTTATAAGTTTGTATATGCAAAAAGGTCAGCCTCAATCTTACATTCCTCAAAGTTAGAACAAATCTAACCAATCCAGTTTCCTTCATAGCTGAAATGCGCTGTCCCAGGCCATATCCTGCTCAACCTAGAATTATCAAGGCTTCAGATCGAAATGTTGACTGACCATTTTTATCCATGGATGTTGTCTGGCCTGCTGAGGGCCTCCAGCAATCTTTTGTTTGCTCAAGATTCCAGCATCTGCAGCTGTTGTGTTTTTCATCCTGGTGAACCTCCTCCGTTACCCCTTGGGAACAATCATGTATTCCCTATAATGTGGTGACCAAAACTGCAAACAGCACTCTAGCTGTTGCTGAACGAATATGGTTAGACTGTAACATCCTTGTATTCTTTGCTGCAGCTAATTAAAGGAAGTATCCATATGACTTCAGTGTCTACGCTGCTGCCTCAGGGATCTTTTGACATTTGTAGTGAGGCCCTGCTGTTCCTCAATTCTTCTTTGGGTCTCACCATTCATTGTGTATATCCTAGTCTTATTAGTCCCTCTAAATTTGATTCACCTCATTTTTTGAGGATTAAATTCCATACTATTTATCTTCCCACTTGCCAACTAATCAATGTTATTCAAGAGTCCAAGACTATCCTACTCAATATCAAATCCACCACCAATCTTACATCATCTGTGAACTTATTGATCATGTTCCTATACCATATTATAGATCAAATAAAAAATGTGGTGCAGCAGCCTTTTTGGCTGGAATCTCTCATTCTGTTGGTCTTCTCAATGATCGAAAAATACTGCTCAAGGTAGGGAACAGTAAAATCTGCAGGTCAATTGTACAGGAGGATCAGATAATGAAGATGCTGTTCAGATATGGCTTAATGACGGAAGTTAGCCCTAACACCAGAGAAAGGCCAAATATTGACTCAGGGAAGAGGTCATTGGAAAGTCTGTGTAAGAAAGCAAAAGCACGATAAATGTGTCGTCATTTGTGTAAGACTCAAAGAAAATCCTGCCAGGCCTGCACTCCCAATGACTTTAGTTGCAAAGCTCCAACTGCTGGAAAATAATCAGATTACTTGCTGCTGCATTTAAACCAGAGGGAACTAAAGGACTTCTGCACTCTGGAAATTACTGAAATGTAGCTCCAGGACTCCACTCTGGATTTGACCATCCAGCTAAAAGGTCTGATCTCTTTTTGAGCAGACAGAAATGCTGCTGCTTCTGGTAAGACTAGAGACAGTATGAGATCTCCAGTTAGGGAATGAAACAGGCCAGGTGATGAAGTGTGTGTAAGAGAACACTTTGGATCTAGTCATCACAATGTTATCATTTTTAAGGTAATGATGGAAAATGATAGGTTTGGTCCTTGGAGGCCTTCAAAGGTGATTTTTTTTTAAAGTAAAAACATTTGTATGTTTCTGTCAGAATTAACAGGTACAGAGAACCTTGTTTTTCCAAAGATACTGAGGCCCTGGTTAAGAAGAAAGAGGTACATAACGGGTATAAGGCAATAAATGACAAATACTCCGCAGAAATGCAAGGAAACACTTAAAAAGGAAATCAGGAGGGCTAAAACAAGGAATGAGGTCAATCCATCCCTCTTCTCCATTCCAGGTTATGAACTGCACGCATCGCTGGACAACTATCTGTAAGGTGTGTGCCAGTGAAAATTAGGGGGTATTTTTAGCTTGCACCCTGGAGAGATGATCATGTCTCACATGTTGTAATTTGTAGATGTAGATATATCTATCTATCTATCTATATAAAAACTTGTAAAGTGGTGTGCTCTTCCTGCTTATCAGGGGAGTGCTGGCAGGTACTGTTTGTTTGAACCCTTGAAATTACATAGATATAGTTTAGTTAACTTGTATTAGAGTATTATTAGTTTGCATGCAGGGATATGTGTTTCTCTTGTTGCATATTTGCATCACCTGAAAAGAAAGTTCACTGCTTAGTGCCAGAATTGTCACTCTTTGAATCCTTTGAACCTGTACTCCCAACCACACTGTTTGAGCAAGATCTCACAGATGCCTTCTGAGATCTTGCAGGTGGAGTCACATGTTAGATCTGATATTGAATTTAAATAGCTCATTTCACCACAGGGAGCATTACAACTAATCCCAATTCTAACCCCGCTTACAATCTTACACATCAGTTCTAGCTGGGCTTCTAATTGCTGATTTAGTTCCTTGTCTTTATAACCTATGGCACCAAAACCAATTGTGATATTCCATCAAAGTATATTACATTTATCACAACAGAAATTCAATAGAAATCAGAATCCGAATACTGTGCCAAGATTATAACACAAGGAGTACATTCCCAGGCTGCTCTTTGAATGTTTCATTGACAGTTTGAATATGTTTTTCCAAAAAAAATAGATCTGTCATAAAATCATTCTAAAATCTCAGGATTTTTTTTAACAAAAGATTAACAACAATTTCTGACACTGTTTACAGAAATTAATTGAAAGTTTTTTTTCTAGGATTATTTCAGAAATTCTTCAGGAATTATGGAATGGGGGTACAGCTAGTTAATTTAAACAAGAATGAAAAAAACCTGTTCTTAATTTAACTACCACTTATACTTTGAAACTAGTCACCTGGTGAGGGACATTCTGATTTGTTACCATTGTAACTGTGCAAGGGAAGAAAATAAATGGATGTACATATTAACAGACTCTCATTGAAATCCCCATGATGAGATCAGAGAAGGCAGTTGGCTATTTCCAGTATTAATACATCATTGAATACATATTCCTGCCACAATACACAGACCAGTTTGTGATGAATAAAGACATTTTATTGTTTTGGTCTCCATTGACTTAGTCACAATGCACAGATTTCCACCTAATCTCAACTTTGTTCCGTATCCTTGGATGTCTTATCTAAAAATGCATTTTTTTTTGTCACAACTGTCATACTTGATGCACCATCTGCAAACCTTTGTGGAGAGAGGTGCAGATTTCTACAACCCTTTGCATTAATCAAAAGGATATAAAAGCACTAGAACCATTGCAGACAAAAATGCTTATGCCTACCAGGAGGGATTGAATAGATCAGTGTACTTTTATCGGAAAAGATTGTGATGCAAATTGAAAGAAAAATGTAAAATTCTGAATGGGTTTTATTACAGATAATATTTTCATTTTAAGCCGATAACATTAGGAGCTATAAATGAAAGATGATTTCCATAAATCCAAAATTGAATTAAGGAAAAAACTCTTAGCATTAGGAGCTATTCAGTGGCATTTACTCTCCAGTAACCTGCTCTTAAAGTAGTTTTGCCAAGAGCTCTTAGATCCACATTCCATCAAAAACTTGGTCCAAATATGAATTAAAAAAGTGAATTCCAGAGATGAGATGAGAGTGATGTCCTTTGAAACCAAAACAACATTTGTCCAAATGTGGCATCAAGAAACTCTGGTAAATTTATGGCCACTGGAATTGCAGTACACTTGATGAAATAACCAGACAAGGCGTTTCTAGAATGAATCAAATGGATTTACTCTTCATCACCCACGCAACCCTTTAAAAGGCAGAATCACGCACTCGACACGCGCTGATGTCATCACACATTGACATCACATGGCTGGTGCGATGCCTCCTAGGAAATATAATACCACCATAGTGCAACCCGCACCCCCCTCCCCCACTCCCCGCTACCAGAATCAGCAGAAAGGTTTGTCTGTCTTTTAAGATGTCAACCTCTGCAGCGGACTGTTGGCTGCTGCAGTGGGGAAGACTTGTTCACATAAGCTGGTTTAAGCCTGTCAATAGTGAAAGACTGTGGCTTCCCTCCAATGTCCAAAATACAGGTCAATCTAGTTTATCTGAGTATCCTATAAGGTCCTTTGCAGGTCATCTGTCAAGGATGACCATGTGTTCCCCTTTGGACGAAGACCTATTCGCAGTTTTTGATGTCTTCAGGCACAAAACTGCGAATAGGTCTTAGTCCAAATGTGGTGGTATAAGGGTTAAATTTCCTACCGTCTCCCTTGGTCTTCTTAACAGTTCCTTCGGATCATCGCTGGAGTTGGAATGGAAGGGGAAAAACTCCCCTGGAACCATTAATGATGCACCTACACAAGTTCCGCAGATGAAGCTTGGAGGTCCTCCTTTAGAGTTGTTCTAATGCCCAGTAATACCCAGGGCAGCTCATCAGCCCAGTTTAGGCCTTCTAACCAAGCCATCAAGGCTGACTTGAGATGTCGATGAAATCTTTCCACCATTGCATGGCCTGGGGATGATAGGCATTCATATGATGAGTTGTTGTACCGAGCAAGCGAGACAAGGCCGTCCACAACAAGGAAGTACTGGGTGTGGGTGTCCTGTTGATATATCGCAGAGGAGTAGTTTGCCATGAACACTAAACTGGACATCCTTCAATTGCAGGTTCTTGATTGCAGTTTGATAAGCATTCGTCTCATGGTCATGTTCTTGGGTCACGGCCAAAGCTGTGTCGTCATTACCTTGATCTTCAGACGAAACCTCAAGTGGAGCAAAGCGGGGAAATGCATCAGCTACTACATTGCCTTTTTTGGAAATATGTAATATTTTTGTGGAGAATTGTGAAATGAATGATATTTGCCACTGTCGTTGCATTGACCAGGGCTCTGTGACCTTGGAAAATGCAAATGTTAAGGGCTTGTGTTTGGTGTACATATTAAAATCTCTGCCATCCAAAAAATGACAGAAGTGTCAAATAGACAATTAAATGCCCAAAAGCTCCTTATCAAAAGCACTGTATTTCTTCTCTGTTTCACGAAGATGGCGGCTGAAGAACGCTAATGGTTTCCATTGCCTGTTGACATACCCCCGATGGCCATACTGGAAGTGTCTGTAGAAAGGGTGGTGCCTGCATTTAAAACTGGGTAACTGAGCATAGTGGCCTGAGTCAGCAAATCTTTCATCTCCAAGGCATTGTTTCCCTCTTTAGTCCAATGGATGGTTTTGGCATTTCCAGACAGTAAATTGAAAAGAGGCTTCATGATATGAGCTGCTCCGAGAAGAAACTGATGGTAAAAATTTACCATTTGCAAGAATTCCTGCAAGTTTTTAACCGTAGCAGGTCTTGAGAACTTCGTAATGGCCTCAACTTTGGATGACAATGGAGTCACACTTCCTTGAGTAATCCTAAACCCCAAGAAATCAATAATTTCTTGTTCAAAAATGCATTTATCCAGATTGATGCTCAATCCAAACTTTTGAAGCCAAATAAAAGGTGTACGAAGATGTCACAAATGTTCCTCCTTAGTCCCACTGGCCACTAAGATGTCATCAGGGTAAATGAAGATATTGGTCATACCATGTCCTAAAGCATCCATCACCTGTTGAAATTATTAGGTGACATTCTTTAATCTGAATGGCATTTGTAAAAATTCAAACAACCCAAACGTGGTAATTATTGCTGTTTTTGGAATGTCTTCTGGCTCTACTGGCGCTTGGTGATAGCCATGCACCAAGTTGATTTTGGAGAAGATCTTTGCTCCATGCAAATTATCCAAGAAATCCTTAATATGAGGTATCACATAACGATCCAGAATGGTGGTGTTGTTAAGCTGCCTGTAATCTCCACAAGGTCGCCAACCTCCATTGTTCTTTGGGACCATATGGAGATGCGCAGGAACTGTCGGGCCTAGAATTATGCCTAGTTCCTCCACCTTGTCAAACTCTTCCTTAGCTAAGCGCAGCTTCTCTGGAGGCAAGTGGTGGGTTTTAGCATAGAGAGGAGGGCCATTAGTACAAATGCGATGAGTTACACCATGCTTTGCAGTGGAGGCAGAAAATTGTAGAGTAGTAATCTCAGGGAAATCTTCCCAACAGCTTGGAGAATTCATCTACTGGTTTACTTAATGTTTGAAGGTGCAGAGGAGGGGTATAGGCGTCTGCCAGAGGAATAGTCAGAAAAGTCATTCCATCTATTAGCCAACGTCCTTTTAAGTCGATGAGGAATGAATGAGCCCAAAAAAAATCTGCACCAAGCAAAGGTAGGGATACTGCTGCTATAATAAATGGACAAGTGTAGAGATGATTCTCGAATTTGGCATTTATCTTCCTGGTGCCAAATGTCAGAATGTTGGAACTGTTGACTGATCATAGTTGCAGGTCTGGGGTGGGATGGCATGTGTCAAAACCGATCGGTGGAAATACACCAATATCTGAACCCATATCTACTAGAAATTTTCACTGGGACAGTTCATCTCATACATACAGTAGGCTTGCAGGTTTCTTGACAACTGCCACAGCCTTTACTGGTGGTTGGCCTGGGCATTTCCCGCAAATAGAAGGCACTTGCGGGCATTTACCAATGCCTGTGGTAATAACACCAAGATGGGGTATCCACAGTCTGCTTGCTTATCTTGGGGAATTGCCTGCTTGTAGAGAGTGATGTGTTAAGAGCACTAGAGTGTGACAGGGGGTCAAGAGTGGAGGGGTTAGTTGTGCAGACTTGTCTTTCCTTATTGTCCTTTATATCCAGCCATAGAATGTCTGCCTCTGCCCCACTACAACCCTTGGGTCTTCAAATGAACACTTGGATAACAAGAACCTAATATCATCTGGCATTCGCTCGAAAAGAGCTGCTTCAATAACATATTGGGCCTTTTGCCACCTGCCAGGAACAGCATTTCATCCATTAGTTCTGAAGGGGTGCAATCTCCCAACCCATCGAAATGTAGCAGTTTGGCTGCCCTTTGCCTACATGGCATACCATATACATGTAATAAAAGTAGTTTAGTACTTTGCTGCCTATCCATTCCATACAATGACTGCTTGAAGTCTGCCACTCATAGACATCATCGGGTGCCGAGTATCTTTTCTGGTGATGTTCTGCCAGGCCTGAACTGCAGCAATCTTCAGCTCCTGCTTGTTTCGCAGCTAGTCTCCTTGTGGTCACTGGAGTCACAGTGGACACGACGAAATAACCACACAAGGCATTTCTATAGTCAATCAAATGGATTTACTCTTCATCACCCATCCAACCTTTTAAATGCCAGAATCATGCGCTCAACACACGCTGACGTCATCTCGCACTGACGTCACTGTGATAGTACAGATCTATCACCAATGTACATAGTGTATATAGTTACTGTATCTAGACTGTGCTTACAGCGATTGGCTGAGAGCTAAGCCACGCCTACTGTTTGGGCCTTAAAGGGTTGTGTCCCTAGCCAGGTCGGATCATTCCGAACTGGTCGGCCACCTGTGAAGAGCTCCTGTCTTTTGCTAATAAAAGCCTTGGTTTGGATCAACAAGTCTTTGATTCTTTCAGCGAGCTCTACAATCACATGGCTGGTTTGATGCTTCGTAGGAGTTGTAGAGCTGCCATAGCGCTACTACAAACCAGAAAACAATGGGGATCATAATGAAAAAATACCATGCAATGAATACTTTTCCCAGTAGAAAGTTGGATCTGTGGCCTTTCAGGAATGGATTTACCAAACTGAATGGACTTTTACAGCAATCCTTTGGTTTTGTTATCATCAGTGCTGAAAAAAATCAGTGCTGGAAATACACAGCAAGTTGGTCATCATGTTTCATGTGAATGATCTTTTATCAGACTTTGGAAAAGTGAGAAAACATACTGTAAGCCTTGAAATCAACAAAGGGAATATCTATTAAATTTTTTACACAGCTACAGCATTCCAGGAAATTATTCCCATTTTTCAGGAAAGCATGCTGTGTAAAAATGTCAGAACAGGAATGAAGGTGTCATTCCCATTCTGATATTTTACCTTCTAGACCAGGGGTGTCAAACTCAAATCCATAGAGGGCCAAAATTAAAAACTTGGACTAAGTCGTGGGCCAAATTAAATATTTATTGAAAATTTTCAACAACATCTGCATGTTTTCTCTTCTTTCAACATATGTAATGTTAAACTTTTTCATATTAAAATAAATGTTTAATAATAGTTTTGGTTAAACTCTTCCCAGAAGAAGCATTAACAAATGAGAAATAAAATATTCAATAAATAATATTTCTCTATAGCCTTTAAGTTCCTTTTAAATGTATTTTTTTTTCACGAGCCAACAAGTCAAAAAAAATAACAACTTGCTTCAATGAAAATCCAATCTTTCAACTATGAACAGTCCAAAGTTAACCAAAGAAAATATGAATCCAAGCTTAGCTTGCTATACTGTGATTTACTCTGATGCACCTGGGTCGAAACCAGATACTTGGCATCTCTTCTTAGATGCAAGTTCATCAAACTCTGGGGTCAGAGTTTGCCTCCCACCTGTCTTGAAAGGTCCTGTTTTCTGTCTTTCGTTTGGCCATTTTTTGTAAGGGGTTTATTACATGTGAGTTGGGCGACAGGTCACAGATGCTAATGAAAGTAAAGAGAGGAGGTGGGGGCGATTAGCGGGCTGACGGGCCGGTGCCAATGGATTTGCAAAGCATTCTGGGATTTGTAGTATTACCTGTGCATGCGCCATACTGGCGCGGCAGCCAGCGGGCCAGCTCTAATACATATTTGATATGATCTTGCGGGCCAAATATAATTATATCACGGGCCAAATTTGGCCCGCGGGCCTGAGTTTGACATGTGTGTTCTAGACCCTTAGTAAATTTCCGGGAATACATGCAGTCTAAAGTTAACGACACGCAGTCCTTGAACAACGGGCTAATGAATAGCATGTATTGATGATACGCATTGCAAGTCCCGCCTCTTGTATTACCGTACTTCTGGTATGCTGTCTAAACTTCCATTAGGAAACAGAGATTTCAAGTTTTGGTCATTCTTGTGTGAACAACAAAAGCTGAGACATTGGACATTCTTCAGACATATACAATTGCATGGAAACCTAGATTGCTCTTGTGATGTACCGTATATTTCGATGCATAAGTCGGATCATGAAACCCTAAAAGATTTCTCAAAGAGGGGTTTCCGACTTATATGCCTGATATACTTTTGAGAACTTAAATACAGTGAAAAAACCAGATTGACGTCAATTTGGCGTTCAAGTAGATGCTGGAAGCGTCTCCCCACTGCTGGCGCTGCCACTCCCCAACACCTCCCTCCCACCCCTGCTCAGCGCCACCCCCTCTCCTACCTGGAACTATGAGGTTGTTATTGCTACTCCTGCCTGGTAGGCTGAGGTTTCTCCTCCTACCAGGAGCACAATGTCAGTGCTCCAGCTCTGTGGGCTATTGCCACTGCCACTTGGTAGGCTGGCTCCCACCTGGGGCACGATGTTGCCGCTCCAGCTCCGTGGGCCGTCGCTCTTGCTGTTGGGTAGGCTGAGGTTTTTTTTTTACTTATAATGAGTGCTGCTGTGCGAATAATTCTGATGCAAAGTCCACAGACTGTACAACAGACTTTAATTAGCTTAAACTCGTACACACCCGTGTCAGTATCTTTGCTGGCTCCACGTGTCTGACTATGCTCAAAGGGCTGGCTCAAGTCTTTATATAGGCCAGTGATTGACAGCCAGCAGGTGGGGCCAGCCTCCAAGGTTGCCAGTGGTTCCCCCCTGCAGTAGGCTGGTAGGAGTGCAGCCAGTGTAGTAGTTGTATCACCACATTCACCCCCTTCTTAAAAGGGGGAAGTGGGCCTTGGGGGAAGTGGGCAGTGTTCTCTCTACCAGGTAGTATCTACAAGTTCAGGCAGTCCAGTGGCCATCTGTGCCTCTGGGACCATCGGAGGATAGGCTCCTGGTCAATGGTCGGTAGGGGCAGGGCCGCCTGAGTGTCGGCTGGGTTCAGGGTGGCTGGCGGTGTGGGTGGGATGGTGTCTGGCAGAGAGGACGTATAGGTATTGAGGGTCTGTAGGGAGTGGGGCCCTCTGGAGAAGAGGAGAGAGGGTGATGGCTCCGGGGGATCCTGAATGTGCCAGGGGTGCCCAGGGTGAGAGGACTGGTGCCAGGTCACTAGTTGAGATGGTGTCCTCATACCTATTGGGGTATCTGACCTTGGCATAATTTGGCTTTGAGTAGAGGAGGTGCACCAGCTCGACCAAGGGGTTGGATTGGTCCCAGAGACATCAGGCATGCTGGCAGGGAGACGCCAGTCGCCAATTTCCTAAGAAAGGAGAAGATACCTTTATAAAGGGTCTGATTGGTAGCCGTGCACAAGAGCGACCGTATGGCGTGGACTGTACGATGGACCAGCCTTTTGACCTCAGGGCCAGGAAGACTGTCTTCCTGATTACCCCGTTTTCACATTCCACCTGCTCCTGGGGTTGTAGCTAGTCATGTGACTAGCTGCGATGCCTCACACCGTCAGGTACTGGTGCAGCTCCTCACTCATGAAGCTGGACCCCAGTCACTGTGGATGAATGACGGGTATCCGTACATGGTGAAGATCTGCGCTAGTGCCTTGATTACAGAGTCGGTGGAGGTGTCAGGGCAATGGATGGCAAAGGGAAAACATGAGTATCCGTCTATGACCAAGAGGAAATAAACATTCTTATTCATGGAAGGCTGAGATTCTCGAAGAGCCGAGTGGCCTTCAGTACTTGGCCTGTGTTGGGCAAAAGAAGCACAGTTTACATTCCACACAGAAACTGCAGGACTCAGTCTTGGTCCAGACCTTGAATGGTGAAGGGCAGGTTCCGGGACTTAATGAAGGGGTACAGCACATGATGCCTGTGTAGCACAGGGATTGTGCAGCATCTGAAACTGGTCCAGAACAGGGTGTCGATGGAGTCATTGAGCTTCCCCGCCTTATATGGGATGTTGTAGCTGAAGGAGGCCAACTTGATTCTCCAGCGCATGATTTTGTCTTTTTTGATCTTGCCTCTGTGGGTGGTGCTGAACATGAATGCCACTGCACGCTGGTCTATGCCTGGCCTGCCAGGTAGTGGCACCAGTGGAGGACCGCTTCCACGATCACCTGGGCCTCCTTTTCGATGGTGAGTGTCTGACCTCTGAACCATGGAGGATTCTGGAGAAAAAGGCCACAGGTCTACCCCCTTGATTGAGAGTGGCAGCTAGGGCAATGACAGAGGCATTGCATTCCACCTGTAATGTGTTGGTCTTGTCCACCGCATGCATCCTGGCAGAGGCTATGTCCTGTCTGATGCCACTTGTGCCTCAGCAGCGAGGAGAAAAGTGATGGCTTGGGCCAGTGGGCAGACCTTGTCTGAGAACAGCCCTAGGCACCTGTGGAGGGCCTTGATCATGGTGGGGGGTGGGGGGGGAGTTCCATGAGGAGGCACATGTGTTCTAGGTCGGGACCCATGACACCATGTTCCACAATGCACCCCAGCATGCTGGGCTCTACATGTAAGATTTTGTACTTTTATTCTGGATTGACCCAGTGGAAAAAATTGTTATCTTTAATAATTGTCAGATTTCTTACATCAGCCTCTTGCCTCCTTACAAAAGAGCCATCCTTTAAGGCGCATTGAATCTGCACTTTACCCCTTCCAGGTAGAACTTGATGCATGGAGTAAGTCATCCATGTTCAGTAATCCTGTCACCAATAAATAAATAAATAAATAAATAGATATGGTCACATCTCCAGAATGGAGGACCATCGCCTTCCCAAGATCGTGTTATATAGCGAGCTGTCCACTGGCCACCGAGACAGAAGTGCACCAAAGAAGAGGTACAAGGACTGCCTAAAGAAATCTCTTGGTGCCTGCCACATTGACCACCGCCAGTGGGCTGATATCGCCTCAAACCGTGCATCTTGGCGCCTCACAGATCGGCGGGAAGCAACCTCCTTTGAAGAAGACCACAGAGCCCACCTCACTGACAAAAGACAAAAGAGGAAAAACCCAACACCCAACCCCAACCAACCAATTTTCCCTTGCAACCGCTGCAACTGTGCCTGCCTGTCCCGCATCGGACTTGTCAGCCACAAGCGAGCCTACAGCAGATGTGGACATTACCCCTCCATAAATCTTCGTCCGCGAAGCCAAGCCAAAGAAAAAGAAGAAGAAATATAGACTAAGTATTCCATGGATATGCAGGTAGCTTTGCAATGATTTTCTGGCATTTACCTCTGTGACTGAAAATTGAGGAATCTCACATGACACAATTCCACATAACTGACCAGCAGTTGTTTTCCTATGCTCTCTGCAGAAGTTTCCCTCATGCTTTCCAGCAGGTGGAACATCATTAACCAAAGGTTTTCCAGTATATTCACAGCCCGCTGAATGAAGAAATGTCTCATCTTTGTCCTGAATAGATGGTCCTTTATTTTGAGAATATGTCCCCAGCCTCTGGACACTCATTCCATTCTGTCAAGTCCATTAAAAATTTTGTTTGATTCAATGAGGCCATCTCATTCTTTCACATTATATAGAGACTATAATCTTTCCACAGAACATGTTCTCCATCCCAGGAATGAATCCAGTGAATCCTGTACTGCATTTCTATGCAATTATATCCTTCCTTTAGTGTGGAGACCTGATATGTGCACATTATTCCTGGTGTAATTTCACCAAAATCTTATGTAATTGCATTAATAGCAAGAAATTAAAAAAAAAACAATGACCTAATTACATTGGAAGACTATTATTTTATATTTCCCCAGAACATTGAAATTGCAATGGTATTTTGTAGTCTATATTTACATTGTAGAAACCAACACCAGGCAATTACAGAATCAGTTCCACCCTGGCGAGTCTAATTAGCAATGTCTGGCTGAAGCATTTCATGGTGAAACTGGAATTGGAACAGTGATGCTTGCAACAACTTTATGAGATTTAAAATGAAAATATGATGAAAAGTCATTCTAGTGATTAATTTAACAGAAAATACTGAAAAGACTATAGTTGCGAAGAATTGGGAAGAATAATATTAAAGTAGGTTTCTTTTTCCTTTAATATGAAGAAGTTAAATAATTAGATTTTTAGAAATACATGTTCTGTGATAGTATTCCTTTCCTTTAATTCTTTATTTAAAAAAAACTTTATTACAGTCTGCCTTTACATCAATTGTTTTCTCTTTACAATCTTTCAATTTCTTGTAAAATTGCAATGTATTGACATTCAAAATTTTAGAACTTAATTAATATTATACAGTAAAATCTCCAGTATCCAGAATTCAAGCAACTGGTAACACCAGGCAAACAGCAAAAAAAAAAATTGAGTAAACAAATAAATATAAATTAAAATAAATAAGAATAAATAAAATTTAAATAAAATTTTCAAATTATAAATGTAAATGTTCTCCTGTGACAGATTATAGATATGTTCTTGGGAGATAAATTGGGGCAGGTTTTTTAACACTTTAAAACAGATCTTATTTAAAATACTGGAGCTCTGCTCATGCTAGAGTCCAGTGCCAAGAGTCTTTGCACAATCTTTGGAGAGTGCTCAAGAGACTCTACGCATGGATTGTTGTTTACAAAAAGGCAACAGATGAAAGAACTCATCAGAACTGCAGATTGTCTGGAGTGGAACTTGCTGTTCTGGGAGGGTCATGTGGTTTTGTAAGCAGAAAGGGTAAAACAGGCTTTTTTCTCTGGGAGGGGGGAATTCAGTACTACAGTTTTACAATCACCAGCAGCAGCTAGAATTGGAACAGGACAAGCTAGCAAGCTTGTGGAAAACTCCATTTGGAAGATGGGTTGTGAGTGCTTAGTTCAGCCTGGTCAAAGCCCCTATGGTTCAAGTAAGAGGAGAGGATTGGTTGCCTAATGTTTCTCTTGAAATAAGGGAAATAAAAAAAGAACTCAACTCTGGTGACCTGAAAGAAAGAGGTTATCATCTGGAAAACCCTGATGGGTAAGTTTCTTCAGCAAGTCACTGAAGTGGCTGGTTACAAGAAATCGGTTTTGGGTGTCCAGGAATAACAAATCTCTCTCAGAAAACTGACAAGAACCTTCTTGAGCGGTAACCATTTACCCTTCAAGCACCAAAGCCTGGTGAACTTTATAAATGTTAAATTCTGTGCACAGTATAAGAATTGCCTGCAACAAATGAACTTAGAGGAATGAGAAGTAAGATTGGACTTTGAATCAAATAACTTTTTTAAACTTACACACAAGTGCACTTAGAATTAGAAGGAGGTTAAGTTAGGTTAGTGAAGTTAATAGTTATAAGATAAAGTTTGATCCTGTTCTCATGTTTAAAGATAATTTAAAGCAACTTTTGTTTAAGTAATCATTTGTATTGGTGAAGATCTATTGCTGCTGGGTTTTGGGGTCCTCTGGGTTTGTAACATTCCGAAGCAACAAAAACCCCTTGGTGCAGATGGGAGCAAATATTCAGCCAGTGGAGTGCCCTGGTCGTGCTCGGCCTGCAGCAGCTGTTAGAATAAAGTTTCAATAAAGTTGAGTTTGAATAAAATGGTGTCACCCAGAAAAAAGAGCTGGCCAATGGGCTGATTCTCCCAAAGTGATTCCCTATTCCTGCCTAGTAAGAATGTTTATCTTTATTAATATACTCCTAAGGCTTTATCTTTAAACTTAGGTGAGGGTGGTTAATTATGATGGTGGTACGGTTAGTGCAACACTTTTACAGTGCGAGCTAATGGGGTTCAAATTTAAATTTAAATTTTGTAAATAATGGGAATTACCTGATTAAAGTGAACTATACAAAATTATGACAGCACATTTGGCAAAGTGGTTAGTCCAACACCTTTGCAGTACCAGTGATCAGGACCGGACCTGTGTTCGAATCCTGTGCTGTCCATAAGGTGTTTGTACGTTTTACCCTGTGTCTGTGTGGGTTTCCTCTGGGGGCTCCGGTTTCATCCCACCCTTCAAAAAAAGTACCAGGGTGTAGGTTAATGGGGTGTAAATTGGGCGGCACAGACTTGTAGGGCCGAATTAGCCTGTTAGAGTGCTGTATGTCTACATTTAAAAAAAAAACATTTTTTTTTCAAATTACTTTACATTTTGCATTGTCTTTTGTCTTTTAAACTGTTTACTCTTAATGCCAGTTAGGCATTGTAAGAGTGTGTCTCATGCAATCAGAAAATTATAAGAATGTAATAAGATCTAGGAGCAGGAGTAGGCCATCCGGCCTATCAAGCCTGTTCTGTCATTCAATAAGATCATGGCTGCCTGATCATTGACTCCATTCCACCTACCTGCCTTTTCTCCATATCCCTTAATTCCTTTTTTATGTAAAAATCTATTGAACTGAACCTTAAATATGTTTAATGAAGTAGCCTCAACTCCTTCCCTGGGTAGAAAAGTCCATAGATTTACTACTCTCTGGGAAAAAATAGTTTTTGCTCATCTCTGTCTTAAATCTACTCCTGTGAATCTTGAAGCTGTGGCCCCTAGTTTTGGTCTCACCTACCAGTGAAAACAATTTTCCTACCTCTATCTTATCTATTTCATAACTTTATATGTTTCTGTAAGATTTCCTCTCATTCTTCTGATTTCGAGTGAGTATAATCCCAGACAATTTAGTTTCTCCGGGATCAACCTTGTGAACCTCCTTTGGACTGCCTCCAAGGCCAGTATAACCTTCTTCAAGTATGGAGACCAGAACTGCACATAGTACTCCAGGGGCAGCCTCACCAGTACATTGTACAGTTGCAGCATGAACTTCTCTTGAATTCAATTCCTCAAGCGATAAAGGCCAACATTCCTTTTGCCTTCTTAATAACCTGTTATACGTACAACCTAACTTTTTGCGATTCATGTACAAGCACTTCCAAGTTCTTCTGTACTACAGAATGCTGCAGTTTTTCACCATTTAAATAATAATCTGTTCTTCTATTTTTCCTGCCAAAGTGGATGACCTCACATTTACTAACATTTTACTCCATCTGTCAGATCTTTGCCCACTCACCTCTCCACACCCTCTGTATAATTTGCTTTTCCACTCAATTTAGTATCATCCGTAAACTTGGCTACACTACACTCTGTCTCCTCTTCCAAATCCAGCATCAACATCTGGTAGGTGCTGGATACTGAAGATTTTACTGTAGTTTGGTCAATGAATTTCTAACATGGGACAAATCTGCTAAAATGTCATATTGCAAAGACTTTACTCCCTTAAGAAGCGCATTATTTTTCATTAGAAGGTAGCTTAAAATAGGAATGACACACCCAGTACAACAAATTATTAGCTTTCAGTTGTTTTGATTATCAATTTATAATTAATGTAATATGTTCACATAATTTCTTCTAACTTTGTCTCTTAAAGTCAAGGAACATAAAAACCAGATCTTTGGTCTATCTAATCAATTTTGATCCATTTACACTTATGTTGCACAAATTTTATTCTCGCCACATCATCTTTAACTTTTCCATGATTCCACCATTCAGATTTACTCCTGTAACAATTCAGAATGGCCAATTAATCTCCCAACTCTTGTATCTTTAGGATATGAGAGGAAGCTAGAGTATCGAGAGGAAGCACCACACAGGCAGCATCAGAGGGCAAGATTGCACATCGATTGCACACAGGCAGCATCAGAGGGCAAGATTGCACATCGATTGCACACAGGCAGCATCAGAGGGCAAGATTGCACATCGATTGCTGGAGGCAGTAGCTTTATCAGCTGAACATTAGTGCTGATTTTTTTTTGCATTGGTTGAGCCATTTTGCACATCTTTTCCAGACTTCTAGAGTAGGGGGTGCAAAGAAACAAAATATTCATTTTCTGCTTTCACATAATTTTAAAGCACTTCCGAGGAAGAAAAAAAACTTACATATGTTGCAATGTGATTTTTAATCGATAATCGTACATACCGCAATAATTTGTTCCTGAGATGAGAGTCACATAACCCAGCAGTAGAAATAAACCGAGTTCTTTTTGTGCCATGCTGAAAGGCTTAGCTTCCTGAAGAATTAATGGACATTGCCAGAATACACTTTGGTCCTTTGGTTAAAAGGAAATATGCTGAAATTTACTTAAATAAAGTTATAAAAGTCCAGGACCTATGCCAGAATGGGGAAACTACTTCTTGTACTTGTTAGACAGAATATCTGATAGAATGGCAGGTTGTATTTATATGGAGCTTATTCATCAAGTAATTTAGCCAAGTAAATCACCAGGAATGTCATTGTGAATGTGCTGAATAGATTACTTTTTATGGACAAGTCACATCAGGTAGGACTACATCAAACAAAGTTGACTTACGTTCTTGGCAGCAATGTCCAGGTTATGCAAACTGCAACCCAAATTGTCTGTATTGACAACAACAATGTCTGGCTACGCCCTGTCATAAGTAATTGTGCATTGCTCAAGGTTTGACAAAGGCAATCTTACTTTAGAGCAGTGAATAGGACTTGACAACCATCTGCTTGTTGTCTGTCAATCTGTGCAGTGTGCTTTTATTTGTATTTTTGTTCCTTATTTCATGATTTGTTCTCTGAAATATTGCTTGTCAGATGTGGAAAGGTCACTTCTAATTATGTTACAGCATTTGTGAATATGTAGGTGTGTTGGTGTCAGCAATTTCAGGTATAAACAAATTAATGAGGACAAGGGTTTGAATTTTACAGCCAAGTGAAAATGGTGATACAGCAAGGTAAACAAAGCAGTGCATCTGTAATGTGAGAGATGAGGAAACTTGACATAAAAATATGAAAGATGGGGAAACTAGTGCAGACATGTGGAGTAATGGATTAAACCAGTATGAACAGGTTAAGCATGGAAATTAGAATGCAGGAAGCAGAGTCAGCCTCTGTAAGATAAGAATCTTCTAGTCTTTTCGACAGGATCAGTGAGCCCACCGTATGAATAAGTTAAGGAGAGGTAAGGAATAATAGAATGTAGGAAGTTGAGATAGTCTGGATGAGATAAGGGTCTCCTAGCCCTAGAGAGAAGTACCAAGTTCTACATATATAATTAGTAAGCCATACACAGATTTATCAAGTTATGCATATTTAATTAGTAAACCCTAGACAGGATTAGCGAACTCTGCATATGAAGGGACTGTGCTCTGAGAGTTGGAAAGGTGTGAATGGGGACAAGGGCAAGGTTGTGAATAAGGACAATGGGGATAATGACATGAGAAGACACCAACGGGATACCCTCTGGTCCTCCAAGTCCACTGAAACTGCACGTAGGCAGGAATGATTGCCTATGCCAAACCCATCCAGGGGGCAGAAGAATGTAAGGGGGAGGGTATTCTGATACTGAAATCCACTGTATAAAAGTTGGGTGAGCCCCAGTGTATGTGTGTATTCCCAGGGTAAGGGGAAGCACCCAACTTTGCATTGTTGTTATAATAAATGTTCTTTGTTCTCAATTTTTGTCTCGAGCAATTTCTGTTAAGGTACGTCAGCCTGCAGCTGACGTGGACTTTTTACCCCCTCCATAAATCTTCGTCCGCGAAGCCAAGCCAAAGAAAGAAACATCTATTTCTAACACTAACAACCCCATTTCTAATTTTTGGTCCTTGGGGAAGAGGACAGCGAGATTTGCATACATCTATTTTCTTAGTGACAGGACACCATGTTCGACCGTATCTGTTGCATTTTACATATTTTCAGAGGAATTCTTTGACTCATACGTAGTTCGTACAGTTTTGTTATTTTTGTTAGAATTTTGATTCTCTTATATATCTGACAGGGTTTGGCTGTGAAGATAGTCACAAAATAATTACTTAATCCCGCTTACATTTCCTTATCTATTTTACTGGTCATGTCCTTTGTCTTTTCCTAACTTGTTTCCTTTTTTATCTGGAGAGGGCTGGTTTTCCCGACTGACCACTACTCCATCATGTTACTCCTGATACTTGTCACATCCTTGAAGAATTTCAGTAGTTCAATCAAACAGGAGTTTCCTTTCATAAGTTCATGTTGAATTTTCTTTTTTTTTAAATTCTTCTCAAGATGTTCTATTTTCACACGCTTCGTTATGGGTTCCATCATTTTCCTTCCACTAAAATCGAGGGTAACAGATTTCTCAAGTCTTCTCTTTAAGACAGGTGCCAAATACGTGTTTAATTTCTCACCTTTTCCTCATTCACCAATATAAACTCTTTTTGTCTCTTTCCATAAGGAGTCCACACTTGCTCTTGTTAGTCCTTTTATTTTAGGTACATAAAAGCTCTTAAAGTCCATTTTTTAGCTGCTTTCATCATCTTGCATTTTTTAAATTGATTTCTTGGTATTCCATTGCTGACCTTCTAAAATTATTCCATTCCTTAAGACCACTACTATTTCTGGCAACTTTGTAAGCCTTTTCCTTGGATTTAATGCTCTTTTTAATTTCTGAAAGTAGCCAAGGATAAATCAGATTTCATGCTGCGTTTTTGTGTTGCAAAGAACACATATTATTTCAAACTTATGCATTACATCTTCAAATGCTATTGAACCATTCAATGTATTCTCCAAATCGGTCTCAGTGACCTCTTCTCTTATATTTTCAGTTTCCTTTCTGAACACACCAGATCCCAGTCTGCACTATATTTAAAAGTGTATTGTGCGCTGTTAAATTCCAACATATTATGGTTCTTGTTAGAAATAGAAGTACCTTAACCACCTACGGCTCCTAGAACGCTTCCACCAGCGTTGTCTCCGCTCCATCCTCAACATCCATTGGAGCGCTTACATCCCTAACGTCGAAGTACTCGAGATGGCAGAGGTCGACAGCATCGAGTCCACGCTGCTGAAGATCCAGTTGCGCTGGATGGGTCACGTCTCCAGAATGGAGGACCATCGCCTTCCCAAGATCGTGTTATATGGCGAGCTCTCCACTGGCCACCGTGACAGAGGTGCACCAAAGAAAAGGTACAAGGACTGCCTAAAGAAATCTCTTGGTGCCTGCCACATTGACCACCGCCAGTGGGCTGATAACGCCTCAAACCGTGCATCTTGGCGCCTCACAGTTTGGCGGGCAGCAACCTCCTTTGAAGAAGACCGCAGAGCCCACCTCACTGACAAAAGGCAAAGGAGGAAAAACCCAACACCCAACTCCAACCAACCAATTTTCCCCTGCAACCGCTGCAATCGTGTCTGCCTGTCCCGCATCGGACTTGTCAGCCACAAACGAGCCTGCAGCTGACGTGGACTTTTTACCCCCTCCATAAATATTCGTCTGCGAAGCCAAGCCAAAGAAGACCTTAACAGAAATTGCTCGAGACAAAAATTGAGAACAAAGAACATTTATTATAACAACAATGCAAAGTTGGGTGCTTCCCCTTACCCTGGGAATACAGACACACACTGGGCCTCACCCAACTTTTATACAGTGAATTTCAGTATAGTAATACCCTTCCCCTTACATTCTTCTGCCTCCTGGATGGGTTTGGCATTAGGCAATCCTACCTGCCTATGTGCTGTTTCTGTGACTTGGAGGACCAGGGAGTATCCTGTCGGTGTCCCTTCATGTTATTATCCTCATTGTCCTTATTCACAACCCTGCCCTTGTCCCCATTCACACCTTTCCCACTCTCAGAGCTACAGTCTCTTCATATGCAGAGTTCGCTAATCCTGTCTAGGCTAATTTAATATGTATAACTTGGTACATCCGGGTAAGGCTTACTAATTAAAATATAGAACTTGGCACTTCTGTCTAGGGCTAGGAGACCCTTGTCTCACCCAGACTACCTCTGCTTCCTACATTCTATTATTCCTTGCCTCTCCTTATCTTATTCATACGGTGGGCTCACTGATCCTGTCGAAAGGACTAGAAGGTTCTTATCTTACATAGGCTGACTGCTTCCTGCATCCTAATTTCCATGCTTAGCCTGTTCATACTGGTTTAATCCATCACTCCATGTGTCTGTACTAGTTTCTCCATCTTTCATATTTTCATGTCAAGTTTACTCATCTCTCACAGTTCTCTTCAGATCAGATGAAAGCAAGATTATCATCAACCTTTTTTCATTGCATTGAATGAGATTTGTTATCCTTTTCCTGAAACAAAGAGAACATGTTGGAAATGCTTGGAAGATCAGGCAGTACAGAATCTGTGAGAAAGGAAGCAGCATCACAGAACTAACAGTGTTTCCCTTTCCCCAAATTCTCCCTGGCAGGCAAAGCTTTTCCATCATTCACTGTTATTTTTTCATTTTTCATCATCTTCAGTTTTTCTTGATCAGCCTTTACCTGGATTGAGCAGAAAAGGATATTGTCCATTTCCATGAATTCATCTTCTACTTTTAATAGAAAATTTGATTTGTTCAGCCTCTATGTAATTTAAAGACTCCCATGAATACTGTAATAAGTACATCCAAGGTATATCAATAACCAACAAAGCCCTTAAAAAAAAGACATGAGGTTGCTTTGACAGACAATGTGAATGAAATTCCAAAGGGTTTCTACAGGTATATTAAGAGCAAATAGATTCAAAGGAACAAAATTGGTCCACTTGAAGTTCAGAGTGATTGGCTTTGTATGGAACCAAAAGAGATGGGAAGATTTTAAATCATTTTTTTCCAAACAGTATTCACACAGGAAACAGGCACAGAGTCATGGAAAGTAAGGAAAACAATCAGTGAGATCATGGAACCTATAAAGAGCAGGAAATGCTTGCTGTCTTAAAGCAATTAAGGATGGATAAATTCACAGGGCCTGACAAGATATTCCCTTGGATCTTGAGGAAGGCTAGTATAGAAATTGCAGGGGCTCTGGCAGAAATATTTAAAATGTCCTTAGCCATGGTGTGGTGTCTGACGATTGGAGGGTAATTTACATTGTTCTGTTGTTTAAAAAAGGCTCCTAAAGTAACCCTGCAATTTATATAGTAGGCCAGTGAGCCTGACATCAGCAGTAGGTCAATTACTGGAAAGTGTTCCAAGAGATTGAATATTCAAAGTACTTGGATAGCCACAAACTGATTAGGAATAGTCAACATGGCTTTGTGCATGCTAGGTCATGCTTAACCAATCTTATAGAGTTTTTTTGAGGATGTTACCAAGAAAATTGATGAATGAAATGCTGTGGATGTTGTCAACGTGGACTTTAGTAAGGCCTTTCACAAGGACCCACATGGGGGGGTTAGCCAGGAAGGTTCAGACTCTTGGTATTCATGTCAAAGAAGTGAACTGGATTTGACGATGGTTGGATGTGAGAAGCCAGAGAGTAGTGGCAGGTGATTGCTTCTCAGACTGGAGGCCTGTGACGAGAGGAGTCACGTGATGGAGTAGTGGCCGGTAGGAGAATACCAGCCCTCTCCAGAAAAGAAGGAAAAAAGTGAAGAAAAAACAAAGCCCCAGACTCACAAATCACAACAAATAAAAAATAAAGGTGTGGAGAAAATGGCACCTAAGAAAGAAAAGCCAAAAACAACGGGAAGAAAAGAAAGAAGAAAGATGCCGGAAGAGAAAGGTGAAGGCCTTACCTGTACGAAAAAGCAGGAACCCGCCGTGGAAAGAGGAGCCCACTCCCCGAGGTCAGTGGAGACCCCGCAGGGTTGCGACCCATCGAACGCAGGACTGCAAAGATGGCTCACGGAGCCAAACAGAGGTGCGCAACCACGCATGACAAAGGCAACACCGACAGGAGGGGGGACTAGCTGTGGAGTGAAACTCCAGCTGTGCTGTGAAACTCCACAGCACGAACAGCTGAGAGAGACCCATCAGCAGGGCTCCCAGCTGGAAGATAAAGAAAATAACGGGAACAGGAGGGGTGAGAATGAAAAAAGGAAACTAGAGACACAACAGATAACCAACCCAGAAGAAGAGATCCAACATCAAGACACCATGGAAAAAGAAAATACCCGGGAGGAGTCACGCGATGGAGTAGTGGCCGGACGGTGAACTCCAGCCCTCTCCAGAAAAGTCGGGAAAAACAAGAGAAAACACAAAGGCACAGAAATAAAAGTTACAGAAAAGTGAGTATAAAGGTGGAAAGAAGATGGCGACAAAAAAAGAAAAGTCGAAAGCAACGGTAAGAAGAGAGGAAGAGAAGACAAAGGAGGAAAAAGGTGAAGGCCTTACCTGTCCGAAGAGGCCCGCTGCGGAGAGAGAAACCCGCTCCCTCAGGTCGGTAAATAATGGACTACAAAAATGGCTCGCGGAGCCGAGCAAAAGTGCGCAACCGCGCATGCGCGAGGAATCGCGCATGCGCGATGCGAATGAAAAAAAACACACCGACGGGAGGGGGGACCAGCTGGGGAGTCGATCTCCACAGCCGGCAACGACAGCTGCAGAACACCTGCAGCAAGAAGAGACCACAGAAGACAATAGAAACAAGATAGAAGAGGAGGAAAGGGCAACAAAGAAACAACAGATGGTCAACCCAGAGGAAGAAGAAGAGGAAGAGTATGGTGAAATAGAAGAAGAAAAGATAGGCAAGGTAAAGGATATACTTGCTCTTATTAAAGGATACATGGAGTCATTTAAAGAATGGCAAACACAGGAATTTAAGGATTTAAGAAAAAGAATAAACAACACAGAGGAGAAAATAATTAAAATGGAGATGACCTTAACAGAAATGGGAAAAAAAATGGACAAGATGGAAGAGCGGGCAGTAGCAGCAGAAATGGAGGTAGAAGACTTAAAAAAGAAATTGGAGAAATCTAATAAAAAAACTAAAGAGACACAAGAACTACTAGCTCAAAAAATAGATACAATGGAAAACCATAACAGAAGAAATAACATAAAGATAGTGGGCCTTAAGGAAGATGAAGAAGGCAAGAATATGAGGGAGTTTATAAAAGAGTGGATCCCTAAGACCCTAGGATGTCCAGAACTACAGCATGAAATGGAAATAGAAAGGGCACATAGAGTATTGGCCTCTAAACCACAACCACAACAAAAACCAAGATCTATTGTAGTAAAATTCCTAAGATATACTACAAGAGAAAAGGTACTGGAGAAGTCAATGGAAAAAGTAAGAGAGGGCAACAAACCACTGGAGTATAAAGGGCAAAAAATCTTCATTTATCCAGATATAAGTTTTGAACTCCTAAAGAAGAGAAAAGAGTTCAATACAGCAAAGGCGATTTTATGGAAGAAAGGGTATAAATTTATACTAAAGCATCCAGCGGTATTGAAAATATTTATTCCAGGACAACAAAACAGACTATTCTCGGATCCAGAAGAAGCACGAAAATTTGCAGAACAATTACAAAAATAGACTGAGGGAGGAAGACGGGTAATGAGAGTTAAAATGATCACGACTGATATGTATGTGGGTAAAGACAAAAATAGACTGAGGGATGAAGACGGGTAATGAGAGTAAAAATGATCACGATTGATATGTATGCAGGTAAAGAGGTATAAGAGTGAATAGAGACAATGAGCATACATGAATGTATCTGTACTTAGAGGAAAATATAGATAGTATAGACAAGAATTAATAAGGGAAGGTAATGGAATAGAGAGAATAAGGAGGGAATTAAAAGAGGGACCTTTGTGACATATGAAAAGTGAAATCTTTTCTGGGGGAGGCGGGGTGGGGGGAAATAGCGGTCACTGCAAAATCAGTTGACGCTTGCGAGTGGATTCGCAAATCCAAATGGAGAGGGGAGATGTGGTTGTCCGACAAGGGATAAAGGACAACTCAGGAGGTGAAGGGGAGATTGGGGATAAATAAGATAGAAATAGGAGAATAAGGAAAATGTTAGATGTTGTAGGAATGTTGTCTTATAAAGAGTTGAAAATAAGAAAACAGAAATGGAAAAGGAGGAAAGGTAATGATGGAAAAACGGAAAGAGAAGATAAACAAAATATAAAAGGGCTACGCTGAACTATATGTCTTTAAATATTAATGGAACACATAACCAAATTAAAAGGAAGAAACTACCAAATTTAAATGAATAAATGTATTCCATTAGAAAAAATAACATATTGGTTAAGAAATAATATTGAAATATTCGAACAAGTATAGGAGCCTTACATTAAATACAATAGCGAAAACCTACCGGGGACAAACATTACCTAAGTTGATGGAAGGAGAAGGAAAGAAAAGAATGGACTCAGTAGAATTTCTGGTGTAATTTTGTTGAATGACAACATTGTCTGACTGGCTTAATGCAACCTAGATTGTATACCTAAAATGGATGAGAGGGGGGGGTGGGGGGATGGTTTGGGAGGAAAGGGGGGGGGGGAGAAAAAGTCACTGTATATGTGTGAAAAGAAATAGTGTATATCATGGCTAATGTGATTTATGGTGTGAAAAATAAAAAAATTTAAAAAAAAAAGAAGAAAAAGAAAATACCCAACAAACTGAGACAAGCAGCTCAACAAGAAAGTCAGAAAAGACACAGAAACAAGGAAGAGAAATAGAAAACACAAACCCAAGAGCAGACACAGAAGAAGAAGGAGAACACCAAGCTCTGCACAGAGTAATAAGAGGTAAAATGAATGGACAGCACATAGATTTAAAAAAATTCAAGAACATATGAAAGCATTAAGAGAATGGCTGACACTAGAATTTAGTGAAATAAAAGAAAAATAAAAAGTACAGAAGAAAAGTGAGTAGAATAGAGCTGGTCATAACAGATGTAGGGAAAAGATTAGAAAATGTGGAAGAACGTGTAATGGCGGTACAAATGGAAATGAACGACTTAAAAATAAAATTGGAAGAAAGTTATAAAAAAGTTAAAGAAACACAAGAGTTGTTAGCTCAGAAGATGGATATAATGGAAAACTATAGTAGGAGGAACAATATAACGTTAGTGGGCCTTAAGGAAGATGAAGAAGGCAAAGATATGAAAGAATTTATAAAATAATGGATCCCAAAGGTCCTGGGAATGCCAGAGATGCAGGAAGGAATGGAAATAGAAAGGCACACAGAACATTAGCCCTGAAACCACAGTCACAACAAAAACCAAGATCTGTTTTAGTAAAATTCCTGAGATATACGACAAGAGAAAATATATTGGAGAAGGCAATGAAAAAAATGAGAGAAGACAAAACACCACTGGAATACAAAGGTCAAAAAAAATTTTCTATGAAGACATAAGTTTTGAACTCCTGAAGAAGACGAAGGAGTTTATTGCAGTAAAATCGATCCTATGAAAGAAAACCTATACATTTATGTTAAGATATCCATCGGTGCTTAAAATAGTTATCCCGGGACAGCAAAACAGACTGTTCTCGAATCTGGAGAAAGCATGAGAATTTGCAGAACACCTGCAAGACAGAAAGAGAGATGAAGAGATGTAACAAGAACAAAGAATGACATCAAACTACAAATATAGAAGAAAAAATAATGTATAAGTAAGAACTAAAGGAGGGAAAGAAAAGGGTAGAAAGGAAGTAAGGGGGAAAAAAAAGAGGGTGAGCTTTGTTATATGTGAAGATAAAAGTCTTTTCTGGAGGGGGTTGGGTGGGAGAGAATAACAGTCACTGCGAAATCATTTGACGCTTGCGAGCAGGTTCACAATCCAAATGAAGAGGGGAGTTGTGGTTGCCCGGCAAGGGACAAGGGGCAACTCAGAGAGGTGGGGGGGGGGACATTTGGGGTTAAGGGAATTTTAGATGTGGGAATGGTGGAAATATTTTATGTTTTAGAAGTGTTGTCATACAGTGCATTTAAAAAAAGAAAACTGAGAAATGGAAATGGGGAAAAGGGGAAAGGTGGTGTGAGGAAGCGGAAATGAGATGTAAACAAAGTATGAAATGGCCATGTTGAACTATATGACTATAAATATTAACGAAATACATAACCAAATCAAAAGGAAGAGGCTATTAAATTTAATGAAAAAAGAAAAAATTGATACAGCATTCGTGCAGGAAACACATCTAACTGAAGTGGAACACAAGAAATTAAGGAGAGACTGGGTAGGGCACGTGACGGCAGCATCATATAATTCAAAAGCCAGAGGAGTAGCTATCTTAATCAATAAAAATGTATCAATCAAAATAGAGGAGGAAATAATAGATCCAGCAGGGAGGTATGTAATGATAAAGTGTCAGATATATTCAAAATTTTGGAATTTGCTCAATGTATATGCACCTAATGAGGAGGATCAAAAGTTTATGCAAGATATCTTTTTGAAGATTGTATACTGATAGGAGGGGACTTTAACCTTAATTTGGACTCAAGGATGGATAAAACTTGACAAAAGACTAGCAGAAAGTACAAAGTAGCCAAATTTATGGTTAAATCAATGCAGGAAATGTAATTTATGGATATATGGAGGAGATAACACCCAAAGGAGAAGGAATACTTATATTATTCGAGTAGACATAAAGCATACTCAAGGATTGACCTTTTCCTGTTGTCAGCCCACATCCTAGGGAGAGTTAGGAAAATGGAATATAAAGGTAGATTGTTATCGGATCAATCACCCCTGTTATTAGCAATAGAGCTGGAGGACATCCCACCAAGAACATATAGATGGAGATTAAACTCCATGCTACTTAAAAGACTGGTTTTAGAGAATTAATTGAGCGACAAATTAAAATGTACTTTGAAATAAATACGGAATCAGTGAAAGATAAATTTATATTATGGAATACAATGAAAGCTTTCATCAGAGGGCAGATAATAAGTTATGTAACTAAGATGAAGAAGGACTACAATCGGGAAACAGAACAGCTGGAAAGGGAAATAGTAAGTACAGAAAAAGAACTAGCAACAAGGGGAGATACAACAAAAAGAAGAGAATTGGCAGACAAAAAAAAATACAAAACACTACAAACTTAAAAGGTGGAGAAGAACATAATGAAGACAAAGAAGAAATATTATGTGCTAGGAGAAAAAAGGCACAAAATACTAGCTTGGCAGCTTAAAACAGAACAAACCAAAAGAACGGTATTGGCATCAAGGAAAAAGGACAAACAAATTACATATAATCCAACAGAGATCAATGAAAACTTCAAAGAATTCTACGAGCAATTATATCGAACTGAGAACGAAGGGAAAGAAGACAAAATAGATGAGTTTCTAACTAAAATTGAACATTCGTGGCAGAAACAGACCACAAGTCATTAATAGCCATAATCAAGAAAATCCTCAGTGAGATGTTGGCATGAATCCAAAGATTGAGGATGAAGCTACAACATTATGACTTTGAATTGGTGTACACACCAGGGAAACTTGTGCTGCCTGATGCACTGTCTAGGGCAATGATGCAGAGTGAAGCACACAATGAGAGTTCCAAAAGACAGATGTGCATCTCCATGTGAACCTGATCACTGATTTTCTTCCCATACCTAACATGAAATCCAAGCAGATAACAGGTGAAACAGAAAAGGACATAGTTCTACAGAAGTCATCAAGAATCTGAATGAAGGGTGGCCTAGAGGTGAATGTCAGCAGTACAACAGCATCAGAGCAGAGCTGAATGTTGTCAATGGGCTTCTACTCAGACAGATAAGAAATATCATTCCTCAATCATTGTGACAAGACATGCTGAAAAGGGTATACAAGGGCCACCTTGAAATGGAAAAATGCAAGAGGAGGACCAGAACTACTCTTTATTGGCCAGGGATAAATGTTGACATCAACAGAATGGTCTCAAGCTGTGAGACCTGTCTGAAACATCACCAAAGCAGCCAAAGGAACTCATAAGCATAACAACTTACCAGAGGAGCCATGGCAGAAAGTTGGAACTGATCAGTTCCACCTGGATGGTAAGAATTATCTGCTGGTTATTGAATATTTATTGAACTGTCCTGAGATGGAGCTGCTTCCCAACATGTCTGCTGACTGCATGATCAAGTATATGAAATTGATCTTTGCAAGACATGGAATTCCTCAAATCATTCACAGTGACAATGGACCATGCTACAGTTGTTGAGAATTCCAGAACTTTGCAGAAGAGTATGATTTTTGACACATGTCTTCAAGGCCTCTGCATTACCAGTCAAACAATAAAGCAGAGAAAGGAGTTCACATAGTTAAACAGCTGCTCAAGAAATCACTAGACAGTGGCTCAGATCCTTATCTAGTTTTGTTGAGTTACCGAGCTTCACCGCTTGAACATGAGCTCATAATGGGACGTAGTCTACGCACCACATTTCCCTACTCAACAGACCCAAACAAGAACAGAGATGTCAAAAGGAAACAAAAGCATCTGCTATGTGGACAAAAAGCAAACAATGAATTTCGTTTCAATGTGCTGTCCATTGTAGGCCTTGAGCTGAACAGAATTTGGATTGATGTGTGGCTTTATCTTCATTGTCCTGATGTCACACTCACAGATCAAGTTGGTTTTCTTGCTGACTAAAGAAGCTTAGGGCCACTGGCACAACACGACACAGTGAGACTCAGAGATTCCAACACCTGGGACAAGAAGACCACTCTTCTGGAGGAACCTCACTGCCCAGTTCTATCTCCTACCCTAGACCCAGAAACCCAATTGTTCCTGTTGACTCATTATTTTCTCATGCTCCTGACCCACCAAGCCGATATCCTCTTACATCGACTCCATTTGGTCCAATTCCTCCCCACAATACCTCATATTTCCTCCAGCTCTTCAACAACTTCCATTTCCCTGAACTTGACTGCCTCATTTACATGGATGTCCAATCGCTACACATCCATTCCCCATACTGGTCTCAAAGCCCTTCATGTATTACTCAACAACAGACCTAACTATTCCCCTGTCACCACCACCTCCTCTGTCTGGCAGAACTTGTTCTCACCCTCAAAAAGACCTATCTACATTTTCTCTGTCTATACCCCTCATAATTTAAAACACCTCTATCAAATTTTCCCTAATTATTCTACACTCCAGGGAATAAAGTCGTAACCTGTTTAACCTTTCCCTGTAACTCAATTCCTGAAGTCCTAGTAAATCTTCTCTGCACTTTTTCACATAGATACCTTTTCTGTAGTTAGATGACCACAACAGCACACAATAGTCCAAATTTAGGCTCACCTATGCCTTATACAGCTTTAACATAACATCCTAATTCCTATACTTGATACTTTGATTATGAAGGACAATATGCAAAAAGCTCTCTTTACAACCCAATCAATCTGTGATGGCATTTTCAGGGAATTATGTATCTGTATTCTATGTTGATGATTGTCTTACTTCAGTGGTTTCAGAAAATGAAGCAATAGATCTTTATCATGTTAAAAGAGTTCTGTAATAAAGGAGGTTTCTTCCTTACAAAATGGATTAGTAACAGTCAAGATACTTTGGCTGTTACTCCTGAGGCAGAAAGAGCAGAGATAAAACATCTTGACTTGGATTGTGACATTCTACCTGTTGAAAGAATTCTCAGAGTGCAATGGTGTGTTCAATTTGATATTTTCAAGTTCAAAATTGTTTTGAAAGAATGACCTTTGACAAGAAGTGGTATTCTTTTAATCGTAAGCTGAATATATGATCCTTTGGGAATATTGGCACCAATAGTATTAATAGCCAATAAAATTCTGTAAGAATTGTGCAGAAGAAAATTTGGATGGGATGAAGCTATACCAGATACCATCGTGCAAGATTGGATGAATTGGATTGAGGGCCTTGAAATGTTAGAAAGTTTTGAAGTCAACAGATGTTTTAAACCTACACAGTCTGGAACTGCCACATTTGCTCAGTTACACCATTTTGTTGATGCAAGCAAAGGTGATTTTGGTACTGTCAGTTATTTAGTACTGTGAAATATCCAAAAGCAAATACATTGTGGATTTGTAATGGGAAAAGCCAGAGTAGCTCCATTAAAGCCAGTCACCATACCTCAAATGGAATTGACTGCTGCTACTCTGGCGAGAAAAATGGATACTGTATTAAGAAGAGAATTAGAGATGGAGTTAGTAGATTCTATGCTTTGGTCTGATAAAAATCAGTGCTTAAATACATTAATAACAAAACCATGAGGTTTTGTACCTTTGTGACAAACAGAATATGATCGAGAAGGTTTTGCAAGCTAATCAATGGAGATATGGTAAAATGGAGATATGTTAAAATCCAGCTGATATGGCTTCAGGATCAAAAGTTCAATCATATCTGAAAAGAGCCTATACTTGGGTGTTCGGTCCTCAATTTCTTTTAAAATCACAAGAAAATTGGCCTCAATATCCAGAAGAGTTAAAAGAGTTTTTAATGGAGGATCCAGAAATCCAAAACACTAATGTGAATACTATTCAAATATCTAAAGAGAATGATCCGATTCTTCAATTAATTTGCTATAATTCTTCATGGTTTTATTTGAAAAGGGCAGTAACATGGATTCTTAAATTTAAAACTGTGTTTTTACTGATTCAAAAAAGAGAATCTGAAGTATCGAAAGAGCTGTTACCTAACAGTTGATGAGTTGGTGAATGCTGAATTGGAAATAATTCATTTTTGACAGAAAAGGGCGCTTGATAATATATCAAAATTAAAGAAGAATCTGAATGTTACAAAGGCAAGTTGTGTTTACTAGTTAACTCCTACTCTTGTAAATGAAGTATTTAGGATATCTGTAATATCTATAATAGTAATTATTATATATTAGTCATTAATGTATTTTATAATAATTAGGGGCCGGAATGTAAAGGTTAAAACCTTGTGAGTTTGATTCATAGTTAATTTTGTGCCTATTCCTTTAAGAAAAATTATTGTTTGTAGTGTTTCCATAGTGACTATGACATCTTATGTCGTAATATCCAAGCAGATCGAGAGCTTGCATCTCATTCTTCAAAGAATTATGGAGGAGACACAAGCTCAAGATACTTTTCTTTCAATTCATCTTAATTAATCTTATTTTGTCTATTTCTTCTTATTTCTTCTTTAAGGTTGAATATCATTATATTATACAGAATACTTTGTTTATTCATCATTATGAAAATCTCAATGCGAAGTGAGGCAAAATATTTATTCATTTTATCAATGAATTAAAGCTACTTAAATCTGCAACTACAAAGTTTGGTTTATTGGATTAATAAGATAATAATCTGAAATATTATCATCTTATGTTTCCTAGAAGATGACATTTTGAAATTGGGAAATATAAAAAATTTAGAACTTGGAAAATGTTGTCTACAAGGGATACTACTGGCTTCCCTGAAATCCCACATTCTGTAAGAGGAGCATTCCCCAGCCTTGGCTGCTATTCCCACTGTTATAGCTGGAGGAAAAAAATAAATGATTAAAAAAAACTGTTCTTACCTGTGCCTACCTGCTGAATCCTTTTTATTCCTCAAGTAGGGTAGCCCTTCCTTTCCACCCTGACTTAATATACTCTGACAATGACCACCTGACCTCGATTACCCAATCAGCTGCTACCTGCTGAATTTCTTCTCAACACTTTGTCTTCAACTGTTGAACTCGCTGCCGAGATGCAAGTGGCCTTTGCTCACATCGGAAACGATAATCACCAATGTCACAATATATACTGTGGATGAGAAAGCCCCATTCCAGGTGGAATGCGATGCCTCTGACATCGCCCTCGCTGCCACCTTCAACCAAGGGGGCAGACCTGTGGCCTTTTTCTCCTGGGCCCTCCACAGCTTGAAAAGGAGGCCCAGGTGATCGTGGAAGCAGTCTGCCACTGGGTGCCACAACCTGGCAGGCAGGAGGTTCACCTTCCTCACAGACCAGCGCATGGTGGCATTCATGTTCAGCACCACCCACAGAGGCAAGATCAAAAATGACAATATCTTGTGCTGGAGAGTCGAGCTGGCCATATTCAGCTACAAATCCAGTCTAGGCAGAAAAACTCAATGACTCCCCCGAGGCTCTGTCCTGAATCTGCACCAGTGCACAGTCTGAATAACTTCAGGCGCTGCACGACATCCTTTCCCACCCAGGCGTCATGCGCCTGTACCATTTTGTGAAATCCCTGAATCTCCCCTTCACGGTCCAGGAAGTCCAGACCATGACTGTGTCCTGCAGGGTCTGGGCAGAGTGCGAACCACGGTTCTTCTGTCTAGCACAGGCCTACATAATAAAGGCCACTCAGCCCTTCAAGCGACTCAGCATCGACTTTAAGGGACCACTGCCATCCACGAATAAAAACGTCTATATCCTCTCGGTTATAGATGAATACACGCATTTCCCATTCGCCATCCCTTTCTCAGATACCTCTAATGCATCCGTTATAAAGGCACTGGGGAAGATCTTTACCATTTTCGGATACTCAGCATTCATCCACAGTGACTGGGGGTCCAGCTTCATGAGTGAAGAGCTGCACCAATACCTGGCAATGCGGGGAGTTGCACAACTAGCTACAACCCCAGGGACAATGGGCAGATAGAATGGGAAAATGGGGTTACCTGGAAGGCAGTCCTCCTGGCCCTTAGGTCGAAGGGACGGGCCACCAACTACTGGCAGGAGGACCTTCCCAATGTGCTCCATGTCATACAGTCACTCTCATGTACAGCTTCCAACCAAACCCCTCACGATTGCCTCTTATCCTTCCACAGAAAATTGGCGACAGTAGTCTCACTGCAACATGTCTGATGTCTCTGGGACAAGTCCTCCTCCATAGGCACAGGAGGATTTGCAAATCTGACCCCTTGGTCGAGCAAGTGCACCTCCTCCATGCCAACCCACATTATGTCTATGTGATGCAACCCAATTGATGTGAGGACACCGTCTCAATAGGACCTGGCACTGGCAGGTGCCCAGTTCCCCCATTCCGGGCACCTCGGCACCTCCAGGACCCTCCCAGAGCTGACATTCTCCCTCCACCCACCATCAACCATGAGAACCCACTGCCTGCGGACCCACCCCTAACCTACACCCCCTCGATGCCATGCACCACTGCCCGCACTGCCAGATACCTTGGCCATCTCCAACCCCGTCAACCTTCAAGCGGCCTCGTCTCCACTGATTATTGACTAGGAGCCCGTCCTGCGACAGTCTCAGAGGCAACAGCAATCACCAGATCACCTGAGTTTATAAACTTTATCAATACGTGTTTCTCTCTCCCAACAACTCGGTATCTAGTGGACACTTGGCATGACAATATTGGTGGAGACTGGTTTTCTTTCCTCCCCCCCCCCCACCCAGGGACTCATTCTAAAAAGGGGGGTGAATGTGGTTATATAACCACTGGACTATCGATGACTGCCTGTGCTTGTCCACACTCCTGCAATGCCTAGTGCAGGGTGCAACCCATTGTACCTGCAGGGAGGTAACCTGGGAGACTAGCTCCACCTTCTCCCTGCCAATCATTGGCCCCACATAAAAGCTCACCCTGGGCCTTGAGCAGGAGCAGAGCACATGGAGCCAGAAACGATACAGAACTTTGTGTGCAAGTTTTAAGCTAATTAAAGCCTTTCGCTGTTTGTGCTTCTTTGTTCACACTGTAGCACTCCATAAGGTGTGCAGTCAGTGCCTTTTTCCCAGGGCAGGAATAGCAAATACCAGAGGACGTATGTACAAAGTAAAAAGAGGCAAATTTTAAGGGAGACGTCAGAGATAAGTTTGTTTTTTATGGATGCCTGGAATGCCTTGCCAGAAGTGGTGATGGAGGCTAAAACATTAAGGGCCTTTATGAGTCAGGCACATCAATGAAAGAAAAAATAGAGGGTTAAGAGATAAAAAAAAGGGTTAACGTTTTTGGTAGGAATATATATGTCAGCACAATATCGAAGATTGTGCTGTATTGTTCTCTGTTCTAACTCTTACAGTTATCTCAACAACACTCTTCACAGCAGATGCCTTGTAAGGATTTCATTCCTTTTTTCACAATTCCTCCTACTCCATTGCATCTGCTCCTTGGATGATGTCTTTAATTCCAGAACATCTGAGATGCCCTCCCTCTTTAACTAAATGTGACTTCCCCTCAATTGCCATCTACTCAGCTCTTACTCTCATCTCCTCTTTCCATTCCCTCCTGGCTGTGTCTCGGATACTGGACTCCTCAGCTCCACGATCATCTCTGGCCCGGGGGGAGGTGGGGGTGAGCTCACTGATCCTGAGGGATGGAATGGTCAGGGAAGGCCATGACAGGTCTGATTCTACTTCCTCCAGTTCATGAGGCAGTTCATGGACCTTAGTGTCAGTCAATGCTCATAATTGATCAATGTGTCGCTTCCACAATCTGTCCCCCACTAGAACAGACTATGAGCAGGGGCTCAATTTTTGATAGATTACTCTTACGACCCATGGGTCTTTATATTGTCTTGTACCAGGACTATCTTGCCCATTTCTAATGTTCTAAGTGAGGTCTGTGACAATGCTGTTTTTTGCAATCAGAGACCCAGATCTGGATGAACTGTGGACAGCCTGGTCTGCAGGTTGCAGCCAAACATTAGTTCTGCTGGGATGTGTTTTGTGGTAGAATGTGGCATGTTTCTGTACCCCAATAGGAAATCTGCGATTTTGTATGTCCAGGAGGTATTTAGAAGTTTCATGGTTTTTATTGCTTTTTTGAACGTTTGTAACTAAGTCATGAGGCAATATGTAAGTGGCAAAGATAGTCAATTGTGCGATCTGCTTTGGAGTTTTTCAGCTGTGAAACTACTGGCCATTTGGAGTGTGCGTCCACAGCTATTAGGAAAGTCTCATCCATGAATGGTCCAGCAAAATCAACATGAATCTGATGCAAGGGTTTGGATGGTAATTTTCAAGGGTTAGCTTTGGCTTGCAGCATTTTTGGATGCATTGACTGACATACTTTGCATTCTCTTACTGTTGTTTTAATGTCTCTGTCTATGAAGTTCCACCAGACATGCATCCAGGCCAGTGCCTTCATTCATACCATTCCTGGATAGTTGTGGTGGTGTGCCATTTGATAACATGGTAGTGTGAAATTTGACAAGAATAATCGTACGGATACCCCATAGTAAACATCCTTCTTCGACCGATAGTTCATGGTGGCATGTATGGTAAGGTTTTAGATCTTCTGGAATGACTTCAGATTCGGGTCACCCAATTAAGGATGAAGTATAGGATCTTGCTTAATGTTGCCTCTTTTCGGGTTTCCTTTCCGATCATCTGAAGTTGTTCTTGGTTGATGGTTACTGCCTCTGCTGTCCATTTAATAATTTCTTCTCGTTGTTCAGTCTCGGGTAGCAGCATGCGAGATAAGGCATCTGCATGGCTGTTGAGAGTGTTCTTGATTTATGTTTTATATCATAGTTAAAGCTAGTATCATAGCCCATCTTTGAATTCTGGCCACAGCTAATATTGGTATACCTTTGAATGGCCCCAGGATTAAACTAAAAGACTTGTTGTCTGTGATCAGGGTGAATTTTCTTCTATAAAGATATTGGTGGAATTTTTGTACACCAAAAATTATTGCCAATCCTTCTTTTTCTTGTTGGGTGTAATTGCGCTCGCTTGTGGTTAATATTAGCGAAGCATATGCTACTGTTTGCTCACCTTTTTCTGTGATTTAGGATAGTACTGCTCCTCGTCCCACTGGTAAAGCATCCACAGTGAGTGTAACTTCTTTACTAGGGTCGTAGTGGATCAGCATCTTATTTGTTGACATTTAGTACTTTTTTAGTTGATCGACTGTGTTTTTAGTTTCTGTGTTCCAATACCATGTTTGATCTTTCTTGAATAGTTGGTTCAGCGGGCTGCATAGTTTAGACATATTAGGGATATGTTTTTGGTAGTGATTCACAAGTCCTAGTAGGACTGCAATCCTGATTTGTTGGTTGGGTATGGGGCTTTGCAAACGGCTTCTGTTCCAGCTGGATTTATTCGCACCCCCTCATTGTCCATTGTAAAACCAAGAAATGTTACTGAGGGGCACATAAAGACACATTTGTCCATGCAGATGCCTGTTGTAGACTGATTAAAACCTTTTCAAGGTTTTAAGTGTTCACTGTCATTTCAGCCCATGATGATGATATCATCTAAGTAACACCTGAGAGTCCATGTAATAATTTGTCCATCATTGCTTGAAAAATCACAGGTGTTGCTGAAATTCCATAAGGCAGGTGTGTAGGTGAATAGTCCCAGATGGGGATTGATGGTCACATATTCCCTCGATTTTTTTTGTCTAATTCTATCTGTTGATATGCTTGTGACAAATCTAGTTTTGTGAATTTTTGTCCTCTGTTTAGTACTTGAAACAATTCTTCTGCCTTGGGCATGGGATGTTCAGGTATTTTGAGTGATGGTGACTTTGTAATTGCTGAAAATGCAAATTTCACCGTTTGCTTTTCATACGGGAATGATGGGCGCTGCCCAATTGCTGTATTGTATCTGTTATAATATTCCTTCATGTTCTAGTCCGTTTCATTCAGCCTCATTTTTCCCTTTCATAGCAAATAGGACTATTCTGGCTTTGAAGATTTTTAGTTCTGCATTATCTTTTAATTGCAGTTTGGCTTGAACACCTTTGATTTTCCCCAATTCTTGTTGGAAAACCACTGCATGGTTGCTGAGGGTTTGGTCAAGTTCTGGCTGGGAGGTGTCCATATTGTTTACATTTAGTATTGAACCATTTTAGCCAGTTTCTTCCGAAAAGTGCTGGCCCCTGGGTATCTACGATGTAGAGAGAGTGTTTTTGGTTGCTGTTGTTTGTATTGTTCTTGGACCATATATTTCCAAAACATTTTGATTCTGCCTCCTGTAACAGATCTTAGAGTTATTTCAGTTTTTATGTGAGGCATGGTAGCAAGCATATGTGTCTTCATGGGGTGTCTGTTTATTTTTAGCTGTATAAAGATTGCTGTGTTTCCTCTATTTATTTCTTGGATGTTTACTATCTCAGGAGCTGAAATTTCAGGAGCTTGAAGGTCAGCCATTGGGCCATTATCATTATCGATGCTAAATGCCTCTCTCTCTCTCTTTTTACAATTGTTTTGACTTTAGCTGCCTGCTTATTTGCGGGCCACCTGTGCTTTAGAAGTGGACATTTAGCTTTGATATGTCATTCTGTTTTGCAATGGTTGCATTTAGAATTTTTGAAGAAATATTTTCTGACTGGTGGTTGTATTTCCCACAATGGAAGCATTGTTGGTGGCAGGACCTCCCAACCATTAGGTCTGGTTGAATCACATCCAAGTTTTTAACTGCCATTTCAGAGCTGCAGGCAGCCCTGTATGAAATTTGTAATGCAACGTCTTCATCCATTCCTAATAATGTTTGACTTGCTTGGCGATTTGTAAGCCCCATCACTAACCAGTCTCGCAATGCCTGATTTAAAAACTGTTCAAAATGACAGTTGTGACAGATTATGCTGTGTTTTATATTGTATATAGATATGTTTTAAAGGAGATAAATTGTGGCAGGTTGTTTTAGTGTAGGTCACATTCAAGCACTTCTAAACAGATCTCATTTAAAATATTGGAGCTCTGCTCAAGCCAGACAGGCCAGCTTCGAGTACCTTTAAAAAATCTTTGAAGTGTGCCCAAGGGACTTCACTAATGGATTGTTGTTTTGAGAAGCAACAGATGAAAGAACTCGGAGGAGTAGGTCCGGAGCCGGTGACTGTCTGAGTGCAGTTTACTGTTCTAAAGGGGCCATGTGGTTTTTCAAGCAGAGAGTCAAACATGGCTGTTCTCTGCAGGGGTGGTGGGGGGGGGGGGGGGGAGAGAAAGAGAGAGAGAGAGAGAGAGAGAGAGAGAGAGTTCAGTGCTGGACTCAGCAGCAGCAGTTGGGACTGGAACATGACAAGCTGGCAAGCTTGTGGAAAAACTCCATTTTGAACAAGGGTTATGAGTTCTAAGTTCAGCCCAGTCAAAGCCCTTGTGGTCCATACAAAAGGAGAGGACTGCCCACCTAATATTTCACTTGAAATAAGGGAAACAAAAAGGAACTCTGTGATGACCTGAAAGAATGAGGTTATCATATGGAAAACCCTGATGGGGCATGTTTCTTCAGCAAGATACTGATGTGGCTGATTAGAAGGAATTAGTTTGCGTCCAGCTCTGAAAACCGACAAGAGCCTTCCTGAGAAGTAACCATTTAACTTTCAAGCACCAAAGCCTGGTGAACTTCATAAATATTAAATTCTGTGCACAGTGTAAGAATTGCCTGTAACTAATGAACTTGAGGAATGAGAAGTGAGATTGGACTGTGAATCAAATAACTTTTCTGTACTTACACATACATTACATACACGTGTGCTTTGAATTAGAAGGAGGTTACATTAGTTAATAGTATTGTTAGAGTTTGCTCCTGTTTTCATGTTTAAAGATAATTAAAATCAACTTTTGTTTAAGTAAACATTTGTCTTGATGAATTTCTGTTGCAGCTGAGTTTTTGGGTCCTCTGAGCTTATAGCAGTGCTCCGCCAGTTTGTGCAATGATGTCAGGAATTCACTTACTGTTCCTCCTGGTCCTTGTCTCCTTTCATAGAATTGTTGCCTTTCTGCCATAACTGGTGGTTTGGGGCTTATATGGTTCTTTAGAGCTGTGCTAATTCATTGAATGTCTCCATCCCTGGATCCTCCAGGGCTAGCAAGGTATTAAGGAGTTCAAATGTTTTGCTGCTCATAATTCTGAGGAAAAAGGCATATTTTCAGTTTACGGGACCTTCCACAATATTGTGGGCTACGCAGTAGTGGTTAAACCATTCTACATAGTTATCCCAACTTTTCCTACTTCATTGAATTCCCCAAACTTTCCCTCCACCATCTGGCCTTGATCTTTTGGCGGGAATTTGTTGGGATTGTTAGGTAGTCGTTTACTGTCTTTCTTCTGTTGTTTTCCTTCTCATGGTTGGCGCATGAAGCATGTGTAGGGTTTGTTTCATTCCTCATCTCCACTGTTGTGTATGCACTCACACAATTAAGAATTGGAGACGCGATGCTTTCTCATCCTTGGCTTCTATTAGACTAACATGGCAACTGACAGACAGGGATACATATGGAAGGGTGACATCATGTCATGGGTGTCACGACATCCAGCAGAGGGCTGGCTTATACCCAACAGTCCGCGTCGATGTGACCAGCGCTAATCTCCTACCGGGCCGCTCTTCTTCCAGTCAGGGTGTTGGAGAACACGGCATATCATTTCATAGTTGTGACTGCTCCCTCAGCTCCTTTAGTGGCGATAAGGTGCTTTCTCACCAT
Source organism: Narcine bancroftii (assembly GCF_036971445.1). Classification (NCBI taxonomy): domain Eukaryota; kingdom Metazoa; phylum Chordata; class Chondrichthyes; order Torpediniformes; family Narcinidae; genus Narcine; species Narcine bancroftii. Next base: position 175,018,072 of record NC_091474.1, on the reverse strand, counting down.
GGGTTTTCTGGGAATTTATGGCCGCCAGATGTCAAAAAGACCAAGCGCCCCAGATTTCTGGCTCTGGTTTGGCATTTTGGATACCAAAGAGTGACATATCCTGCATGAGGGTTCGTTTAGAGAGCAGACTTTGGCATTGGCCAACCGGGCCTCCCTACCTAGGCTTCAGCCTAGTCAGCCTCATGGTTAATCCGCCACAGTGCATCTGAAGCCTCCTCCCCTCGCCAGGGTCCGCGTTCAGGCCCCTCCCACTCGCGCACAGACCACGCCCCCCGCTCCTATCGCCCCGCCCCACGGGGCTGCCCCTTCCCAGGTCCTCCACTTCCCTGCCGGGTGGCGTCGACGCGCGCGTTGCGGCAGTGGTTTGAGTGCAGAAAGCTTTGCCACCGCCGCCATGGCCGAACACTTCTCGCTGGCTGACTGTGATGTGATCGGTTTTGATCTGGATCACACCCTGTGTCGGTACAACGTGACCGAGACCTTCGCGGTGAGTCGACGGCGAAGCGATCAACCCGACCCCCCCCGCCTCCCTCTCGCTCGCGGCCGGTGCGACGTGAACCGCTCCGGCTGGAAGCCGCGTTCGACGGGCCGAGGGCAGCGGCAGAGCGGCCCCTTCCCGGCGTGGGCCGTTGGCGGAGAGGCTGCGAGCTCTCCTGGCGGTGTGCAGCAGTGTCGCGGCTCGGCTTCTTGATGCGTTGCAGTTGTTTCCTCCTATTGCTGAAAGTAATTGAAATGAAAGACGGGGTAACGCTGGCAATTTCAACCTCGAGTCCAATGATTGTAACTTTATGCACCTTGGTTCTCGGCCGCTCATTTGGGCCCAGTTGCTGTGTCTTGTTGCAAAGCTCATCCAGCTGAACGAGCTCTGCGTTGAGTTGCCCAATTGCACAAGCCAAACGGCGATGCGGGATGGAACGGGTTGGCTGAACTGTATCCATCAACCCGCTGCACGCGCCTGACGATTCCAACTCGGCAAGTCTATGGCTTTGAAATTCACACCAGACTGAACGCCGCAAGGTCACACAACGACACGTGTGGAAAGTGGCAAATGATCAGCATTGATGGGCTGGGCGTCATCGTGGATTAAGATGGGCAAGACCTTGATTAGAAGTACAGGTGGAAGGCATGAGAGGAAACTGACAGCATAGTGGCATAGTCAAATTTTTGTGCACAGGATTGGTTAGGGCTCTATTCGATTTTGAGTGTTTTCTGTTATAGTTCATTGTTACATTTTCCTTTTGTCAAAGACACCTTGTCCTGTAATCTTTCTTTCTTTGGCTTGGCTTCGCGGACGAAGATTTATGGAGGGGTAAACGTCCACGTCAGCTGCAGGCTTGTTTCTGGCTGACAAGTCCGATGCGGGACAGGCAGACACGGTTACAGGGGAAAATTGGTGGGTTGGGTGTTGGGTTTTTCCTCCTTTTTCTTTTGTCAGTGAGGTGGGTTCTGCGGTCTTCTTCAAAGGAGGTTGCTGCCCGCCGAACTGTGAGGCGCCAAGATGCACGGTTTGAGGCGATATCAGCCCACTGGCGGTGGTCAGTGTGGCAGGCACCAAGAGATTTCTTTAGGCAGTCCTTGTACCTCTTCTTGGGTGCACCTCTGACACGGTGGCCAGTGGAGAGCTCGCCATATAACACGATCTTGGGAAGGCGATGGTCCTCCATTCTGGAGACGTGACCTACCCAGCGCAGTTGGATTTTCAACAGCGTGGATTCGATGCTGTCGGCCTCTGCCATCTCGAGTACTTCAATGTTAGGGATGAAGTTGCTCCAATGAATGTTGAGGATGGAGCGGAGACAACGCTGTTGGAAGCATCCTTCCGATAGAAGAAAGGCATTGCGTGTCTGTGGATTTGCCTCTAGCACTCCGCAGCTCGAGCTCCAGGTCCAAACCTCCAACAATATCAGGAGGCCTTCAGAGCCCGCGGCCATTCTGGAGCCTTTCTTGTCCTTGACGCCCTCTTCAACACGAGGCACCTCAAGCCTGCATGCTTCATCTCCTTGACATCTTTGATTCTGGAACCAAATTTGGCTGCAACAAAATAAATTCACTGAGGACACTTCAGTTGTTGGCTAAATCATTCAATGATGAGGCAAGATATTGAATGGAGATTAAGGATCTAGTTTTGTGGTGCCAGGACATCAATCTTACTCTTAACATCAGCGACACTGAAGGATGACTGTGGAGTTCAGAAAGTGGAAGCTGAGGAGCCACACGTGTTTTCATGAATGGGTCACTGGTGGATGGGTAGCTTTAACTTGGCAGCCATGAAGAAAGCACTTCAATGCCTCTACTTTTTAGTATTTGAGGAGATTCATCCTGTCTTCAAATACTAGTTAGAACTTCTGCAGATGTACTGTGGAAAGTATACTGGTTGGGTGCATCAAGATTTGGAAAATTGAATGCCCAGGACTGTAGAAGGCTGTAGAAAGTGGCAGATGCAGTCAAGTCTATTGTGGCGACAAACATCCTGTTCACTGAAGACCTCTAGATGAGATGCTGCTTCAAGAAGGCTGCCAAGATAATCAAATACCCCCATTTAGGCAGAAGATACTGAAATCTGGGATCTCCAAGTCAAGAATGGCTGTTATCCCCCACAGCGGTCATGCTTTTTAAACTCTCTTTACTACACTTCCCATAGCACCACTTCAAGACCACAGAAATGGATTTGTCTGCATGACTGACTGCCCAATTTTTTCTGCATTTTGCCACTGTCAATATTTATTTCATCCTTTTTTTTATATTTATTTTTCTTGCTTTGTATTATCTGTTTTGTTCTTGGGACACTACCGTAAGTCAGACTTCCATTACATTGGCACATTGAACTTGTGCATTTGATAATAAACCTCATTAATTCATTATCCATTTCATTCCATTTCCTCTTTTTGGCTGAACATAATTGTGAATGCTTTAGCTTTGCCTTTAGCATTCTAATGCTGCACTTCACTATTGTAGAGGCTGGGAATTTTCTTGTGAACACTTCCTTATGTTAGCTGGACTTGTCAGATCTGTAGCCTTGTTGATATTCATTAAGCTCAGTTGTTTGTTTTCATGGAGAGTGAGCTGAATGAGCTTATTGGCTTACGTGTTAGTGAAGTCTAAAATGGATCAATAATTTGGAATTTCTGGATGAAGTTTTAGTATTATGAGCAATGCTATTACAGTGCCCGCAACACTTTCGAATCCTGCGTGTCTGTAGGGAGTTTGTACATTCTCCCCATGTCTGCGCAGGTTTCCTCTGGACACTCTGGTTTCCCCACACCCTTCAAAACATACAGGGTTTGGAGGTTAATTGGGGTTTATGGGTGGCATGGGCTTTTGGGCCATATTGGCCTATTACCCTGTTGTATGACTAAGTTAAGTTAAAGAAAAATAAAACATCTTAGATTTTTTCTTGGTTTTGAAAGGGGATATACATAGAGCAACCTTCTTTTTTGGATTACCTGTCACTATTCCTGAGTAGAGGGACCCATTTGTTTTTGTGTTTTTTTTTTTAACAGGAGCACAATTGAGAGAGAGAGAGAGAGAGAAAGGCACTAACTTTGCATATACTTGTTGATTTATCTGGCGACATCTTCTCCACTTATTACATAGAATCGTACAGTACATGAACAGGCCCTTTGGTTCAGATGTCTGCGCCAAACATAATGCCCAAGTTAGATGAAAACTTGCACATGATTCATAGTCCTCTATTCTCTGTATATTCATGTGTTTATAGAGAAGCCTCTTGTTCTAGTGGATCTTGTTCACCCCTGCTGTTTTCCATTCCAGGTGGTTATCACTGTGTGGAGGGAATAAACTTGATCCATCTTTTTTTAACCCCTCTTCCTCACCTGAAATACCTGTCCTTTTGTTTATGACATTTTTGTGCTGGGAAAAGACTCTAATTTTCTACCCTATCAAGGCCTCATAATTTTAAGAACTTTGATCAGGTTCATTTATTCTTATCTGACTACATATACAATGAGACAAAACTGCATTTCTCTGGACCACGGTGCACACACACACACACACACACACACACACACACACACACACACACACACACACACACACACACACACACACATATATATACAACACACAATAATCACATATATAAATGAAGATGTAATTTAATATAAATGTATATAAATATTTGGAATGATTTACTCAGTTACAGGATACTATACTGTTCATTAATCTCACAGCTTGTGTGAAGAAACTATTTTCCAGCCTGACAGTCCTGATTTTGAAGTTCTTTTATCACCTCCTTGATGGTAATGGGTCAAAGATACTATCTGCTGGATGGAAAGGATCCTCTATAATTCTTTGAGCCTTATTTATGCAACACTTATGGTTAATGTCATCAACAGAGGAAAGGATTAGTGATCTCAGCTGTTTTGATGATCCTCTTTATTGATATCTGTCTTATTTGTAGCTACTATTCCATGCAATGATGCAGCCAGACAGAGCACTCCTGTATAATGTTGTCAAGGTGGAAGCCTTGTCCTTCTCATAGGAAGTGTAGACGGCACTGTTCCTTCCTGACTAATGTAAAATGTTGTCAAGGTGGAAGCCTTGTCCTTCTCATAGGAAGTGTAGACGGCACTGTTCCTTCCTGACTAATGAGATGTGGGTCAGTCCTCAGCCTCTGATGCTCCAGAAAATCTACCCAATTTGTCCAACCTCTCCTTATTGCTCATGCCTCTAGTCCGGGCAGCAAACTGAAATTTCTTCTATATCCCTTCTAAACCCTCCTGTGATGGGATGAGCAGAACTACCTTTCACAATGCTCCAGTTGCTGCCAAGCCGGTGATTTATCTAACTGCAACATGACTTCTTGTATATTAAATACCCTGTTCAATGAAGGCAAGCATGCCAGACAGCTTTACACCCTACCTGCTTGTAAAGTTATTTTCAAAGATCTCTGCACCTGAACCCTCAGTTCTCTGCACATTTACGTGCAAAACATAGCCCTAAGAATCATTTTTAAGAGTTTCCCCACTACTGATGTGAATCTTAATGGCCTGTAATTTCTTGGATTAACCCTATTTCCCTCCTCAGACAAAAGTAAACCATTGTCTGTTCTCCAGTCCTCTGGAACAAAAATAGGATTCTCACTAGCAAAGCTAAACCAATGTTCTCACTTGGCTCCTTCAATCATCTGGGACAGGAGACATCAACTTTAATGCTCTTTCAAAGTTCCCCCACCATCTCTATCTTAATCTGAAAGTGCCTCAGCACCATAACATTCTCCAGATTCTGATTCTGATTCTGATTCTGATCTCTATTCTCCATGTCCTCCTTGGTGAATCCTGAAATAAAGTTCCAATTTAGTTCCTCACTCACTTCCCCTGACTTCGTATAAATTTTCTCCTTTGCCCTTAAGTGGCCCTATCCTTTTTCTATTTATCTTCATGTTTTTAATGCAAGTATAAAATGCCTTTGGATTCTCTTGATTGTCAAGCACATTTCATGCCCCTGCTGGTCTTCCTCAAGACAGTCCTTGTATTCCCCCATGGGTCTCTCTGATTATATCTTCCTAAGCTATGTTTCATTTTCTTTTTTTTTGACGAGATGCATGACATTTCTCATCATTCGAGATTCTCTTCCCTTGCCATTTCTCTCCTTCCTCCTGATTGGAACATACCCATCCTGGACTCCAACCGGTCATTAAAAGTTATTTGAAATTTGGATAATAACTGTCCAAATTAATTCTCTCTAGCTCCTGTTTAAATGCCCCTCCCAGTTTTGTGTTTTTGCATGAGGACCAGGGTTATTTTTATTAATAATCATTTTGAAAAGAATTGTGATCTCTATTTGCAAAATACTCTTTCACTTGATCTCCAATCACCTGGCCAGATATATTTCTCAGTTAAAGCTCCAGCATGGCCCTTGCCCTGGGTGGACTCTCTAGGCTGCTTCAAGAAACCCTCCTAGATGCAGTTAACAAATTCTGCCACATCTGGGCTTTTGGCTCTAAGGAGTCCCAGTCCCTATTGAGAATATGGAGAAATTAAAGTCTCTCTCTACACCACTTTCCATAATGTGTCTGCATGTCTATTCCTTTAATTATTTGGAGGTTATTGGGACCCTGATGGTAGCTACCGTATATTTTGGCATACAAGTCATGAAACCCAAAAAATGGGGGTTGACTTGTACACCGGATATACTTCTGAGACCTTAAATTCCGCTCAAAATCCAATCCGTGCTGATCTGGCATAGAAGTCGATCCTTGAAAAACTGATGCAGGGTATAAATCAACCCTTGAAAAACCAAAAAAAACGACTGCGACAGATTTCATTAAAATGTTTATTGAAAACAACACATTTAAAACCCTTCAAAACCACTCTCGCACTCATTGTCTGAAGCAAAGATGGCAGCAAGTACATCCATACTCAGTGTTTAAATTGTCATCATCTGGGTCCCAGTCTGTATCAGATGAGGAGGTTTCAGCTTCATTGTCAGTGACCCACAATAAATCATCTTCTGTCCCATCAATTGCACTTTTAAAATTATTTTATCACAGTCTCTACTTTAACTTTGTCCCATCCCTTGAGCATGAAGTTACACAGCATATCAAGTGATGCACAACTTTTCTGTACTCGACGTTTATGTATTCCATTCCTTGTGCCCGTGGTCTTTTAATGGTTTGTTCAAGCAGACCTCGAGAGGTTGCAATATAGATGTCAAAATATCTGGGATAACTGCCATGTAAGTATTATGTAGTCCTAATCTACTTTTAGTATTCTCAGTTAAGTGGCTACGAAACATATCCCAGACCAGCAAATTCTGTTCTTTGCGTAAACCGCCTTTTCCACACATTGTCTAACCATAGTTTTACACCATTTTCATCCATCCATCCTTTTTTTTGAAAATGTACAAAAATAACTGTAGGGAATTTCATTTTTGGTTTAATTTTGCATTTGAAGATTACCGTGGGTCTTAATTTTGTCCCGTTGGCCATGCACGATAACACCACAGTAAACCTGGTAATTTCATGGCCGTACTTCTGGTTTGCACAGTTTTAACCCCTTTCCATTCCACTGTTCTATTTGCCTATCATGTCGAAATTCATGGGGGTTTTGACATTGTTTCTGATATTTGCCAATGTGAACTGGTGTTTCTGCTGGTTCTGTAATAATAAACTGGTGAAAACTTACAACTTAATGATCAAGATATTTTGGTAATTTCTGAGCCATTTTTGTTTTTTGTACTAATACCAGATTTTTCCTGTTCATGAAATGATTGCACCAGCCTCAAAATCATCACTGAGTTCTGGGTGTGACAGCCCACTGCAGTGCAAATGTTCTTACTTTATTTTGGGTGACTATGTAGCAGTCTTGCCTCTGTTCACATCCCCATTCTGCAATGAGATTTTCCAACTCTGGCCAAAGAGTGATTTCTTTTCTCAAAGAACATTGCATTTTGAGTATGCTTCTTATAGTCTCTTTTTTCCTCCAATCTCTTACCAACTTCTCATGCACATCAAAGTGCATAGTTTTGGTTTTCTTGGCCACTTCTATCACTTTCAACTTAAAGCTCTCTTCATATTTTCATTGTGTGCTGCATTGTATTGATGGACCCTCCATGATAACAATCACCTCCAGCCAACGTCCAGCAGATCAATTCACATGATTTATGGGAATCAACGTATATGTTGGACAACAGCCCATCTCGGGCATCACGATTCATATGGCGGAAAATGGGATACCTCAGGCAGCCAGAAAATTGTTGACTTGTATGCTGGATATCTAAAACCCGTAAAATGTGGCTGATGAAAGGGGGTGGGGGTGGGGCAACCTGTACGCCGAAGTATACCGTATATCAGAATAATTGTATCTGTTTTATTTTTTTATCTACTTGTACTACCTCAGTGGTTGAAACCTCCATTATGTCCTCTTTTAGACACTTACTCGGATCAGTAAGTAACCTTCCACCTCTTCTGACTCCTGATCTTGTGGTGATGTTAGAATGAAATGTATTTTGTATGAAGTTAAATGGGAAAATGCAGATGCTGGGTTGAGGATGCAGACTGGGAGATCACTTCGTTGAGCACCTTTGCTCTGCTGCTGCAATAGCAAATATCTACCAGAGTCTAACCATTTTAATTCCATACACCATTTCCACACTGACATATCTATCTATGGCCTCATACAAAGCCAAACCTGCAAATTTGAGGAACAACACCTTATAATTTCATCTTGGCACTCTCTAACTAGATGGCAAGAAAATTACCTCCAATTTCTGTTAAACCCCTTTCAGAGTTTTTTTTTCCCTGTCTCCTTTCATGCAGCTCCCCATCCATTCAACTTTTTTACTCTTTTACCCGCCCACGTCTTTTGGCCTGTTCTCCTTCCCCTGCCTCTTCTTCCATCCTCTCGTCTCCTTCACCCCCCCTCCCCCACCATCAAATACCCCCACTTTTTTTTTAAAATTCAGGGCCTGTCTGGTTTCTTGCTCATCCCTTGATGAAGGGCTCAGACCCGAAACATGTATTTTGTACCATTTGGTCACTTGCTGATGAATTCTTGCTTTCGTTCTGATATGTCAGTGAAGCTTGTTTCTAGGCAACAGAGCTTGCAGTAGGTAAGGAGGAGACTATGAAACCCTTCCAGTTATTTGCTGTAATTATGAAATGATGTATTTGAACATATTATTGAAATGCATTTGTCTGGTCACCTATATTTGAAGATCATTAAATAGTGATCTTATAAACTTTCTTTTATAGGTAATTCACAATATCATCTGAGAGTCATGTTTGTGGAAATTAATTTCTTGCCTTGTAATTTTTTAAAAATTCAGGATTGATTGTAGCGAGGGATTCATCTCAATTTCTCAGAAGATGGCCTTGAATTATATATACTGGGCACCAATATTACTGTCAGCATTATTGGTTATTCATATAATAATTCCATTATTATTCTGAATTTTTCCTTTTAATTAAGAAAGCCATGTTTTTTTTGTGAAATAGTTTGCAGAGAGCAATCTTGTTGCATCCTTTCAGTCTTTAAATCTGTAATTTTTTTTCTTACTTAATGTCTAATTTGTTTATTACTCCTTCCTCTCTGGTCAGTGTCTGGTCTGCAGCAAGATCCTCTTGTAGCACTACTTTGATACTTAAACCTCAGAAAATATCCGTTTAAATGACCGTAAGATGGGATTTCAACTTTTAAAAAATGTCACCCCAAAATCTGATATATGTATAAAATCTGAACCTTCACAGCAAAATCTCAGTGCTCCCCTGCTGTTGGCTCTGTACAGATTTTTAACGGCCTGTTAAATGAGCTGACGGTTGTTTATTTTGAAATACGCTAATGAAATTTAAACCTTTATTGGATAATTTGCTTTTAAAATATTGTACTAAATGTGCTGAGCAGTGTCACTCGACTGGTCAGTAAGTGCCAGACTTGGGGTAGTCTTATACAGTAAGTAGAACTCAAAACCACATTTTAGGTGGAAATTCAGGGAATTATCTTGTGCACGAGTTGTCTTGTACACGGACATGGATGATAGATTGATGTTCATTTTGCCAACTTAGAACATGGAATATTACAGCACAATCCAGGTCCTTCGGTCCGCAATTTTGTGGCAACTTATAAAAACCTACTCAACAAACTAAACATTCTGTACCTCACACCCATAATCTTGCATTTTTCTTGCATCCATGTGCCTGTGTAAGAGTTTTTAAAATGTGCCTGTTGTATCAGCGCCACCACCCTGGAGAATGCATTCTCGGCACCCTCTACTCTCTGTATGCTTTTTTAAAAAAAAAAGGCAACAAGCAACTTGCCCCTGACATCTCCCCAAAACCATCACCTCCTCACCTTGCACAGATGTCTTCTGGCGTTTGCTATTCTCACCCTGGAAAAAAGGTGCTGGCTGTCCACCCTATCTATCTTTCTCATAATATTGTGGACCTCTATTAAGTCACCTCTAATCCTCCTTGACTCCAAAGAGAAAACTCCTAACTCTGTTAACCTTGCCATGTTCTCCAATCCAGGCAGCATCCTGGTGAACCTCCTCTGCATTCTCTCCATTGGCTTCCACCTTCTTCCTGTAATGAGGTGACCACATCTGGATTCAATATTACAAGAGTGGTCTAATCAGAGTTTTATAAAGCTGCGACATTACCTCGTGACTCTTGAATTCAATCCCCTAACTAATGAAGGCCAACATACCATGAGCCTTCTTAAATTACGGTATCACCCATGCAGCACTCTTGAGTGATCTATTGATTTTTGACTTGAAGGCCCCTCTGTTCTTCCACACTGTTAAGAATCCTGCTACTAACCATGACCTCTGCCAAAGTTTGACCTTCCAAAATGCATAATTTCACACTTATCTGGATTGAACTCCATCTACCACTTTTCCTCCCAACTCCACATTCTGCCTATATCCTGTTGTAACTGACAACAACCTTCTACACTAACCACAACACCTCCAACCTTTGTGCATCTTCCAGGTTACTGATCTATCCCTTTTTTGTTCAGGTCATTTATATATTAAAAAAAAAATGACAGAGTAGGGGTCCCAGAACAGATCTCTATGGAACTCCATTAGTCACTGACCTCCAGGCAGAATACATTCCATCTACTGCTACCCTCTGCTTTCTTAGACATGCCAATTCTGAAACCACACTGCTAAGGCTTCATGGATCCCATGTATCATGACTTTTTGAATGAGTCTCAGATTTTAGATTTATTGTTGCAGTATATACATGATATCACATACAACCTCAAGATTCTTTTTCCTGTGATGGAAAAAAGTCTACCAGAGGGAAACTTGCCACATGTCTTATGAGAATCCATATACACCACATCTATTGCCTACCTTCATCAATTTCTTTTGTTATTTCCTCAAAAAACTCATTTAGGATTACAAAGCCATGTAGTCTGCCCCTGAAAATACTATGTTTCTCTAAATGTTTGTATATCCTGCCCCAAAGAATCCTCTCCAATAGTTTGCCCACCAAGACTCACTGGTCTGTAATTCCTAGATTCTCATTAATACCTTTTAAAAAAGGGTACACATTTGCCATTCTCCAATCCTCTGGAACCTCTGCTGTGGCAATTCCCCAGCAATCTCTTCCCTCTCTTCCTGTAGTAACCTGGCTTATACCTTGGCTGGTCCAAGCTACTTGTCAACCTTGATGTTTTTAAGAGGATCCAGCACTCCCTCTTTCTTAACCTCAACATACTTCAGCGCATAAGCTTGTTCTATACTGACCTCACATTGACCAAGGTTCCTCTCTGGTGAAGATTCTTTCTGGCTACCATATAATTCTCATAATGCCTTCCTAAACCTTCTGTATGCTTCTGTCTTCCTTTTAACTAGCTCTCTCACCTCTTTTTTTCAACCATCTTAGTGGGTCAAAGCTATCCAGAACCCAGAACATCCTCCTTGTTACTTCTGTGCTTTTCCTTGAGAACATTTGTTTCCAATGTACTCTCCCCAGTTCCTGCCTAATTCATCTTAATTAGCCCTTTCCCAATTAAACACCTTACTTTGTCCAAAGGACAGAGAATTATGGTCACTTTCACCAAAATGATTCCCCACCGAAAGGTCTGTCCCCTGACTAGTCCATTAACCAGTCCTCAATCCAGTATGGCCCCTTCTTTTGTCGGCTGGTCCATATACTGGGTCAGGAATCCTTGGATGTACTGGACAAATTCTGCCTCATCTATCCCTCTTGTAGTAAGGAGATGCCAGTCAATATTTGGGAAGTTGAAGCCTCCTTTAACAACAACCATTTTATATCTGCACCATTCCAAAATCTTCCTACTTGATCATTCCTCAGTATTACAAGGGCTATTTTGTGGTCTATAGACTGCTTGCAATACTGTGATAATTTCCTTCCTATTTCGCTCTTGTACCCACACTGACTCGTACCTTTTCTATCTATGTCATTGATACATAATCTGTGTAGTCCCAAAATCTCTCAATCTTTTCAGGAAGGTTAAAAGATTCATCCTATGGTCTTTAGAGCAGATTTCAGATGATAGGACAATGAACTCTTGCTTGTACATTTTTATTTTTGTTTAGACCTAAACAATTATTGGACAATTCCTCCACAACGTCCTCTCAACAGCTGTGGTACTATCCCTGATTAGTAATACTACTGCACCCCCACCCCCCCTCCCTCCCCCTCTTGCTTTTACCTCCCTTCCTATCACTTTTAAAACATCTAAAACCGGGTACCTGCATCAGCCAATCCTATCCTTGTGTCAGTCAAGTCTCTGTAACGGCCACAACATCATAATTCCACATACTGATCCATGCTCCAAGTTCATCTCCATTACTCCTTGTACTTTTTGCATTGAAATACATTTAAAACCACTACCTTTGTGTTTCTTCCCCTCCATACCCTTCTGCATCAAGTCACTACACATTGCATCAATCTTTCCTCCATTTACTCTATTCACTGCCCTCTCATTCTGGTTCCCCTCCCCCGGCAAACTAGTTTAAATCCTTCCCAAAAGCCTGAGCAAACCTGCACGGTGGACCTCCCTGCTTCCGGTGCAACCCTTTTTTTTGCACAGGTCAAGAAGAGATCCCAATGATCCACAAATCCCTGCTCTCTGCACCAACTCTTCAGCCATGCATTCATTTGCCATAACTTCCTTTTCCTGCCCTCACTGCACATGACTCAAGCAGCAATCTGGAGATCACCACCCTTGAGGTCCTGCTTTTTTAGCTTCCTCCTTAACTCCCTATATTCCCTCTTCAGGTTGTCGTACCTTTTCTATCTATGTCATTGATACATAATCTGTGTAGTCCCAAAATCTCTCAATCTTTTCAGGAAGGTTAAAAGATTCATCCTATGGTCTTTAGAGCAGATTTCAGATGATAGGACAATGAACTCTTGCTTGTACATTTTTATTTTTGTTTAGACCTAAACAATATTGAGTCGGCTTTCAGTGACCTGTATGCTTGTGAATAGACTTACCTGTTGCATTTTGATTTTGCTGTGACAAAGTGCATTTGAATTTCAGTATGTTTAGCCATTTTGATTTTAAATCATAAAAACATTTTATCTTAAAGAAAGAAAATTTGAAGGTTTGAAAAGTTTAGGGTTTTATAGTTGTTTGATTTTAATATTCTTTATTGATCAATAGTAAAACAATATTTACTTGTGTCATTAATTACAAATTGTTTCCAAATAGATATCTACATCTGGGCATGTGAAGTATGAAATAGCTGATAATTCTCAAAATTCCAAACAGATAAATAAGACCTTAAAGTAATAATATCAAAGTAAAATTGATTTTGATGGCTATGTTAATCCACTCTTCCTATTTGTTGTATACAGTTTAAAAACTGAATCTGCAGTTTACCAATTTACAAATGGTTATCGGAAATAGTAAGTACAGTACAACTTCAATTATCTGAAATTGGATTCTCCAAAATCCTCATTTATCCAAATTAAAAAAAAAAAATCAGATAAATGAGGATATCCCAAACAAATCAGAAATCCTCAAGTATTCAAATTTTTTTCGGAGCTGAACTGGCCTCGCACGTTGGGGGGAAAAAAAATATACTTGACATGAAATTAGAATGACAATTGTCCTCATTTCAGGTAACTCCCTTCCCTTTCTCTTTTCATTTCTTCTTTACCTACCTCTATTGACTTTTCTCTCCAACTCTTCCTCTCAAACTGTCTCCCACTGTCTCCCAGCTGCAAGCGGTTGGAAGAATCCCTTATTCCGAGTTCATCAATGTGAATGGCATCCCGTGCAGGAGGGGAGCTCGGGCTCAGTGGTGTTCCCTCCCATCCCCTCCCCCCCTCACCCTTTCCCTCCCTCCTCTCCTCTTCCTTCCCTCTCTCCCCTTCCCTTCCCTCCCATCCTCCTCGGCCCAGCAGAGCTCCTGACGCCAACTTCAAGCCACCCCCTTGACCTTCTACTGGACTTCCCGGTGTGCATGTGCAGGATTTGGAGTCGGGACTTGGGTGTCTGGGTCAGGAGCTCCGGTGATTGGGGAGACAAGAACCTGCCAGGGAGTGTTCCACCAGGCCAGGAAACCTCCCTGGGGATTTACGCCAGTGGTGGGTTCTTGCCGGTGATCAGTGGTTGGGGCGTGTCGGGGATCAGCAGTGGCCAGCATTTTTTTGGTGAGAATTATACATTATTTTAATACTTAAAAAGCCTTCCCTTGTTGTTTGCTGTTGTTTAAACATTGATACAAGTGATTTGCTGTTGCTTCTGGACTGTTTTTAGAAAGTGACCAGTTCTCTGGGAAAAAAATTGTTTATCCGATGTAGCCCTGGTCGCAACCAATTTGGATAGTCGGAGTTGTACTGCAATGTGGTTTCATGAAGACTCATTGGTAATTCCTCTGTGTTGAAATTTCTAGTGTCTGTTCTGATACATTTTTTGAAAATGCATGATATTGTCATGACTTGTTTTAAAGTTAACTTTGTTTTATTCCAGCTAATATATGATAGCTTTGCACAGTTCTTGGTTGAACAGAAAGGCTATGATCGGGAACTTATGACAGTGAATCCAGATTCTTGGGATTTTTGGTAGGTTCATTTTCTCTGTTATTTATGCAATTTATTATTCTATAGTCTTTACCATAGAAGGAACCAACAAAATCTTGGCTCAAACCAAAGAGTCCAAAATCCTTCTTCAATGTTTTCCTTTTGCTCTTCTGCGCTGAAAATTACTTGAAATATGAAGTGTTTTTTGGACTTGTAAGGGTTAAAATGTATTTCATGCTTGCAAAAAAATTCTGTTTGTGGCATTCAAGATGATGTTAACATTTTCTTTGAGTGTCTCCTAGCAACATCTTCCTGCCGAGGTCTTAAGGCTTGTTAGAGAGATTACATTTGGTTTTTTTTGCTCTAAGAAATAGAAGAAATTAGAATGTTATGAAAAATTTTATTGACCGTCTAACAAAGTTTTAGGACCATCTAACAACATTTAACGGCTTGTAACAATGTAGAGCAACATAATAACATTAACAATGTTTAGTAAACTTTGGAAGACTCAACTCAATTTTAGTACAGATTTGTTTGAACAATAACATTTTGACATCCTCCAAGTGATTTTAAAGGAAGGTAGTCACTATAGGACTGTTGCTTAAGTGGTCACTATGGTCTTTTAAAAAAAAAAAATTATTTTTCATTTGCATCAATGCATACATATAATCCTTCATCATATAACAATACAATGTGATAAAAACAATACAAAATGATATATAATTTTCTTTCTTTTTATCCCCCTCCCTCCTCCTCCTCCCTAAAGAAAAAGAAAACAGAGAAAAAAAGAAAAAAACACCTGGATTTATTTATAATTCACTGTTCATATATTCCTAACATATTATTCTATCCCACACATGTCAAACTCAGGCCCGCGGGTCAAATTTTGCCCGTGATATAATTATATTTGGCCCGCAAGATCACATCAAATATATATTAGAGCTGGTCCGCTGGCTGCCACGCCAGTATAGCTAATACTACAAATCCCAGAATGCTTTGCAAATGCGTTGGCGTTGGCCCGTCAGCCCGCTAACTCACATGTAATAAATCCCTTATGAAAAAATGGCCAAACAAAAGACAGAAAACAGGACCCCAGAGTTTGATGAACTTGCATCTAAGAAGAGATGCCAAGTATCTGGTTTCGACCCAGGTGCATCAGAGTAAATCGCAGTGTAGCAAGCTAAGCTTGGATTCATATTTTCTTTGGTTAACTTTGGTTAAAGTTGAAAGATTGGATTTTCATTGAAGCAAGTTGTTATTTTTTTGACTTGTTGGCTTGTGAAAAAAAATACATTTAAAAGGAGTTTAAAGGCTATAGAGAAATATTATTTATTGAATATTTTATTTCTCATTTGTTAATGCTTCTTCTGGGAAGAGTTTAACCAAAACTATTATTAAACATTTATTTTAATAAGAAAATGTTTAATATTACATATGTTGAAAGAAGAGAAAACATGCAGATGTTGTTGAAAATTTTCAATAAATATTTAGTTTGGCCCATGACTTAGTCCAAGTTTTTAATTTTGGCCCTCTGTGAATTTGAGTTTGACACCCCTGTTTTATCCTGTTCACGTTAATTGGGAGGAGTAGGTGTAATGGACCATGTGGATTATACTCTTACTGATGAAATCCTTTTATGGTTTCCAAATCATATAAGCGTTTCATTGGATTCTGAATTCCATTAATATTAATACTAATAAAATTCAAATTTTCTGCCATTAAGTACCAATATTAAATCTTCTCTCCATTGATCGTCCCTTTCCCATTCCTTTCACTCCCACTAAAATAACAGCACATATTACAATAATATTAGTTAATGCAGGCTTAAAATAAGAAAAGGAAAGATAGAAATAAGAAGAACCCCCCCCCCCCCCAGAGGCGCATGCTGTTGTTACATCTCTATTCCCCTGATCTATTTGGGATGTGATCCAAATCACATTCATGCACATGACTTCATAGTGGTTCATGGTTCTGACTAACTCACTTGATAAACCGAACAATCCCTTATTCTATTCATATTATAGATTCTAATTATCTCATAGATCTTTTAAAATATATATAGATCACTTAAAGTTTAAACCTTCCTCCCTATTTAAACTCTTTGAAATATTACCTTTTTCCCCCAGTTGCAGCAAAACTTTTTCCATCTGATAATACATTCAAGTATCAGGAACCACCTGATTTGCTTTTTCAGGTAATGAATCAGCATACACCTTTCCCTCATTTGGTTCTGTGAAAAACCTATTTCTCTCTTCTGGAACAAAGACCTTCAAAACTGCTGAATACCTTAAGACAAAGGCATAACCTTTCTTTCATAACACATTTTTAACTGCATTTAATTCTTTCTTCATTTTCAACAACTCAAAACTTGTATCAGGATTTAAAAAAAATCTTATTTCCATTATAAATCATGGGTGACTGTCGTTCCTTTTCTTGCTTCGTCGCCAGCTCTAAAAATCTCTCGTACTTCATATCAAAGAAATCTGACTAGTATCGGGTGTGGGTTCTGGTCTGGCTGTGGTTTTGGTCTCAATGCTCTATGCATTCTCTCAATTTCAATGTCTCCTTGAAATTCAGTCACTCCCAAAGATTGTGGAATCCAATGCTGTAAAAACTTTTTAATTTCTTGTCCTTCATCACCTTCTTTAAGTCCAATAACCCTTTGTTGTTTCTTCTGCTGAAGTTCTCTAAAATATCTATTTTCAGCATTAACTGATGTCTTGTTGCAGCTGCTTCTGCTTTTGCCACTTTCATTTACTCCTTATGCCTTGAATTTCAAATTAATTTCCTTTAATTTTCTCATCCATAACTTCAAATCTTTTATCCACTTGCTGCATCATTTTCTCAACTTTCTCCCTAAAATTCTTACTTTCATCAACAATCTCTCCATGTCTTTTTATTTCTGCCATTATAAACTTATCTTGTTGGGAAGATTCCATGTATTTTTTTCAATTCTGTGCAGAAATAAGTGATTTTTTTTCCATTTTATCCAGCTGTTTGGCCTTGGAACTTTAAGTGAACAAAGACTCCTGTTCTTTCTGCTCCTCTTCTTGCTCGCTGGAACTGGAAGTCTGCAAGGTATTTTTAAAAAAAGTTGTTTTTTTTTGTGCTCTGCGCATGCGTGAGGAGTCATGCATGCGCAGAGTCACATCTTCACCTGAGTCGGGCAGCCATTGTCTGGAGAAACTCTGTACTGCAAATTCCAACATCTCTCTGGGACCTGGCTTATCTCCCCTGGGCAGTACCTTATGAACAGCTCCTGGATCCTTCTTCAAGGTTGGCCTTCCTTCCTTATCTCAATCTTTTTCTTGCTCAGTTTCTTGTACTGTAACGGCTGGCTTTTCTTTCTTTGGTATCATTTTAAAATGTTCTGCAGGTCTTCCGATACTTCCTTCTTCTATTTTTAAGTTTTCCTAACTTTTTTTCAACTTCAAGACGAGTAGGGATTTGCAGTCTAACCCCACATCATCACCTGGCACGCCCACTCCCCCCCCCCCCCCACACACACACACACACACACACACACACACACACACACACACACACACACACACACACACACACACACACACACACACACACACACATTGGTCACTATTGTCTTTAGTGATCTGGTATGGAAGGTTGAAATAAATGGAACGAATTGGAGTCCTGTAATAGGAGAATAAATTACATTTGGGGTCGTGGGCTGTCTTTGGTGGGGGTGGAAGGATTGCTGGGGACAGAGATAGAAATAAAAAACAATTAATATTTAAAAATAATCAAGAAATTATTTAGTCTAACTGTAACCGTAGAAAGTGCAAAATATGACCCTACTTCTCCCTCACCTCCAACCAGATGCACAAGCAGACCTTCCAGGTCAGGTAGAGCTTCACATGCACATTGTCCAACCTCATTTATTGACTTTAATACACTTGGTGACTGCTTCACCGAACACTGATGCATTTTTTGTGAATCTAAACTTGAGCTTCCTGTAGCCATCCATTTTAACTCCCCAAATAATTTGTACAGTGACAAGTCTGTCCTTGGCCTCATCAATTTTTATGACAAGGCTAAAGGTAAACTTGAGGAACAACACACAATCCTCCTGGACTACCTTCAACCTAATAGAATTAACTGTGATTTTTTTTCTAATTTTGGGTGACTGCTACCCACATCTGATATCACCATTCCCATCTCTTTTCCTGTTCCTGCACTTTCCACATCCTCCCCTTCCTAAATGATACTGCCTCCTCTCACACTTTGTAGCTTCTTCTCCTGTTCTATCTTGGGCTTGATTCTTTGTTTGCTCAGAATTCCAGCACCCAGCATTTGCAGCTTTTGTGTTTCTCCAGTTGAAATGATTCTTGTTTTTAATTGCTGTCCTTCAGAATTTATTGTCATAAAATTTGTTTTTTTTTTGTGGCAGCATCACAGTTCAAACATTCATATTATGAACCATCTTACAAAATTACAGTACAATCTTTGATTATCCAAAATCCTCATTTATGCAAACATTTTAAAAATTTCAGATAAATGAAGATTTCTTAAACAAATCAGAAATCTTCATTTATCCAAACATATTTTGGAGCTGAACTGACTGGGAACCTCTGGCTACCAGCAACAGTCGGACCTTGGTGGGGAGGTGTTGGTGATCAGCGGTGGCCAGCATTTTTTAGTGAGAATTAAACATTATTTTAATGCTTAAAACGCCTTCCCTTGTTTGTTGTTTTTTTTTAAACACTGTCAGAATTGATTTGCTGTTGCTACTGGGCTGTTTTTTTTTTAAAAAAACCGTTTTTGGGGGAAAAAAAAGCATCCGACGTAGGCCAGGTCCTGACCATTTCAGATAATTAGAGTTGTACTGTACTATAAATAAATTTTTAAAAAATAAGTAGTGCACGAAAAGTAAGGCAGTGTCTTTGGTTCATTGATTTTTCAGGAATCTGAAGGCAGCGGGGAAGAAGCTGTCCTTGCGCTGCCGAATGCTCGTCTCCTGTACCTTTTTCCCAATAGTACCAGAGTGGCCTGGGTGGTGGGGTCTTTGAGGATAGAGGCTGCTTTTTTAGGACACTGTCTCATTTAGATGTCCTTGATGGAGTGAAATCTGGTGCCTGTGATGTCGCAGGCTTTTAACAACCCTCTGGGGATTTTTCTTGTCCTGAGATTTTGGGCCTCCGTACCAGACAGTGATGCAATCAGCCAGAATGCCTTCCATGGTACACCTGTTGAAATTTATGAGAGTCTTTGGTGATATAACAAACTGCCTCAGACACCTCACAAAATATAGCCGCTGGCGGGCCTTATTTGTGATTGCATCAACACGGAGGCTTCAAGGACTGATGTTGAAACCCAGGAATTTGAAGTTCTGCAGGAAATTTAATTTGTATCACGAACTAAATATTAGCATTGAGCTGCCAGTTTTTCCACGTCAGGTGTGTTTGTTTCTATTTTACCACCCATCTTTCCTTATCACAAATTGCTGAAATATTTACACACCGTCATCAGCATGTGCATTAAAGGCAATGTGGTTTTGGTTGCCAGAGCTTTGGCTTCATGATTAAGCACTTGTGTACTTTGGAGGATTTTGACCTAGGTTTATTTCCAATTATCTACCATGAATTTGTTAACATTTAAAATGTTAGCCAAGATATAGCTTAAGATGGCTCAATTTGTGGATATTTATTTGAGTTATGAGAATGTAAGGATGTACTTATTGTGTGATATTTTAGTGCTAAATGTGTTTGCATTGTGGGTTGCAACTGTTTTGTTTTAAGTGGAGATGTAACTGTAGGTAATGATTTTAAATTATTCTAACTTTGGCTTGAAGTTAAGTTAAGAATATATCAGAGCAGCAGTGTTGCATGTGGCCTTTTGTATCAATTTTGTTATTCATTAAGACATTGGCTGACCCTGTATCGTGTGAATTTCTCTGCTGGATTTCTTTGATTCAAATATACTCAAGTGATTAAGTATTTACAGCTATCTGCGAATGTCAAAAAATTACAAATTTTATTTATAGACACAAGTTCTTAATGGGCATCTCTTATCCTGAGATGAAAAGTAAAACCGCAGTGCTGGATAAACTCTGCAGGTCAAACAGTGTATTTTATATAGCAAAGATAAATAACCAACATTTCGAGGTTGAACCCTTCAAGGTATGGAAAAATGACGCAGGCATCGGAACAAAAAGGTAGGGGAGCACGGACCCAAAGGCAGGATGTAATAGGTGGAGAACAGAGGAAGGGCACAGCAGAATTACTGCTTATTGGTGGTGCAAAAAATCTGTACTCATTGGACACATGCAAACAAATAAATGTAACCAAACTGTGCAGTACAGAGAGAGAAAATTGATCAATGAAGTGCAAGAGTGAGAGTCCTTGAATGAATTCCTGATTGAGTTTGTTGTTGAGGCGTCTGATGGTGGAGGGGTAGCAACTGTTCGTGAATCTGGTGGTTTGAGGCTTGTACCTCTTGTATCTCTCTCCTGATGGTAGTAGTGAGAACAGAACGTGTGCTGGATGATGTTTTGTGAGTCATTGATGATGGCAGTGTTCCCTGTAGATGTTCTCAAATTAGGCAAGGGTTTTCCCTGTGATGTCCTGGGATGCGGCAACTACCTTTGGCAGGGCTTTATGCTTCGGGGCATTGAGGTTCCCATACCAGACTGTGATGCAGCAGGTCCGCACACTTGCACCACAACTGTACAAATTTGCCAGAGTTCCCGATGTCATACTAAACCTCTTCAACCTGCTGAGGAAGTACAAGCACTGAAGTGCTTTCTTCTTGATACCATTAGTGTGTTGGGTCCAGGAAAGATCTTCCAAGATAGTGACTCCCAAGAACTTAAATTTGCTCACCCTCTCCATCTCTGGTCTCCCAATGATCACTGGATCGTACACCTCTGATTTTCCCTTCCTGAAGTCAACAATCAGCTTCTTGTTTTTTGTGACATTGAGTGTGAGGTTGTTATTGGTGGACATTCAGCAAAGTTTCTATCTCTTTCCTGTAAGCTAACTCATCATCCCTCTTTATGCAACCCATTACTGTGGCATCGTCAGTGACTCGACTTGAACACTAGAATCTGCAGTGCTAGAAGTTCAGATAATGAAGGTATTGAGAAGATATGGCTTAATGAAAAAAGTGAACCCTAACACCAGACTGCAGACACTCAAAAAAGAGGTTGTCCGAAACAGTGTACAACAAAGCAGAAGTGCAACAAATGTTCTGGCTTTTCTCTAAGATTCAAAGTTAATTTCTCCAGGCTTGTGCTCCAGATCATTTTTAGAACAAATGTCTGATTGCTGGAAAATAAACTAAATTACCTGTGGCTGCTTCTGAACCAGATGGGAATGGATGGTTGTGTATTCTGATAATTCTGAAAAAATGGTTCCAGGTCTCCATTCTGGATTTGGTCATTTAGCTGGAAGGCCTTGTCACCTTTTGGGCAAGTGGAAGTATGACCTGCAGAGAGGGTTTGTGTGTCTACATCAATAAGGTCTGGCGTACAAATATCTTCAAAATAAAGGCTCATTGGAGATGGTTTTTCATAGTGAAGTTCAGACCCTTCCACTTACCCAGGGAATTTACAGATACTCTGATTACAGCATTTTATGTTCCTCCTTCTGCAAATGCTGGGGAAGCACTGGAAGAGCTCTGTGAAGCCCATGCTGTTGACTTCAAGCACATCAACCTAAAAACAGTTCTGCCAAAGTTCTAACAACATGCCAACTTTGCACCCAGAGGAGAGAATATCTTGGATGTTGTCTACACAAATGATCCTGAAGCAGACAAGGCTGCCCATTTCCCCTACTTAGGATGCTCAGACCACATATCCATTCTGCTAATCATTATGGACCACAGGTAAAATTAGTCCTACCAATTCATAAGAAGATCAGGATCTGGCCAGAGAAAACTGCAGCACTGCTGCAGGACTGGTTCAAAAGCATGGACTGGAGCATATTCAGGGAGGTGGCCTCATATGGTCACAACATCAGTAATGACCAATTACATGGGCAAGTGCATGTGCTTCTTTGATGGAATTTGAGAAATATTTTGCATCAATTCTGTGTGTGTCTCTCTGGTGTTTTCAATACATGCTTTCTTTGTTACTGAAGCACGATGAAAACTGGCCAACAAGGGGTAATATTGAAAGATAGTGAGAAGTGGTGATCAATTTTGCATTGACTTTGAAGGCTAAGGGATAGATGAGAACAAGAAAGTTGGAGTGAGGTAATATCTGAGAATGGTGTGCTGGAAGAAAGCTGGTTGTGTGTGGAGTAAAGGTAGTGATAATGCTGCAATGTAGTTGGCGAGCAAGTGGAATCGGGTATAGTTTCATCCCATCTAAATTTTCCTCTCCACAATTCACAGACAGGTTCTCACAGAGGCTTCTGGAATATTCTATTATTACAGTGTAGATGCCTCTTGACTTTAAAGCAAGTTGTTAATTTTTTTTAGACAAGTTTTATTAGCCTTTCTTCCAAACAAAGTTCATAATTAAATGTTTCTTTGATCCAAAATATAGATGAAGTGTCATCTTCCAAGCCGTGACCTCTAATATTCCAAATTTTGATCTCTTTAATCCAACAAATCAAACTCTGTGGCTGTTTCTTCAGTCTTGTTTTAATTCATTGATAAAACGGTTAAACATTTTGCATCGCTTCGCATTAAGACTTTCATAATGATCAATAACAAAGCATTTACTGTATAATGATACAAAAGATATGTAGAGATACTAGCTTAAAAAGATACACAAACTTTAAAGAGATAACTAACAGTATTTAAAGAGATTCACAAAAATGTATTTAAAGAGTAACAAAATAATTCAATGAAAAATTACTCGTGCTCACGCTTCCTTCATAATCTGGTTGAGTAATAAGCAAGTCATTAATCTGGATGATATAATGACATATTTTTTTTTTGCCTGCAATGGAGAGCAACGTGATTCCCCTGTAGTTTGAGCAGTCTGATTTCTCGCCTTTGTTTTTGTACAGGGTATCTTCGCTAGGATTCTACTAAATAGAATAATACCTAGTGTCGCTGAGAATATTCTCCCAGAATCACAGTGCGGCTTTCGCGCAAACAGAGGAACCACTGACATGGTCTTTGCCCTCAGACAGCTCCAAGAAAAGTGCAGAGAACAAAACAAAGGACTCTACATCACCTTTGTTGACCTCACCAAAGCCTTCGACACCGTGAGCAGGAAAGGGCTTTGGCAAATACTAGAGCGCATCGGATGTCCCCCAAAGTTCCTCAACATGATTATCCAACTGCACGAAAACCAACAAGGTCGGGTCAGATACAGCAATGAGCTCTCTGAACCCTTCTCCATTAACAATGGCGTGAAGCAAGGCTGTGTTCTCGCACCAACCCTCTTTTCAATCTTCTTCAGCATGATGCTGAACCAAGCCATGAAAGACCCCAACAATGAAGACGCTGTTTACATCCGGTACCGCACGGATGGCAGTCTCTTCAATCTGAGGCGCCTGCAAGCTCACACCAAGACACAAGAGAAACTTGTCCGTGAACTACTCTTTGCAGATGATGCCGCTTTAGTTGCCCATTCAGAGCCAGCTCTTCAGCGCTTGACGTCCTGCTTTGCGGAAACTGCCAAAATGTTTGGCCTGGAAGTCAGCCTGAAGAAAACTGAGGTCCTCCATCAGCCAGCTCCCCACCATGACTACCAGCCCCCCCACATCTCCATCGGGCACACAAAACTCAAAACGGTCAACCAGTTTACCTATCTCGGCTGCACCATTTCATCAGATGCAAGGATCGACAATGAGATAGACAACAGACTCGCCAAGGCAAATAGCGCCTTTGGAAGACTACACAAAAGAGTCTGGAAAAACAACCAACTGAAAAACCTCACAAAGATAAGCGTATACAGAGCCGTTGTCATACCCACACTCCTGTTCGGCTCCGAATCATGGGTCCTCTACCGGCACCACCTACGGCTCCTAGAACGCTTCCACCAGCGTTGTCTCCGCTCCATCCTCAACATCCATTGGAGCGCTCACACCCCTAACGTCGAGGTACTCGAGATGGCAGAGGTCGACAGCATCGAGTCCACGCTGCTGAAGATCCAGCTGCGCTGGATGGGTCACTTCTCCAGAATGGAGGACCATCGCCTTCCCAAGATCGTATTATATGGCGAGCTCTCCACTGGCCACCGTGACAGAGGTGCACCAAAGAAAAGGTACAAGGACTGCCTAAAGAAATCTCTTGGTGCCTGCCACATTGACCACCGCCAGTGGGCTGATAACGCCTCAAACCGTGCATCTTGGCGCCTCACAGTTTGGCGGGCAGCAGCCTCCTTTGAAGAAGACCGCAGAGCCCACCTCACTGACAAAAGGCAAAGGAGGAAAAACCCAACACCCAACCCCAACCAACCAATTTTCCCTTGCAACCGCTGCAATCGTGTCTGCCTGTCCCGCATCGGACTGGTCAGCCACAAACGAGCCTGCAGCTGACGTGGACTTTTTTTACCCCCTCCATAAATCTTCGTCCGCGAAGCCAAGCCAAAGAAAAGAAGATAATGACATATTACAACATAGTCACTATGGTAACACTGCAAACAATAGTTCTCTTCAAGAGACGGGCACAAAATTAATTAAGAATAAAAAAAAACACAGGGTTTTAACCTTTACTTTGGGAGGATGGATTGTGGCAGAGGGCAGCTGAACATGGTGAAAGGGGTGGAAGAAGTGGAATTGAGCTTTAGGGGCTGCTTTTTCTTCCTTCTCCAGCTGTTCTGTGTACAATCTCAAGCTTGCATTTTCTCACATGCATATATTGCATGGTGAGCTGTGAAAGCGTAAGAATTGGGAAAATTAATTCTGGCATTGCAATAGATGGCATGATTAGCACAGTGGTAAGCACAATGCTATTATAGCACCAGCGACCTGGGTTTGGATCAGGTGCTGACTGGAAGGAAGTTGAATGTTCTCCCCTTTTTTCAGTTTACTCGCATCCTTGCAAAAATGTTCGGGGTTTAAAGGTTAATTGGTGTATTTGGGTGACACGGTCTCGTGAGCCAAAAGGGCCTATTTCTGTGCTGTAACTCTAAAATTAGAGAAAAATGCAGAGGGGAGGGCCTCTTACCTTTCCCGTGCAAAAAATCATGGGTTTGGTACTACCCATGTTTGCTTAGCACTTATGTCATCGGCAAGTGTATAATCATTGGTATTTAGCTGGTCATGCATGCACTACTACCTGCAGTCCAAAAATCTTTGCAATTTGTAAGCCATTTAAGATTTAGTTAACTGTATAACAATTACAGCACAGAAACCGGCCATCTCGACCCTTCTAGTCCGCACCGAACCAAGCACTCTCCTCCAGTTCCACCCACCTGCACCTTGCCCATAACCCTCCATTCCCCTCCCATCCATATACCGATCCAATTTTCCTTAAATGACAAAATGGACTGTGCCACTACTACTACTTCTACCGGAAGCTCATTCCATTCAGCCACCACCCTCTGAGTGAAGAAGTTCCCCCTCATGTTACTTCTAAACATTTGTCCCTTAACTCTTAATTCATGACCTCTTGTTTCAATCTTTCCTAACCTCCAGGGGAAAAAGTCTATCCACATCAACTCTGTGTATCCCCCTCGTAATCTTAAATACCTTTATCAAATCCTCCCTCAACCTTCTACGCTCCAAGGAATAAAGACCTAATCTGGTCAAACTTTCTTTGTAATCTAGATGCTGAAACTCTGGTAACAATTTCGTAAATTTTCTCTGGACTCTCCCTACCTTGTTGATATCCTTCCTATAATTTGGCTATTAGAACTGCACACAGTACTCTAAATTTGGCCTCACTAATGCCTTGAACAGTCTCAATGTCACTTCCCAACTCATGTATTTTATGCTTTGATTTATAAAGGCCAGCATACTGAAAGCCGTTTTCACCTCCCTATCCATATGAGATTCTACCTCTGGCATCTCCCTTCCAGCCACTGTAGAATCCATTTGACTATCTCAAGGTTAATACCTAGTGCATGAACCTTCCTAACTAACCTTCCATGTGGAATCTTATTGAAGGCCTTACTGAAGTCCATATAGACAACGTCCACTTCTTTCCCTTCGTCAACATTCCTAGTCACCTTTCAAAAAATTGAACAAGATTGGTCAAATGTGACCTTCCACGCACAAACCCTGTTGAATGTTCCTGATCAGACCCTATCTCTCCAGATACTTGTATATGCACTATCTCTAAGAACGCTTTCCATTAAGTTACCTACCACAACGTCAAACTTACAGGCTGATAATTGCTAGGCTTGCTCCTTGAACTCTTTTTAAACAAAGGAACCAGATTACCAAGATGCCAATCCTCCAGCACTATACCCATCTCTAATAACTTTTGAAAAATCACTTTTAGAGCCTCTGCTATTTCCTCATGAACTTCTCTCAAGGTCCTGGGAAAATCCTGTTGGGACCTGGGGACTTATCCACCTTTATATGCTTCAAAAGCTCCAGTACCTTCTCTTTCCTAATCACTACACTTTCCATAATTACCCTCTTTGCTTCCTTTACCCTGCACAATTCAATATCCTTCTCTTTGGTGAGTAATGAAGAAAACAACTTGTTCAAAATCTCCCCCATCTCTTTTGGCTCCACACACAGTTGTCTGCTCTGATTCTCTAATGGACCAATTTTATCCCTCACTCTCCTTTTGCTATTAACATATTTATAGAAACCTTTTGCATTTATTTTCACCCTGTTTGCTAAAGCCACCTCGTTCCTTTTAGCTTTTCTAATTTCTTTCTTAAGATTCTTTTTACATTCAATGTATTCTCTATGCATCTCCTTTATTCCTTGTTTCATATATTGTAGGTCTCCCTCTTTTTTTTTGAACCAAGTTTCCAATATCCCTTGAAAACCATGGCTCTCTCAACTTTTCACTCTGCCTTTTATCCTTACAGGAACATAAAGATTTTGTACCTTCACTATCTCACCTTTAAAAGACCTCAATTTTTCTACTACATCCTTCCCATAAAACTAATTGTCCCAATTTGCTCTTCGTAAATCCTTTCGCATCTCCTCAAATCTAGCTTTTCCCTACTTGAAAACCTCAATCTTAGGTCCTGACCCTTCGCTTTCCATAATTACATGCTAATGGAAATATGATCACTGGACCCAAAGTGCTCCCCAACACATACCTCCACCACCTGATCTATCTCATTTCCCAACATTAGATCCAACACTGCCCCTTCTTTAGTTGGTACCTCTACATATTGCTGTAAAAAAACTTTACTGCACACATTTTACAAATTCCAATCCATCCAGCCCTTTCAGAGAATGTGTTTCCCAATCTATATTTGGAAAATTAAAATCTCACACTATCACAACCCTGTGCTTATTACAAATATCTGCTGTCTCCCTACAAATTTGCTACTCTAGTTCTCACTCCCCATTAGGTGGTCTATAATACAGCCCTATAAGTGTGACTACCCCTTTCCCATTCCTCAATTCCACTCGTGTAACCCTCCAATTTATCCTGCCTAACCATGCTGTAATATTTTCCCTGACATGCAATGCTACACCACCCCCTCTTGCCCCTCCAATTCTATCACACCTAAAGCAATGAAATCTAGGAATATTTAACTGCCAATCACATCCCTCCTGCAACCATGTTTCATTAATTGCTACTACGTCATACTACCAAGCGTCAATCCATACCCTCCGCTCATCCACCTTCCTTACAATGCTCCTAGCATTAAAATATATGCAATTCAGAGATTTCCCATTACTTATTCTGTTTGCCCCTATCTTTCCAAACAACTTGATTAGGTTCTTTTTCTATCATCTCCCCTCCATCTTCGTACAGAGCATCCTCACTCTCTTATTGCTTGCCTATCCACCCCACACTTTGTCTACAAGCTTTCTCTGTATGCAATCAAACCTTCTCCTTGCTGTTCCCCTTTGCTTGGTTCCCTGCCCCCCCCCCCCCCCCCCCCCCCCCAAGCATTCTTGTTTGAAGTCTCCTGACTAGCCTTAGCAAATGTCCCTGCCAGGATCCTGGTCCCCCTGGGATTCAAGTGCAACCTGTCTGATCAGTACAGGTCCTACCTCACCCAAAAAAGGTCCCAGTGATCCAGAAACTTGAATCCACGCCTCTTGCTTCATCCCATCAATCACATATTCATCCTCCACCACATTCTGTTCCTGCTTTCACAGGGGGAAAAAGAGAGAAAATGTTATCCGAAGCCTCAACACAAGTGAAACCATGTTAGCATCATTGAGTAAACATAGAATTGTGGCAGCACACCACTAGGCAGGCGAACCGGCCCTGCTTGTAATCCACATGGCATGGCAGCCGGCCAAAATGGCACAGTCGGGGGTTTCCCCTTCTCAGCACAGGGCTCAGAAGCCCGCGCCCAGGTGAGGTCAGCACCCCCAGCGCGGTTTTCAGCCAGGCCCAGGCTGGGAATATAAGTCACGCCCAGCAGCCTGCAATAAATCAGTTCTGGTCACTGAGCTCAACCCATCTGGTTGTGTGTTCTTTCAGTAGCAGTGTAGCTGCCGCTACAATTGATGACCCCGACTGGTTCAAATGTCTTTGAACCCATCATGAGCGAACCTGGGATCAGTGCCATAGCCATCAAGCTGCCTGAATTCTGGGTTCAGGAGCCGGATTCAGCTACGTGGAGGCTCAGTTTTACCTCTGCCAGATTTAATCTGACACGACTAAATTTTACCATGTGCTCGCCACCATGGACCAGGCCACTGCCAAAACGCGTGCTGCACCTCGTTCAGCACCCACCCACCGAAGACAAATACAAGACCATCAAGCGAATGCTCACCGGATCCCTCGGACTATCTGGGCGCCAGTGTGCCGCTCGGATGCTGCTCCTTGATGCCCTGCGGGACAGGTCCTCGATGGAGCTGATGGATGAGATGCTTGCGCTCATGGGTGATCACACCAACTGCCCACTCTTCGAGGGCATTTTCCTCGACCATCTGTCCGAGGGCATCCGGCCGTTACTGACCCAAGAGAGCTTTACTGACCCGAGGAAGGTCGCTCAGAAGGCCCAAGAGCTATGGCCCGAGCGATTCCTGGGGGGCTCGGCGGTCCAGCAGGTCATGAGGCACGGGCATGACCATGCCAAGCCCACCTCAGCGCTGCGGTAGAGCATCCGGCCCCTGCAGGGGCCACCAAGAGCATAACCAGGGGCATGGCATCCGCTCCAGGCCTCTGCTTCTACCACCAGCACTGGGGAGCCAAGGCTCGGAAGTGTCGTCAGCCCTGTTAATGGCTGCAGCGGCTGGCCAAGGACACAGCCTCCTCTACCTGCAGGATTCGGTCAGCGGCCGGCGGTTCCTCGTCGACACTGGGGCCCAGATCAGTGTTATCCCACCCACAGCCATCGAGTCCAGGAACCGACCTCGAGGACCTCCCCTCCGTGAGGCCAACGCAACAGAGATCCGGACCTATGGAGACAAGACAGTCCACTTCCAGATAGGCTGACGAAAGTTCTTGTGGAGGTTCACTGTCTTGTCCCTTCCGACCGCCATTCTGGGTGCCGACTTCCTCCTCGTTCATGGTCTTCTGGTGGACGTTCGGGGTAGGCGCCTGGTGGATGTCTGTAGTTTCCAGGCCATTCACCTTGACGCCTCCCGCTCAGAGCAGTCACAGATGGCCACGATCAGCATGACCAGAGACGAGTTCCAGCGAATCCTTGAAGAGTTTTTGACTCTCCTCAAGCCACAGTTCTCCGTTGCCTCGCTGCGCATCAGGGTGTTCCACCACATCCCCACCCAGGGCCCAACAGTTCACGACAAGGTATGCTGGCTCCCGCCTGACGAGCTCCAGGTGGCGAAGGAGGAGTTTTCGCATCTGTTAGAGCTGGGGATCATTCAGCGGTCCGACAGCCTGTGGTCCTTGCCTCTCCACCTGGTCCCGAAAGCCTGCGGTGGCACCTCTGCAGAGACTATTAATGGCTCAATGAGGCGACAGTTCGCATCCTTCACATACAGGACTTTACGGCCAACTTACATGTTGCGAGGGTTTTCTCCAAGGTTGACCTGGTGCGCGGGTATCACCAAATCCCGGTGCACCCTGAGGACATACCCAAGACGGCTATCATCACCCCCTTCAGGTTGTTTGAATTCCTTCGCATGCCGTTCGGTTTCAAGAATACCGCTCAGACCTTCCAGCACCTCGTGGACTCGGTGGGCAGGGACCTGGATTTCGTCTTCATTTACTTAGATGACATCCTCTTTGCCAGCAGGGAATGGGTGCAACACAAGGCCCACCTGCGCACCCTCTTCTCCCGGCTGGCAGACTTCGGCCTCGCCATCAACCCAGCCAAGTGCCAGTTTGGGAAAGAGTCCATGCAGTTCCTGGATCATACCATCACGGCCGAGGGACCCACGCCCGCCGCTATGAAGGTTGGCGCTATCAAGGAGTTCCCACATCCGGACAATCTCAAGGGGCTGCAGGAGTTCGCGGGTATCGTCAACTTCTACAACTGATTCATCCCGGGAACTGTGCGCAACATGCAGCCGCTATTCACCCTCATCGCAGCCAAGCACAAAACGCTCACCTGGACCCCAGAGGCCTGCAGTGCATTCAAGGCCACCAAGGACACCCTCACGAAAGCTACCATACTCGCTCACCCACACACGACCTGCATATGGCCTCTCCGTTGATGCCTCTGCCACTACTGTCGGCACCGTCCTGGAGCAGCAGGTGAACGGACAGTGGAAGCCGCTGACGTTCTTCAGCCGGCTTCTCTGCCCACCAGAGCGCAAGTATAGCGCTTTTGACCATAAGTTACTGGGCATGTACCTGGCGGTGCGGCATTTCCATTATTTCTTGGAGGGGAAGACTTTTACCATCTTCACTGACCACAAACCCCCTCACCCAGGCACTCGTGATGGCGAAGGAGCCCTGGTCGGCCTGCCAGCAGCGTCACCTCTCCTTCATGTCGGAGTTTACCACTGACATTTGACACAAGGCGGGGAAGGACGATGCACTCTCATGACCGGCCATTTGCGCGCTGACGCCCGACCTCGACCATGACCAGCTCACCCGGGACCAGAAGTCTGATGAGGAGACGCAAGCCTTCAGGACTGCCATCACGGGCCTGCGGTTCTGAGACCTCCCGACTCCGAATGGCAGAAGCACCGTCCTGTGTGATGTCTCCATGGGCACCCCATGGCCAGTGGTTCCCCAGCAGTGGTCCAGGCAATTCTTCCATCATATCCACGACCTTACGCACCTGTCCATCAGGTCCTCAGTCCGGATGGTGGCAGAGCGGTTCGTCTGACACGGGCTGCAGTAGCAGATCTTGGGCTGGGCCAGAACATGCACCCATTGCCAAATGTCCAAGGTACACAGGCACACTAGGGCACCTGTGCAAGAGTTCGAGCACGTCTGGGAACAGTTCAGCCATATTCACGTGGACATAGTTGGGCCCTTACCCGTTTCCTGGGGCAACCATTACCTTTTCACGGTGGTGGACTGCACCACTCGTTGGCCCGAGGTGATCCCGATGCCGGTCGCCTCCACGGACTCCTGCTCCCGCGCGCTGTTGCACAATTGGGTCGCCTGCTTCAGCGTTCAAAATCTCCACACCAGTGATCGGGGACCCCAGTTCACCTCTGCGCTCTGGGCACACCTCGCCAACACGTTGGGGATCAAGCTACACCGCACCACGGCCTATCACCTGCAGGTCAATGGGTTGGTCGACCATCTACACCGCCACCTTAAGTCGTCACTTATGGCCCGCCTCATCAGTCCCGATTGGGTGGACGAACTGCCTTGGGTGCTCCTGGGCATCCGCTCCACGGCCAAGGAGGATCTGCAGGCACCATCAGCTGAGCTTGTCTACAGCACATTGCTGGCACTTCCTGGTGAGTTCATTAACGCGCCTCACAAACCCCCAGCGGTTGCCGCATGAGCTGCTACCCCACCTCCGGGCCCGCTTGGACTCCTTTGCACCCCCACCGCTGCCCAGGCACAGCACACGGCCACCTCACGTCCCCAGTGAGCTGCTTTCCGCTGAGTACGTTTTTATTCAGCAGGGCCTGCCCGCAGCACCTCTGCAGAGACCTTACAGGGGCCATACAAGGTGGTCCAGCGTTCAGGGTCTATGTTCACGCTGGATATCAGCGGCAGGCGAGAACTGTTTACTGAGGACAGGCTGAACCCAGCATACCTCGACCCCACTGAACCAGTGATTGTGGCCCAGCCCAAGAAGTGAGGCTGCCCAGCTGAAAAGGACATTGGCACTGGTCCTGGGGGGGGGGGGGGGGAGGGGGGCTGAGTGGCGGCACACCACTAGGCAGGCAAACCGACCCCGCTTGTAATCCACGCGGCGGGGGAGCTGGCCAAAAAGGCGCTGTCGGGGGTTTCTCTTTCTCAGCATAGGGCTCAGAAGCACGTGCTGGGGGACTACGTGACGCCCAGGTGATGTCGGCACCCCCGGCGCGGTTCTCAGCCAGGTCCGGGCTGGGACTACAAGTCCAGCCCAGCAGCCTGCAATAAATCAGTTCTGCTCACTGAGCTCAACCCGTCTGGTTGTGTGTTCTTTCAGTAGCAGTGTAGCTGCCGCTACAGAATTTAACTTGAGTCTATCATGGCAACTTTGTGACCTTATTAACCCACAATTTTTTTCCCCCACTAGATAGGGAATCTCAATTGCCTTTGAGTTTTGGTTTGCATATCCATTTCAGAAGGCAGTTAAGAGTTGGCCATCTTGGGTGACATTTACTATCTCAAAATGTTATATCCCTCTGTGATAGAATTTTGTAACAATTAGAATGTCTTGTGGTAACCATTGCTGAATTTAATTTCTCTAGGTGCTGTGATAGTAGTTGAACACTTGCTTCAGCTAATTAGTTAAGGATTATAATCATTTTAGAATGTAAGCACTGCACCATTGTTCCCCAGAGCTGTGACTTGATATCCTTGGATTTATAAATAGCACATTCTGTCATTTCAAGCAGTGCACAGAGTATCTCCTGTTTGTCTTGTGTACATATCCTGCATTCAAATGCGTTTTACTTTCAAATTTAAAAGATTTTAGAATGGCGGCTATTTGGTGAGGGTGTCCATGGGCTGAAACAGCAAACAGTCATCAAATGCAACGACTAGGCAGACAGCACACGGGATGAAATGCCTGCCCACATAGACCGCAGGAATCGGCCAATCACAGCCAGCAGGGGTCCAGTCTAGGCCCCCACATCCGGGACAACCAATCAGCAGTTGGCTTCACTCAAGCCATACCTTGGTGGTGACATGGCCAGCTGCCTATAAAAGGCAGTCCATAGTCAGTGTTGATTACACTCCATTGGTGTGTGAGTCTTTCTACCTCGAGCTATAACCGTAGCGACCTCGCTACAGTAGTGACCCTGACTGGTCCAAATGGCATTTAGGACCCAACAATGGATGAACAGCCTGCAATCAATGCTGTAGCGTTGAAGTTGGCAGCCTTCTGGACATCGCAGTTCACCATATGCTGGATCCCTGCAGATGACATGCATTGCTACCATGTGGTCAGTCCCCTCGATCAAGCACTGCAGCCAGCATCATCAACTTCCTTCAGCATCTCCCAGAGCAAGGAAAGTATGTGGCCATCAAGGAGCTTTTAACCCGCACTTTTGGGCTCTCGAAGCGTGAGCACGCGGCCTGACTGCTGTTCATCTACAGTTTGGGGACAGGGCCCCTTCCGCCTCTCAATGAAGGCCACATCTCTTGCCTGCTGTTCCAGCAGATCTTTCTGGAGCAGCTGATAAAGACCCCAGGAAGGTAGCTGCCTGAGCAGATGTACTATGGGTGGCGAAGAGGGACGCCTGGTTTCGCTTGAACAAGTTACGGCACCTCGTCAGCAAAGCCTGGCCAGGAAGCCGCCTTAACGAGGCCACCCTACCCGACAGATATCCCGTGCCCCACATCCAGGACTTCACTGCTAATCTGCAATGGGAAGGATATTCTCTAAGGTGGACCTCATCAGAGGTCATCATCGGATCCCAGTTTACCCGATGACCTTCCCAAAACTGCTATCATAACTCCCTTGGATTGTTCAAATTCCTCCACTTGCCATTCAGGATGAAAAATGTGGCTCAGACTTTCCAAAAGTTGTTGGATTCATTGGGCTGGAATCTGCACTCTGCCTTTGCCTACCTCGATGACATTTTAATAGCCAGCCACACCCGCACCGAGCACGCCGCTCACTTAAGACTATTGTTCTCCAGGCTAAGTGAGTTCGGTTTAATCATCAATCTGGCCAATTGCCAGTTTGGCTGAGAGACCATTGATTTCCTTGGCCATTGCATTGACCAAAGTGGGACCAGGCTGTTACCCACCAAAGTGGACGCTATTCGTTCCTTCCCCAGACTAATGACCTTGAAGGGATTGCAAGAGTTTGCAGGTATGGTCAATTTTTATCATCACTCCATACCTGCAGCGGCCCGCATCATGAGTCTGCTACTTCTTCTCATGGCAGGGCCCAGTAAAGACATTCAATGAACACGGGATGCAACCGAGGCTTTCCAAGCAACCAAACATGCCCTGGCCAAAGCCACTCTCCTCATGCATCCGAGGACAGATGCCCTGACCGCCCTCATGGTTGACGTCTCCAGCACAGTGGTTGGGAGTGTATTTAAGCAACTGATTAACAGACAGTGGCAGACGTTGGCCTTTTTTAGTAAACATCTTGGGCCACCGGAGCTCAAGTACAGTGCCTTTGATAGGGAGCTGTTAAGTGTTATACCTGGCAATTTGGCATTTCTGTTACTTCCTGGAGGGCAGGAAATTCGAAATTTACACAGACCACAAACCACTTTGACCTGTGGTCAGCCAGGCAACAGCAGCACCTATCCTTCATATCTGAATTTTTGATGGATATTGAACATATTGCTGACAGGTGCAATGTGGTATCCAATGCTCTATCTGGCTACCCTGTCCTGGGTATCGACTATAGGGCCCTGGTAGATGCGCAGCAAGCAGACCCTGACATACCGGACAGCACTTACCGGCCTGCAACTGAAGACCTCCAGATTGCCCCAGGTAACCGCACCTGCTCTGTGACACCTTAACTGGTAAACTGCGCCCCGTTATTCTGGTTGTGAGTTTTCTATTCGGTCCACAATTTGGCTCACCCTGCTATCAGGACTAGAGTTGGCATGGTGGCCAACAGGTATGTCTGGCATAGCCTCTGTAAAGAGGTCACTCAGTGGGCCAAAACGTACTCCGTGTCAGGCATCCAAGGTCCAGACCCACATTAAAGCCCCTCCGCAGCCTTTCGACCTAGCACACTGCCGTTTCAGTCACATGCACATAGACATTGTGGGGCCCCTACCTATATCCACAGGTGCACATTATCTTTTAACCATGGTTAACCAGATGACTAGATGGCCAGAGGCAGTGCCACTACCTGAAATCTCCACGGAGACGTGTGCACAGGCATTACTGAACACCTGGGTGGTATGTTTTGGGGTCCCTGAACACTTAACATCTGACAGGGGGGCCCAATTCACTTCCAGTCTGTGGACCATCTTAGCAAATGCCCTTGGCACTCAACTACACCATGCCACCCGCAGGCTAACAGGCACCTGAAGACAGTTCTGATGACCCGACCCACTGGACTGAACTAGGCAGACAAACTCCCTTGGGTCCTGCTAAGCATCCGCACCACCCTGAAAGAAAATCTTGAGGCATCCTCTGCCGAGTTGGTCTATGGCACACCCCTAGTCATCTTAGGCGAATTTGTGGCAGCTTTTGAGGACTTGGGGGAGCTCCCGGTGGCTACGTTGTGTCTCAACTACGCGAGTGCCTGGGCGCACTAACACCAGTTAAGCCCAGAGTTCACGGGCAAGCCAGTGCCTTTGTCCCAAAAAACTTTGCAGACTGTCACTATCTTTTGGTCCAAAGCAGGGCCCACCGGCCATCTCTTTAACGGCCTTATGAAGGGCCATACTGCGTGGTTAGTCACAACAGCTCCACCTGGGTGTTTGAACATTGGCAGCAGGGAGGACACCTTCATGCTTGACCCCAGGGCACAGGGTCAGCCGCCAAAAGACAGTCCAGATTGTTGGTTCTGGGGGGAGGGGGATCGTGTAGCATCCCGCAGTTCACTCCACAGGCCGACACATTGTCAAACACAATGATCGAGCAGACAGCACGCAGGATGAGATGCCCGCTCCCATAGGCTGCAGGAATGGTGGTCGAATCAGCCATTCACAGCCAGCGGATCACACGGCACCCAATCCATGCCGCGCATCCAGGACAACCAATCTGCAGCCAGCCTCACTCAAGCCACGCCCTGGTGGTGACGTGGCCAGCTGCCTATAAAAAGCAGAGCTGCACCCCTTGGTGTGCGAGTCTTCTTTCTACCTCGAGCTCTAACCGTAGCGACCCCCCCCTCCCCTACAAAGGTAATGGGCAACCTGACGATTTGTCTTAAATTTAAATGGAATGGCCACTGTTGTGAACTGTCTATTAATGTTATGTTTACATCACACAGATTGATTTGGTGGGTTAAAACAGTCAAGTCTTCAAATGTTTTTTTAAATTCTGATAAAGCACGATAATTCAGACAGAAAGAATTGATTGAATGCACCATGAGCAATAACATGGATGACATTTGGTAACATTGTTTTATGATTGATATTGCAGATTTCACACTGCGTTGGAAGTATAAATTCATCTTTAATAATTTTGCACTTTTGAACTGTTGCCTGAAATTGAGTATTGTATTCTGATCGAAAGAGCTAATGTTTGTTTTCAGGAAAACATATCTAAACTTGGGCTGTGTTTACTTGGCCAATTAGGTGATGTGCTCATTACTTAGTTAGGTTAAATAAAATACAGGTTTTCAGTAGCAAAATAATATGTCATGTATTTTATCCTGTTTGGTGTGAGCAGTTGCATGGCCAATCAGCCAGTTGTGAAATAAAAATTGAAAATGTGCCAATTCTTCAGATGATTCGTTAGTAAAATTATTTGCAAATCTTCCTTCAGTTTATATAGGTCACCAAGTGCCCTGACTAAATTTTCTATTACTGTAATTCTTTTTTCCATCTTTCTTTTTGGTCCATTGTAAAGATTGAATATTGTACATTAATACATGAAAATAATTGAAAAGAATTGGAGAAGTTTATGCTTTTGGCATCTTATTAATACCTATTTGTAATTGCAAACATGGGTGTATTACAAGGAAGAAAAGAAACTGAAATTCCATAATGGAACCGATTGCAGCTAAAGGCAAACCAGAAGGAAGCAAATGAAAGTTTTCTTTGAAAAATAGAATCTGAGAATAATTGTGGTGATTCAGTCCTGGCTCTGATTTTAATAAGAAGGCAAATAAAAACCTTTCCTGTGTTATAGTTATGAAAATCGAGCTTTTTTTCCTAAACTACAAAATTTTTTAATTGACTTTGTTTATATTGGGGGATAATGTTTATTCGGGATGCATCATGAAGCTCTGAGAAAATATGAACTGTCAAAATGGTGAAAGATAAAACATGGAACTATCAAATCTCATGATTGAACTTTTAAATTTGTACTTTGTCACTCTTAAATCTAATTTATGTTTATGGTAGTTTCAAAGGCTTGCTTTTGGACCTTGAAGATGGAAATTTACTGAAACTCGGTGAAGATGGAACTGTTCTGAGGTAAATTTGTTTTGATTGTCATGTGCAATGAGGCAGGAGTTCTGTGGATTTGATTTTAATGTACTTTTCTACTTCCACTGTTGTGCTATTGCCATGTAATTTTAGCTTCATTGAACTATAATTTAAGAATTAAGCAGCACCAGTAAATTTTGCCAATTTGTACCAGTTCCTAGTTTCTCTGCAAATGTTGACATGGACTGCAGATGCTGGAATCTGGGGGGGTAAAAAAAAGCTTCTGGAGGAACTAAGTGGGTCAGGCAGCATCTGTGGTGGAAAAGGGATGATTGACATGAGCTGATACCCTGTATCAGTGTAAAAAGGAGATCATTGATACCCTGCATCAGTGTAAAAAGGAAATCATTGATACCCTGCATCAGTGTAAAAAGGAGATCGTTGATACCCTGCATCAGTGTAAAAAGGAGATCGTTGATACCCTCCATCAGTGTAAAAAGGAGATCGTTGATACCCTTCATCAGTGTAAAAAGGAGGTCGTTGATACCCTGCATCAGTGTAAAAAGGAGATCGTTGATACCCTGTATCAGAGTAAAAAGGAGATCGTTGATACCCTGCATCAGTGTAAAAAGGAGATCGTTGATACCCTGCATCAGTGTAAAAAGGAGATCGTTGATAGCCTGCATCAGTGTAAAAAGGAGATCGCTGATACCCTGCATCAGTGTAAAAAGGAGATCGTTGATAGCCTGC
Organism: Narcine bancroftii; assembly: GCF_036971445.1. Classification (NCBI taxonomy): domain Eukaryota; kingdom Metazoa; phylum Chordata; class Chondrichthyes; order Torpediniformes; family Narcinidae; genus Narcine; species Narcine bancroftii. The sequence continues at coordinate 174,979,300 of NC_091474.1, read as the reverse complement.
ATCAGTGTAAAAAGGAGATCGCTGATAGCCTGCATCAGTGTAAAAAGGAGATCGTTGATACCCTGCATCAGTGTAAAAAGGAGATCGTTGATACCCTGCATCAGTGTAAAAAGGAGATCGTTGATACCCTGCATCAGTGTAAAAAGGAGATCGTTGATACCCTGCATCAGTGTAAAAAGGAGATCGTTGATACCCTGCATCAGTGTAAAAAGGAGATTGTTGATACCCTGCATCAGTGTAAAAAGATGGACAGTATAAAAAAAAAGTGAGGGAGAGGGGTGAAGCATAAATGGCCAACTTGAGCTCCCAATTGCAAGCCATTTTAACTCCCACACCAACTTATCTCCAATAGCTCACTGGTGAGAGTACCAATCTTGTAAACCAGGGGGTCATGAGTTTGTTCCTCACTGGGGCCTCATTTCTGTGAGGGGTGATGGACAAAGTAGTGACTGTCTTCCTTATGGTAGACTAAATTTGAAGAATTACATGTATGTTGCATTCTAAATGTAGTATTACATGATAATAATGGAACCTTTACCTGTCTATTGCCTCCCTTGCTGTCTGGCTGAGGCAAATACAAAGCAGAGGATCGCCACTTGATCTTTTGCCTGGGTAATCTACAACTCAGTGCCATGAACATTGAATTCCTTTGTCTCTTCTATGGATCCATCCAGGTCCTCTTGTATACCTCCTTCTTTCTGAACCCACCCCAGTTTCACCCTTTTTCCCCCCGATCAGATTCTATAATCTGCAGCCTTTTGTTGTCTTCACTCAGCACATACCAGATTGTTGCTATCTCCCTTCCTCCCTCACCTGGCTCTGATTGTTGGAAATCCACCCCCTTCCCCAGATCCACCAATCAGTTGCCTGCTCATGTCTTATTCCTTTTCTTACCTCTTTATAATGGCTATTTCCTCCTTACACTCTTAATACTGATGCAGGGTCTCATCTTTAAATGTCAACTGTTATCTTTTCTCCACAGATGCTGTCTGACTTGCTGACTTCTTCCAGAAGCTTTTTTTTTCTGCAAATATAATAGCCACAGTTTTCTGTTGGAAAAATGTACAAAATGCTGTTAGGAAATTCCAGGATCCATATCAGTGATGCCAAGAATGGCGGTACAGAGCCAATTCAGGATATAATCACTTTTGAAACTCATTGTCTGTTTTGTTTTATCTTTTAATGCAGTGGCTCCCTAGGTTGCAAATGATCTGACCTGTGAAAATTGGACCATGCAAATTCATACTAACTTGTTGAATTGAAAAAATCACTTTTATATAAATTATCAAGGTATTCATTAATAACTGGATGCAATATATCATTACGTTTTGAGTTTTGTGTGCCCGATGGAGATGTGGGGGGGCTGGTAGTCATGGTGGGGAGCTGGCTGATGGAGGACCTCAGTTTTCTTCAGGATGACTTCCAGGCCAAACATTTTGGCAGTTTCCGCAAAGCAGGACGTCAAGCGCTGAAGAGCTGGCTCTGAATGGGCAACTAAAGCGGCATCGTCTGCAAAGAGTAGTTCACGGACAAGTTTCTCTTGTGTCTTGGTGTGAGCTTGCAGGCGCCTCAGATTGAAGAGACTGCCATCCGTGCGGTACCGGATGTAAACAGCGTCTTCATTGTTGGGGTCTTTCATGGCTTGGTTCAGCATCATGCTGAAGAAGATTGAAAAGAGGGTTGGTGCGAGAACACAGCCTTGCTTCACGCTATTGTTAATGGAGAAGGGTTCAGAGAGCTCATTGCTGTATCTGACCTGACCTTGTTGGTTTTCGTGCAGTTGGATAACCATGTTGAGGAACTTTGCGGGACATCCGATGCGCTCTAGTATTTGCCAAAGCCCTTTCCTGCTCACGGTGTTGAAGGCTTTGGTGAGGTCAACAAAGGTGATGTAGAGTCCTTTGTTTTGTTCTCTGCACTTTTCTTGGAGCTGTCTGAGGGCAAAGACCATGTCAGTAGTTCCTCTGTTTGCGCGAAAGCCGCACTGTGATTCTGGGAGAATATTCTCGGCGACACTAGGTATTATTCTATTTAGTAGAATCCTAGTTTCTCCTAGTTTATCCTAGTTCTATTTAGTAGAAACCAGTTTACCTATCTCGGCTGCACCATTTCATCAGATGCAAGGATCGACAATGAGATAGACAACAGACTCGCCAAGGCAAATAGCGCCTTTGGAAGACTACACAAAAGAGTCTGGAAAAACAACCAACTGAAAAACCTCACAAAGATAAGCGTATACAGAGCCGTTGTCATACCCACACTCCTGTTCGGCTCCGAATCATGGGTCCTCTACCGGCATCACCTACGGCTCCTAGAACGCTTCCACCAGTGTTGTCTCCGCTCCGTCCTCAACATCCATTGGAGCGCTTTGATCCCTAACGTCGAAGTACTCGAGATGGCAGAGGTCGACAGCATCGAGTCCACGCTGCTGAAGATCCAGCTGCGGGTGGGTCACGTCTCCAGAATGGAGGACCATCGCCTTCCCAAGATCGTGTTATATGGCGAGCTCTCCACTGGCCACCGTGACAGAGGTGCACCAAAGAAAAGGTACAAGGACTGCCTAAAGAAATCTCTTGGTGCCTGCCACATTGACCACCGCCAGTGGGCTGATATCGCCTCAAACCGTGCATCTTGGCGCCTCACAGTTTAAGATGCACGGTTTGAGGCGATATCAGCCCACTGGCGGTGGTCAATGTGGCAGGCACCAAGAGATTTCTTTAGGCAGTCCTTGTACCTTTTCTTTGGTGCACCTCTGTCACGGTGGCCAGTGGAGAGCTCGCCATATAACACGATCTTGGGAAGGCGATGGTCCTCCATTCTGGAGATGTGACCCACCCAGCGCAGCTGGATCTTTAGCAGCGTGGACTCGATGCTGTCGACCTCTGCCATCTCGTGTCATCACTTGTCCGTGAACTACTCTTTGCAGATGATGCCGCTTTAGTTGCCCATTCAGAGCCAGCTCTTCAGCGCTTGACGTCCTGCTTTGCGGAAACTGCCAAAGTGTTTGGCCTGGAAGTCAGCCTGAAGAAAACTGAGGTCCTCCATCAGCCAGCTCCCCACCATGACTACCAGCCCCCCCCCACATCTCCATCGGGCACACAAAACTCAAAACGGTAAACCAGTTTACCTATCTCGGCTGCACCATATCATCAGATGCAAGGATCGACAATGAGATAGACAACAGACTCGCCAAGGCAAATAGCGCCTTTGGAAGACTACACAAAAGAGTCTGGAAAAACAACCAACTGAAAAACCTCACAAAGATAAGCGTATACAGAGCCGTTGTCATACCCACACTCCTGTTCGGCTCCGAATCATGGGTCCTCTACCGCCATCACCTACGGCTCCTAGAACGCTTCCACCAGCGTTGTCTCCGCTCCATCCTCAACATCCATTGGAGTGCTTTCATCCCTAACGTTGAAGTACTCGAGAGGAATTACATACTTTTGCAGAATATGCCCAGTAGGGGGAGCCAGCAACTTATTGAAGGTCAACCTCAAAAAGTGGAATCGGAACCTGGAATGGATTCACTATTTACAGTTCTAGAAGGGACTGCTTATCAGATGAGTAATATGTCAAAACAAATATCAGATTAAATGAATGAAGGATTTATGGTGAAAATGAAGATGCATATTTTATGTGAAGAAATGTCAAATATGAAGCAAGATATGAATGTAGTTAAAAGTGACATTAATAGATGTATAAAATCTGTTGATATTGTACAAGAAAATTTAAAGAAAATCGAGAGTTTTTTCTGAGTGTGAAAGTCAAGTGGAGCATAATAGAGAAAAAAAAATAGAAAAAATAGAAGGATCTTTTTTAGAATGGGGAATTAAAAAAAGACTTTATTGAAGAAGATTGATTCTTTGGAAAATCAGAGTTGGAGAAATAATGTGAAGATAGTGGGTCTTTCAGAAAATATTGAAGGCTCTGATTTTATAAAATACTTTAAACTCTGGATCCCAGAAGTTTTGGGTAAAGAGTTCTTTCTTGAAGGTTTGGAGTAAGATAGGGCTCATAGAGCTCCGAGAAGAAAACTGCTTCCAGGACAACCGCCGATAGCAGTCTTGATTCGTTGTTTAAAATACCAGGATAGTGAAATGATTTTGCAGGACAAAAAGCATGACAAAATCAATCCCCATTAATGGTTCAAAATAACAGTCCTTTTTTTTATGCTGATTTGAGTTAGAAAGATATTCGTAGACGGCAAGAATTCAATACGGCTAAAGATGTTCTGTCGCGAAAAGGTTATAAGTTCGCTTTTCATTATCCTGCAATTTTGAAGGTTTTTTTTTATGGAAACTTTCAATCTTAGAGTTTTGAAAATGATCATGATGCCTTAGTTTTTTCCTCCTAAAATGAGATTAAATGGAAATGGCAGTGGAAATGGGAAGAATGGAAAAAATGGAAAGAAAGAAGAAATACAGAATCCTCTTGATATCAAAGGTCCAGAGCAATTGTTGGGTTTGGAGTTACTGGGTTGAAGATGTGGACTATATTTGAATGTGTTTATCTATATAATAAATGTATCCAGCTTTGGGGGGTAGGGTGGATGATGCTGAAAACTTTGTAAGTCATCTGCCACCAGTGGGTTTCCCACACCCAGTTTTTTTTTAGAGTAATACTGCCTTTGGGTGTTATTTTTAATTTTTTTTTATAAAGAGGGTTTTTATTCCTCCTTTTTTATTTTTAAAAAAATTTTGTAGGATTACAAAGGGGAGCATTATTTTATAGAATTTAATTTTTTAGTGTGTGCATTTACTAATAGTTAAAATTATATCCAAATTGAACTTTGCAACTTTTAATGTTCAGGGGTTAAATAATCCAATAAAAAGAAAGAGAGTATTGGCATATAAAAAAAAATGAAGATTGAAATTTACAAGGAACACATTTGACTGAGAAATAACATTTGAAATTGAAAAGAGACTGGGTTGGTCAAGTTTTTTATTCCTCTTTTAATCCTAAAGCAAAAGGAGTAGCGATTTTAATTCATAAGAATTTACCATTTGAATTGGAATCTACTGAAGGGAATGCTGGTAGAGTTTTAAGAGTTAATTGTAAAATTTTTGTGGAATTTTGGACACTGCTTAATTTATATGCACCCAATACAGATGATGAGCGGTTCATTTCAGAAGCTTTCTTCTTGTTAAATCAAGCTCATGAGAATATTTTAGTGGGTGGTGATTTCAATTATGTTTTGGATCCTTTATAGATAGAAATCCGAAGAGTATAAGGAAATCAAAGTTGACAATACAACTTAATGCGTTAATGAAAGATTGAAATTTGGTAGATATTTGGAAAAATGTTAATCCAACAGAGAAAGATTTTTCTTTTTATTCTTCAAGGCATGACTCATTTTCCAGAATTTATTTATTTTTGGTGTCAGCACATCTTCAGGGTAGGATACTGCAAACTGAATATAAAAGTAGTGTTATATCAGATCATTCATTATTATTTTTCTCTTGTGAAAGTTCGGAGATAGTACGTTCGACGTATAGATGGAGGCTTAATGCAATGTTATTGGAAAAAAAAACAGTGTTTGTTACTTTTGTTAAAGAGCATATTTCTTTATTTTTGACCGAAAATGTTAATTTTGTAGAGAGTCATTTTGTAGAATGAGATGCTTTAAAAGGGGACAGATCATTAGCTATTCTATGAAAGTTAAGAAACAATATATGGCAGAAAGTTTACAGTTGGAAAATCAGATTGCTGAACTAGAGAAAGATTTTCAGAAAGATATAACAGAAGATAAAAAAGCCATATTAGCGAAGTTAAAATTACGCTATAATACTTTACAAACTTACCAGTTTGAGCATTTAATTAATAGATCTAAACAACGTTATTATGAGTTGGGGAAAGAGCTCACAAGGTACTTGCCTGGCAATTGAAAGATGATGAGATGTCTCGGACTATTAATGTTGTTAAGAAGAATTTAATAATCACCCAAAAGCCTCAAGAAATTAATGACCATTTTTATTCATTTTATCAAAAATTATATACTTCTGAGGGGAAACAGGATATTGGTTCTATTGATTCTTACTTATTTAAATTAAAATTACCGGTTAGGGTTAGGGATATTCAGGAGTTGGAATCTCCATTTACGGATTTTGAAATCAAGGAAGCTATTCAGGAAGTGCCTAATGGTAAGTCCCTGGGAGATGATGGGTTTCCTGTGGAATTCTATGAACTTTTTACGACAAATTTTCTAATATATTTGGGGAAGTGTTAAATCAAGTTACTGAAGATCAGAAGTTCCCGGAAACGTTTTCGAGTGCTTTAATAACTTATCCCATAGAAAGAATCAACAATTGTATGTCAACCAATATGATATGGGTTTACTATAGTACATCTCTGACTTAAGGAGAAATTGGTTTACGGTGAATTCTCATGAACAGGTATTCAATATTTTTGGACATAGTATGAGTTATAATTTAATTGTTTAATTATAATTATAGAATTTGATGTCTTGAATGAAATGTTATGGAATAATTATGGTTATGGTTCAAATTTAAAATTGTAATATGTATATGATATGATTTCATTTATGTTATCATTAGTTTGTCTTGTATAAAGGGTTTTTATTAAACTCAATAAAAATATTTTTAAAAGAAAGAATTCTCATGAACGGAACCCTGACCTAAGAACTGTCTGTGCAGGCTATTGAACTGGGTGATGGTGTGATATGTTTGATGAATTACATCTTCCAAATGCACTAAGCAATGACAATGAAGGATGCAAATATTCAGTACAGTTGGAGAGGTTTTAATTAAGTGGTCCATTCAGAGTGCTATGTTCCACTTGAGGCTGAGATACTTGCAAAATGTTGCCATTGTGCCTTGTATGTAAAATAAAAAGTCATTTTGGTACAGAAGGAGGCTATTTGAATAGCGAGCCCATGTTGCCTCTCCGGTGCAATCCAAGTTTACTCTGTTTACCCACTCCATCCCTTTAGCCCTCTGAGTTTACTTCCCTCAATCAATTAAATAAATATTTATTTTTAATAATTGATTTTTGGCAGTTTACAGTGGTCTTGTAGACAAAAAGTTCCAAGTCATTAGTATTTGCTGAGTAAAACAAATAAAGCACTTTCTTGTATTTCTTGCTTAGATCCTTAAATTATTGTCCCCTTGTCCTTGAAAAATTAGCTAATTAGAGTATTTTTTTCTTTATCTGCTATATCCAAATATTCGATAATCTCAGTCGTACATTGACCTCTTTTTCTCCAGAAACAGAAGTCATTTCCCCAGCCTAGTTTTGTTGGTAAAATTCTTCATCCTGAGAATCATTCTCATGAACCTTTTCTGCTCAAAGACCTTCTCATCCTTCCTAAAATATAGTAATCAGAATTGGATGCAGAACTCCAATTGCTACTTAGTCAGTGCTTCATAAAAACATTGCTTCCTGCTTTTACACTCAGTATCTCATAAAGGGAAAATTGCATGTTCTTTGCTAACAAATCTCTAGAGTATATCCAACCTGCTTTCATGATCTATGCACTTGAACTTTCAGTTCCTGTACATTCTTTAGAGGTCTGCCACTATGTTGCCTCTTTTTATCCCTAATTTCAATAGCTGCTTGCCTGCCCATTTTGTTAGTCTATTAGTATTGTTACAGGTTCTATTATTTTTACATATATATATTATATATTATCTGTCTATCTATCTCTCTCTCTCTCTCTCTCTATCTCTATCTCTCTCTCTATCTCTCTCTCTATCTCTCTCTCTATCTCTCTCTCTATCTCTCTCTCTATCTCTCTCTCTATCTCTCTCTCTATCTCTCTCTCTATCTCTCTCTCTATCTCTCTCTCTATCTCTCTCTCTATCTCTCTCTCTATCTCTCTCTCTATCTCTCTCTCTATCTCTCTCTATCCATCTCTCCATCTCTCCATCTCTCCATCTCTCCATCTCTCCATCTCTCCATCTCTCTCTCTCTCTCTCTCTCTCCCCCTCTCTCTCCCTCTCTATGTATCTATCTCTCTATGTTTCAAAGAGATTGTGGGGGTTTAGTGTAGGTCACTTCACAAACAGAGTAACAAAACTCATCTCATGTAAAATGTAAGAGCTTTGCTGAATCCAGACATTCAGTTCCAGTGATTTTTGCAGAGACAATGGAACTGCTTTGGAAAGAATTTCAAAAGCAGATGCATATGAAACAGTCCAGGCTCAAAGTGCTGATAAAGATCTTCCAAAGATTGGGTTTGGAGCCTTGGGAGTGGTGGTTCTGGTTTTTACAAGTAGAGAGAGAAAAAAAAACAAAGAGAATTCTTCTCTGAGAGAGAGAGAGAGAGAGAGGTAGGTTCTGTAATGGCAGTGAAGTTGCAAAATGGCAAGCTGGCAGGCTTGTTGAAAACCCCATTTTAGAAGATAGGTTGTGAGTTCTGAGTTCAGCCTGTTGCAAACACTTGTAGTCCTTACAAGAAGAAATGGCTGGCTCGTGTGTTTCTCCTGAAATATGGGAAACAAGAGGAACTCTTGGTGACCTGGAAGAAGAGGTTATCATTTGGAAAACCCATGATGGGGAAAGTTTCTTCGGCAAGAGACTGGAGTGACTGATTTAAGGAAATCAGTTTGTGTGTGTCCAACGAGCAACAAATCTCTCTCTGAAACCAACAAGACTCTTCCTGAATGGTAACCATTTAACTCTAAGCACCAGAGCCTGGTGAAAATTCGTAAATGTTAAATTTTGTGCACAGTTTAAGAATTGACTGATACTGGTGAATTTGAAGAAGTGAAAAGTTAATGATTGGACTGTGAAACGAAGAACTTTCCTGAACATATACACATTACATGTGCATTTAGAATTCAAAGGGGGTTAAGTTAGTTAATTGTAATAAGTTAAAGTTCGATCCTGTTTTCATGTTTGAAGATAATTAAAAGCAACTTTTGTTTAAGTAACCATTGTCTTGGTGAATATCTATTGCGGCTGGGTTTTGGGGTCCTCTGGACTTGTAACAGTATCATCAAAAAAAGTGGCTCTGCCAGAGTTGTTGCTTTGTCAATGATGCTGTCGGTGGAGAGCAGGAGTGGAGATAAAGTGTTGCTCTGCAGGATCTTACTGCCTGGTCGTGAAGCCAACAGCTCTGTACAGGCTTTAAACATTCTATTAGAGGAGCCAAGGAGGTTTGTGCTCAAGACAGCACATCTGTGCTGAGCATGGTACCACAAGGTATTGCATACTCTGGGGGAGCAGTGGATCGGCAAAGGGCACCAGAAACAGGAAAGCATCCCCTGTTGAGAAGGAGAAGCATAGGAGACAATGCTACAGGAAGGTGACCATGGCAACAGACCAGAGAGGGGCTCAATGGCTGAAGCGCCCACACAGGCTGTGGGCTGTTGGCAACTTGTGGTGGATGGACAGCACCAGGCCATGGTCTGCTGGAGTCCTGCTCATGGGAACCAGGGATTGGAACTTGGATTCAAAGGGTGCTAAGGACAAGAAGGGGTCTCTAAGGGTTTCAGGCACTGAGAGCTTCCTAATCTTATTGGAGATTTTGGATCCGGAGCTAAGATTGTAAATGGATTGAACTGGAATCTGAGACTGCGTGTGCACTGGAGACGAATCCATAGATACTCAATGTTTCTGAAGGGACTCTCTTGCTTCTCTTTCTCTTGTTATTGGGGGGCACAGACCCATGCTCATGGCAACTTGGTTTGCATAGGGATTACTTAAGGTGGTATGTGAGTGGAAATAAAATGGTTTAAAGTTAATGAAATTGAAAACTGAAAGGTTTATATTTATTAATAATAACGTATTGAGCTTGGCTTTTGTATTAATTAAATCTAGAACTGCGGGATCATAAATTATTTGATATTTCAAATAGGGCAAGTCATGGCACAAGAATTTTAACAACAGAAGAGATATTAGAATCCTATGGAAAGAAGAGAAAGTGGAAACATTTCAAAACCATCAATGGAGTTTTTGCACGCTCAGGTATGAAGCAAAAGATGACAAAAGATGTTTTAAGTGGATTTCATTTTAAGAGTATTTACATATTTGAATGTTCTTGAAATGTTTAATTTAACTTAAGTGTTTAATTTAACTTAAGTATTTAATAGAAGAAAATAGATTTGGTGTTCAATTCTGGAATATTAAGTATTGGAATTAATTATATAGTTGTGACATTTAATTGGAAATGCAGTATAACTCCAATTATCTGAAATTGGGTTCTCCGAAATACTAATTTTTCCAAATTTTTTTCGGAACTGAACTAATCTCATAGGTTGGAAAAAAAAATCACCCAACATGAAATTAGAGCGACAATTGTTCTAATTTCAGGAAACTCCCTCCCCTCTCTCTTTACATTTCTTCTTTACCTACCCCTATTGACCTTTTCTCTTCAACTCTCCCTCTCAAACTGCATCCCACTGTCTCCCAGCCCCAAGCAGTTGAAAGAATTCCTTGTCCTGGCGTCAAGGAGAGTGACTTCCCAGGCAGTAGAGATTTTGAGCTGGTCACGAGTGGGACTTTGGTGGGGCGGTGTCAGTGATTGCTGGTGGCGTTTGAGAGGGGGAGTGTGTGCAGGCAAAGACTGGGTCTGTCTCGGGCTCCAACATTGAGAACCAGTACGCGAAGCCAGAACAGCCACTGCCAGAATGAGCCCATGGGGAGACAGGAGTCCACCGACTTACCAATGAGTGTTCCACCGGCTTGGAAGCCTTCCCGGGGATTGACGGCAGTGGTGGAGAAATCTCGGAGATTGGCGGCAGTGTTGCAGGCAGCATTTTTTTGTGAGAATTAATCGTTATTTTAATGCTTAAAAAGCCTTCCCTTGTTGTTTGTTGTTGTTTAAACATTGATGCAAGTGATTTGTTGTTGCTACTGGGCTGTTTTTAAAAAAAAAAGTCCAATTATCTGGAAAAGAAAAACAGTTTATCCAACTTAGTCCTGGTCCCGACCATTTTGGATTATCTGAGTTGTAACTATAACAGAAAAATAGTTAATTTGATAACTTTCAGGTGCATTAGTTATATTAAAAATTCAATATTTTAGAAACAGTTTGTGAATAATCTGTTTCCTTTGACAGGCAAATATCATTTCTATGACAATTATTTTGACCTACCAGGAGCTTTGCTATGCGCACGAGTAGTGGATCTGTTGGATCAGGTGAGAAAGTTTTAGAGTTTCAATGCATTTTGCTTGTTCATTGAATTATAGAAGATGCAGGAATGTGAAAATTATTCATATCATTCTATTTTTTTCTGGTTATTAACTGGAAATTAAATTGTTTATTCAAATTCTATCCTTTTAATGATCTGCACAATTTCTATTAAAGCTTAAAAAAATTGCTCCAGAAAGGCTTACAAATTTTAAATTTGAAATGCAAACAAAAGCATGGATGTTGAAATTATCCAACAAAAACAAGTTCTGATCAGGTCAAGATGACAGCTGTGTGTCTCTGTTACAGAATAAGTTAATACAATTAAGGAATAAAATCTATCTTAAAGGTTAAGGTTAGATTGTGGGAGTTTAGTTTTTAGTTTACATTCTAAATATTAACATTTCACAAAAAAAATCTCATTTGGAATGCAAAAACCTGTGCAAATGGAGCCTTCATGTCTGCCATGAAGTAGGTGCTAATTGGACTGATGTAGGAAATGGACTATTGTCTTCAAAGGAACATGTTTGAACAGATGTCCAGGCTCAGAAACTGACCAATGTTTTATTGCTAAACTGTTGCCAGCATTCCAAATTTCTGCTGCTCTAAGAGGGGTTATGTGGGTTTGCAAATAGAGAGGCAAAAAACACCATACTGTGGGGTGGGGTGGGAGAGAGAGAGAGAGAGCGAGTCAGTTTTACTGCAGCAGTTGGCATTGAAGACTGCAAGTTTTGCAGACCTGCTGCAAGACTCCATTTGAAGATGGCTTTTGAGTTTTGAGCTATTCTAAACACTTGTAGTAAATTACAAGAGGCTTTGGCTGGTTATTTTGTTTCTCCTGAAATGGGGGAAAAAGAAGAACTCTTTGACGTAACCTGGAAGAAGAGGTTATCTCTTGGAAAAACCAACGGCGGTGGGGGGGGGGGGTGGGTGGACAAGTTTCTTCTGCTCGACACTGAAATTGCTGATTGAAGGAGATCAGTTTGTGTGTGTCCAACCAACAGCAAATATCTCTCTCTGAAATCAACAAAGACCTTCCTGAGCTGTAACAATTTAAGTTAAAGCACCAGAGCCTGGTGAACATCATAAATGTTAAATTCTGTGCACACTATGGAAAATTGCTTGATACCAGTGAACTTGAAGAAATGAAAAGTGAATGATTGGACAGGAAAACAAAGAACTTTCCTGAACACACAAACATTACATACATGTGCGCTTAGAATTAGAAGGGGGTTAAGTTAATAGTAACAAGTTAAATATTGATCTTATTCTTATATATGAAGAAAGTTAAAAACATTTTTGTCTAAATAACCATTGTTTTGGTGAATTTCTGTTATTGCTAGTTTATGAAAACTAAATTTCCAAATTTTGTTATCACATCGTTAATAGTAATGAGACAATTTTGAAATAAGTTGAAAGTGCAGACACTTTGTCTAAATTTTCAGAAATTATATTTTTTTATTCCAATCTTATTCAGAATTCTTAATGGCTGGAAATTGCTTTGCATATCTCCAATTAAAAAAGATGTAAAATATAATGGACATTTTTGAGTGCCTCAGTGCCCATTGGGAATTTCAATCCTTTACTTTTTGGAAGGGTTTTTATGTGGGCAGCACGTTTATTTCAGTTTAAAGTTTCTCAAATAATGTCAACAATGAAACAACAGTAATTTTGTGCTATTTTCAGATTTACTGATCAAAAATAATCTTTATTTCTTCAGGCACATCTGAAGGGCTAAAAGCTCATCTGATTTTTTTTTTGTCATTTTGCAATTTCGAAACAGAAGCTCACAGAAGTTTTCATTAAGCATGTTGAGGTCAAAATGAAGCACACCCTCACATCTTAGTTTCAGTATCAGTCCAGGCAGTTGTCGTCAATCTCCACTGTATTTCACAATAGGCTGCTGATTACTGCATTAGCGAGATTATCCAAACTCCATATTTGGGAAAAACAAATCATTTCCTTCAGGCACAGTAGGCCTGGGGATGTGAGGTATTGTTGGATTTGCCATTGTAGGCATACAGAGATTACGTGCAAGCAACATTGCACCTTACTAAGCATGCCTTCCTGTTGCATTGGATGGTCCCTGTGGCTCCCCACACCAAGGACATGCCTCCTGTAGGTATTGTGTTTCACCAACATCTATATGTCCTTTTACTGAATGAACTTGCGATCAATTAAAACAGTAACAGATGCTGTAATTAGCATAGTGTATAGTGGGGCATTATGCAGGGAAAGAAGTCAGTTCAGGTATCAAGCCCTTGCAGTTGCTCTGTTTAAGGAACATCATAAATTGTAGGATGACATTGTTTTACTACATTTTAGTTGGGTTAAAACAACAATTCTAGATGTTCTTCATGAACTTTTGTGTTAGATTTAAATGTAAACTATTAGCATTTCATTTGAATGAATCAGAATCTAGAACACAGTACATTTTTTTTAGAAAATGGAAAAATGTTTTTAGAAAATATTTCAAATGGATTTGATAGCTCTGAAATGCCAAGTTTTATTTCACAGTGTGGAATCCTTTTTCCTTCGAAAAATTTTGTATGCTTGCTATTGAAGACAGCATGTTTAAAATGTGATTATGGTTGTTTACCGCTGTTGTCTTTTTAGAACGTCTAATATGAGGGACTATTATTTACTTTGGAGTACTGATTATGTTGCAGGTGGTCACTTTTACACTCCATGATCCTCAAATAGTTCTTTCAAATAATGGACACATTCAGATTTAAAAAATAATTGCAATATAATGCATGCAAAATATTTTTCACTTTATTTCTCTCTTCTTTCCTGCCTTTGTTTTCTTTTGATTCAGGGAATAGTTTTATGATGTGTCTTGGAGTTTGCTGATCAGTTTTTAGAGAATGTTGGTTTAAATGCCGAACTGTAGTCGATAAAGCACATCCAGATGTCTGCATTTTTGCTGACCAGCTGCAAGGCTAATAAAGAATTATTTGGGAATGAAATTCATCAGATTTTCCTTCCTTTTTCATCACAAAGACTTGACTAGCATTAACCCCCCAAAGATGGGAAAAAAAACTTTCAAAATGGTGAAATAAATTTTATTCAGTTAATATCAGGGCAGAGTTTCAGCTTTCTTCTCAACTTGGCATGCAGAAACAAAGATGCAGAGAATAGGTCGATTATTTTTTTTTTTGATTTCTTAAGTGTAGCTGCAATATAGATGGAAAAAATAAAATGCAATTCTGATTATCCAAAATGGTCGGGACTGAGCCTATTTCAGATAAACGATATTCTCGGATAAATGGTCATTTTTTTAAAAGCAGCCCAGTAACAACAGCAATCACTTGTAACAGTGTTTAAACATCAACAAACGACAAAGTAAGGATTTTAAAGCTTGAAATTATGTTTAATTCTCACAAAAAAAAAACACTTGAACAAAATAAGATAACTCCAACACCAAAAACTCCATTCTACTCAGAGGTTTTTCAAAAAATTCCAAGATTTTTTCAACCTGTGACAGGTCGGCTCTAGGGAAAAAAAAAATGGATAACTGATTGTTTCAGATATCCTCATTAATCCAAAATTTTTCAATGGTGAACTGTAGCACACGCACACACACACGCACACACACACACGCACACGCACACGCACACGCACACACGCACACACACACACACGCACACACACACGCACACACACACGCACACACACACGCACACACGCACACACACACACGCACACACGCACGCACACACACACACACGCACACACACACACGCGCACACACACACACGCGCACACACACACACACACACACACGCACACACGCACACGCACACACGCACACGCACACACACACACGCACACACACACACACACACACACACACAAGGAGGCCGACCCCTGCGCTGTAGGGTTGGGTGAGTGATGGGCTGATCAAAGCCCAAGTAGGCTACTTTCAACCAGTCGAGTGTGAAAGTTTCTTACCTGCTGCCAATGTCCAAAACACAGATGGAGTTGTTATGTCTGAGGACACGGCATGGCCCTTCATAAGGCTGCTGTAGAGGTGGCCGGTGAGCCCCGCGCCAAGCAAACTTGTATTTATAGTCAGTAAAGTTCTTTGGGACGCAAGCGCAGGGTTGGCCATGGGGTCTAGGTTTAGCGGGGGCATGGGTGCCTAGGCATTCGTGTAGCTGGGACAATGTGGTTGCCGGGGGCTCCCCCAAGTCCTCGGGGGGCTGTCATGAATTCGATCGGTGTAACTAGGGGTGCGCCATAGACTAACTCGGCAGACGATGCCTTGAGGTCCTCCTTGGGTGTGGTGCAGATGCCTAATAGGACCCAAGGGAGTTCGTTGGCCCAGTAAGCCATGCAATTAAGGCTGCCTTAAGGTGTCTGTGGAACCTCTCTACCAACCCGTTGGTCTGTAGGTGATATGGCGAGGTGTGGTGGAGTTGGGTCCTCAGAGTGTGGGATAAGGCGGTCCACAGACTGGAAGTGAATTGGACACCCCCTGACCGATGTAAGGTTTTCAGGGACCCCAAAATGCACTACCCAAGTGTTGAGTAAAGTCTGTGTGCATGTTTCTGTGGAAGCCTCTGATAGTGGCATCCCCTCTGGCCATTTGGTCGACCATCGTGAAAAGGTAATGTGTGGCTCTGGATACACGTAGGGGCCCCACAATGTCAATGTGCACGCGGCTGAAGCGGCGATGTGCTGGCTCGAATGTCTGGTGGAGCTTTGATATGAGTCTAGATTTTGGATGACTGGCACTGAGTACAATTCCTGGCCCACAGGGTAACCTCTTTGTGGAGGCCATGCCAGACATACCTGTTCACCACCATTTTGACTGTAGTCCTGATGGTGGGGTGAGCCAAATTGTTGAAAACCCGCTTCTTCCAAGCAGCCAGAATGACAGGGCGAGGGTTAACTGTCGAGGTGTCGCAGAGCAGCGTGCGATTGCCGAGGGCGATCTGAATGTCCTCCAGTTGTAAGCTGGTGAGCACTGTCCGGTACACCTGAATGTCAGGGTCTGCTTGCTGCGTGCAAGCCCAGGCCACGTAGTCGATACCAGGGGTAGGATCGTGCATTGTCAGGATAGCCAGACGGGTTAGGGCATCAGCCACTAGGTTGGATTTGCTGGCTATGTGTTCAATGTTTGCTGTAAATTTGGAAATGTAGGACAAGTGCTGCTGTTGCCTGGCTGACCACGGATCTGACACCTTTCCGAAGGTGAAGGTTAAGGTGTGTGTGGTCTGTGCAAATTTTGAACTTCCTGCCCTCTAGGAAATAACAAAAGTGCCAAATTGACTGGTATAAGGCCAACAGTTCTCTCTCAAAGGAACTGTACTTGAGCTCTGGTGGCCTGAAATGTTTATTGAAAAAGGCCAGTGGTTGCTATTGTCCATTCAGCATTTGCTCAAGTACACCCCTGACCGCTGTGCTGGAGGTATCTGTCGTAAGGGCCGTTGGGGCATCTGTGGTTGCACAAGGAGGGTGTAATTGGCTAGGGTGCTTTTGGTGGCATGGAAGGCCTCAGTCACCTCCTGGGTCCATTGTATGTTTTTACGGGAGGTCTGCTGTGAGGTGAAAGAGTGGGCTCATGATGCAGGCTGCTGCAGTAATGAAGTGGTGACAAAAGTTGACCACTTTAAATAATCCCTATGCCATTGGTGCTCTGTGATTAGTAAGGGATTGCTTAAGGTGGCATGTGAGTGGGAAGGTAAGGATGAGAATCACTGCTCTAGACCCAATTGTTACTGAAATATTTTGCTTGAGAAAAATTGTCATTGGCCCATTTTCTTTGGAGTTATGAAACCATGCACATGACGAGTCAATTAGGTATGATTAAAACAGTGGTTTTCAAATTTTTTCTTTCCACCTACATAACACCTTAAGCAATCCTTAACTAATTTCAGAGCACCAAAGGCATAGGGAATACTTAAAGTGGTATGTGAGTGGAATGAAAAAGGTTGAGAACCATTGACCTAGAGGAAATCCATACAGATCAAGGGTTGAATGTACAGACTCCTTAGAGACAGCACTGGATTCAAATCCAGGTTGCTGTCACCGTAATAGCACTGCACTAAGCACAACACTCATATTGCTAAAATTTTGAAAAGTACTTTGCTTTTTTAAAAAATAATTATGATTTTCTATATCAATG
Organism: Narcine bancroftii; assembly: GCF_036971445.1. Taxonomy (NCBI): domain Eukaryota; kingdom Metazoa; phylum Chordata; class Chondrichthyes; order Torpediniformes; family Narcinidae; genus Narcine; species Narcine bancroftii. Next base: position 174,962,072 of record NC_091474.1, on the reverse strand, counting down.
GGAATGGTATCTTGCCCATGCAATCTTCATAATATAATCATTGGAGATGTGTACTTTCATTTTGGGTGAGACATGTAATATCTGATGTCCTATAGAATTTAAATGGTGAATGCAGTGAGTAAAATGATTATGTAAAGAGCTCAGCCCCATATTCCTGGCTGCCTCCAGGTGGGATTCACCTCATGGGGTTGTAGGTCAATTCTAATAATTTTGCTTTAAGAAAGGAGAAAACTCTGTACATTAGGCCTATGTTTGTGTGTGTATATATATATATATATATATATATATATATTTTTTTTTTTTTTTTTCTTGTTAGGCAGTTGTAGCTTGCTTGGTTGCATTGGCAAAATTAGTTTGGGAAATTCAGTTGCAGATGGGAAATTGTAGGAGTAATTTATAAATGAGTTTGTTTGCCTTGGAATCAAAGAATTTCACAAGTGGAACAAGGAGCAGGGATTCAAGATTCTGGATCACTGGGACCATTTCTGGGGTAGATGTGACCTGTACAGAAAGGATAGGTTGCACTTGAATCCCAGGGGATCTAGGATCCTGGCAGAAACATTTGTTAGGGCTCCTCAGGAGACTTTAAACTAGAATGGTTGGGGGGAGGGAACCAAATGGAAGAGAACAGCAAGGAGAAGGTTAGATTACAAACAGAAAGCTTGTAGGCAGTGTTTGAGGGTGGAAAGGCAGGTGATAGAGAAAGGAGATGCTCTGTACGAAGATGGAGGGGAGATGATAGAAAAAGAACATAATAGAGTTGTTTGTAAAGATAAGGGCAAACAGGATAAGTAATGGGAAATCCCTGAATTGCATATATTTTAATGCTAGGAGCATTGCAAGGAAGGTGAATGAGCTGAGGGTATAGATTGATACTTGGCAATATGATGTAGTAGCAATTAATGAAACCTGGTTGCAGGAGGGATGTGATTGGTAGCTAACTATTCCTGGATTTCGTTGCTTCAGGTGTGATTAAAATCGGAGGGGCAAGAGGGGATGGTATTGCATTGCTTGTCAGAGAAAATATTACAGCAGTGGTTAGGGGGGATAGATTAGAGGGCTCGTCCAGGGAGGCTATTTGGGTGGAAATGCGGAATGCGAAAGGGGTAGTTATACATATACACCTGTATGGAGAACGAGAACTAGAGGAGCAAATTTGAGGGAGATAGCAGATATTTGTAATAAACACAGGGTTGTGATAGTGGGAGATTTTAATTTTCCAAATATAGATTAGGAAACCCATTCTGTGAAAGGGCTGGATGGATTTGAATTTGTAAAATGTGTGCAGGATAGCTTTTTACAACAATACGTAGAGATACCGACTAAAGAAGGGGCAGTGTTGGATTTAATGTTGGGGAATGAGATAGGTCAGGAGACGAAGGTATGTGTTGGGGAGCACTTTGGGTCAAGTGATCATAGTGCCATTAGCTTCAATGTAATTATGGAAAGGGATCGGTCATGGGCGAGGGTTGAGTTTTTTGAGTGGGGAAAAGCTGGATTTGAGGAGATACGAAAGGATTTACAAGGTGTGGACTGGGACAATTTTTATGGTAAGGATGTAGTAGAGAAATGGAGATCTTTTAAAGGTGAAATTATTTTGAGGGTACAAAACATTTGTTCCTATTAATTTAAAATGCAGGGTCAAAAGTTTGAGAAAGCCATGGTTTTCAAGGGATATTGGAAATGGTTTGAAAAAAGAGGGAGACCTACAATAAATGTAAGATGTTTGGAGAATACATTGAATGCAAAAAAGAATCTTAAAGAAATTAGAAAAGCTAAAAAGAGGTTCGAGGTGGCTACAGCAACAGGGTGAAAATAAATTCAAAAGGTTTCTACAAATATGTTAACAGCAAAAGGAGAGTGAGAGATAAAATTGGTTCCTTAGAGAATCAGAGCAGACAACTGTGTGTGGAGCCAAATGAGATAGGGGAGATCTTGAACAATTTATTTTCTTCGCTATTTTTAACTAAGGAGAAGGATATTGAACTGTGCAGGGTAAAGGAAGCAAAGAGGGTAATTATGGAGACTCTTTGGCTTGGCTTCGCGGACGAAGATTTATGGAGGGGGTAAATGTCCACGTCAGCTGCAGGCTCGTTTGTGGCTGACAAGTCCGATGCGGGTCAGGCAGACACGGTTGCAGGGGAAAATTGACAAAAGGCAAAGGAGGAAAAACCCAACGCCCAACCCCAACCAACCAGTGAGGTGGGCTCTGTGGTCTTCTTCAAAGGAGGTTGCTGCCCGCCGAACTGTGAGGCGCCAAGATGCACGGTTTGAGGCGATATCAGCCCACTGGCGGTGGTCAATGTGGCAGGCACCAAGAGATTTCTTTAGGCAGTCCTTGTACCTTTTCTTTGGTGCACCTCTGTCACGGTGGCCAGTGGAGAGCTCGCCATATAACACGATCTTGGGAAGGCGATGGTCCTCCATTCTGGAGACGTGACCCACCCAGCGCAGCTGGATCTTCAGCAGCGTGGACTCGATGCTGTCGACCTCTGCCATCTCGACTACTTCGACGTTAGGAATGAAAGCGCTGCAGTGAATGTTGAGGATGGAGCGGAGACAACGCTGGTGGAAGCGTTCTAGGAGCCGTAGGTGATGCCGGTAGAGGACCCATGATTCGGAGCCGAACAGGAGTGTGGGTATGACAACGGCTCTGTATACGCTTATCTTTGTGAGGTTTTTCAGTTGGTTGTTTTTCCAGACTCTTTTGTGTAGTCTTCCAAAGGCGCTATTTGCCTTGGCGAGTCTGTTGTCTATCTCGTTGTCGATCCTTGCATCTCAGACGGCAAAGTCCTCCTCAGCGACAAGATCTCCATCCTCAACCGATGGTCAGAACACTTCCAATCTCTTTTCAGTGCCAACCGCTCATTCCAAGATTCCGCCCTGCTCCAGCTCCCTCAACAGCCCCTAAGGCTAGAGCTGGATGAGGTCCTCACCCAGGATGAGACATATAAGGCAATCGAACAACTGAAAAGTGGCAGGGCAGCAGGTATGGATGGAATCCCCCCAGAGGTCTGGAAGGCTGGCGGCAAAACTCTGCATGTCAAACTGCATGAGTTTTTCAAGCTTTGTTGGGACCAAGGAAAACTGCCTCGGGACCTTCGTGATGCCACCATCATCACCCTGTACAAAAACAAAGGCGAGAAATCAGACTGCTCAAACTACAGGGGAATCACGCTGCTCTCCATTGCAGGCAAAATCTTTGCTAGGATTCTCCTAAATAGAATAATACCTAGTGTCGCCGAGAATATTCTCCCAGAATCACAGTGCGGCTTTCGCGCAAACAGAGGAACTACTGACATGGTCTTTGCCCTCAGACAGCTCCAAGAAAAGTGCAGAGAACAAAACAAAGGACTCTACATCACCTTTGTTGACCTCACCAAAGCCTTCGACACCGTGAGCTGGAAAGGGCTTTGGCAAATACTAGAGCGCATCGGATGCCCCCCAAAGTTCCTCAACATGGTTATCCAACTGCATGAAAACCAACAAGGTCGGGTCAGATACAGAAATGAGCTCTCTGAACCCTTCTCCATTAACAATGGCGTGAAGCAAGGCTGTGTTCTCGCACCAACCCTCTTTTCAATCTTCTTCAGCATGATGCTGAACCAAGCCATGAAGGAGACTATAGTGATTAAGAAAGAGTAAATACTGGAGCTTTTGAAGCATATAAAGGTGTATGTCTCCAGGTCCTGACGGAAGTTTCCCCAGGACTTCGAGAGAAGTTCATGAGGAAATAGCAGAGGCTCTGACAGTGATTTTTTTTTTCAAAAGTCATTAGAGATGGGTATAGTGCCGGAAGATTGGTGTATTGTTAATGTGGTTCCTTTGTTTAAAAAGTGTTCAAGGAGCAAGCCTAGCAATTATCAGCCTGTAAGTTTGACATCTTTAATGGAACCTGTTCTTAGAGATAGCGTGTGTGTATATATAAGTATCGGGAGTGACAGGGCCTGATCAGAAATATTCAACACAGATTTGTGTATGGAAGATCATGTTTGACCAGTCTTGTTGAATTTTTTTGAAGAAGTGACTAGGAATGTTGATGAGAGTAGAGCAGTGGATGTTGTCTGTATGGATTTCAGTAAGGCCTTCAATAAGGTTCTGCATGGAAGGTTAATTAGGAAGGTTCAGTCGTTCGGTATTAATTTTGAGATAGTCAAATGGATTCAACAGTGGCTGGAAGGGAGATGCCAGAGAGTCGTAGTGAATAACTGTTTATCAGGCTGGAGGCCAGTGACAAGCAGTGTGCCTCCGGGATCTGTATTGGGTCCTTTGCTGTTTGTCATATACATTAATGATCTGGATGTTGGGGTGGTAAATTGGATTAGTAGATATTGGAGATGATCCTAAAATAGGTGGAATTGTGGATAATGAAGAAAATTTTCAAGGATTGCAGGAGGATTTGACTGCTTAGAAGAGTGGGCTGAAAGTTGGCAGATGGAGTTTAATGCTGATACGCGTGAAGTTCTTCATTTTGGAAGGAATTATCAAAACAGGACATGCATAGTAAATGGGAGGCCATTGAGGAATGCAGTGGAGCAGAAAGATCTAGGAATAATGGTGCATCATTCCCTGAAGGTAGAATCTCATGTGAATAGGGTGGTGAAGAACGCTTTCAGTATGCTGGCCTTTATAAATCAAAGCATAGAATACAGGTGTTGGGAAATGATGTTGAGACTGTTCAAGGCATTGGTGAGGTCAAATTTAGAGTAGTATGTGCAGTTCTGGTCACCAAAGTATAGGAAGAATATCAACAAATAGGGAGAGTGTAGAGAAAATCTATGAAAATGCTACCTGGGTTTCAGCATCTAGATTACAAAGAAAAGTTGAGCAAATTAGGTCTTTATTCTTTGGAGCATAGAAGGTTGAGAGAGGATTTGATAGAGCTATTTAAGATTGAGAGGGGTAGATACAGTTGATGTAGACAGGCTTTTTTCCATTGAGAGTAGGAGAGATTGAAACAAGAGGTCATAAGTTGAGGGGTAAAAGTTTAGAAGTAACATGAGTGGTAACTTCTTTAATCAGAAAATGGTGGATGTGTGGAATGAGTTTCCGGGAGAAGTGTGGCAGCAGGGTCAATTTTGTCATTTAAGGAAAAATTAGATAGGTATATGGATAGGAGGGGAATGGAAGGCTATGGGCAAGGTCCAGGTAGGTGGGACGAGAGGAGAGTACTTAGTTCGGCGCAGACTAGAAGGGCCAAAATGGCCTGTTTTCGTGCTGTATTTGTTAAATGGTTATTGGGTTGCATTTTAATGAATTACATGCAATGTGTGTGAAACTCAGCAGGTCAAACAGTGTCCTTTATATAGCAAAGATAAAAACACATAACCAATGTTTTGGGCTTGAGCCCTTCATCAAGGTGTAGAAAAAAAATGTTAGCATGCGTTCGTATAAAAAGGTGGAGGGGAGAGGTGTAGTTGCAGAGGCAGGAGGTATTAGGTGGAAAAGGGAGGGAGGACACAGCAGCAAGCAAGGGAAGGAGGGATGTTGTGGTAAAGTTGTATAAGACATTGGTAAGGCCATATGTGGAGTATTGTGTGCAGTTTTGGTCACCTAACTACAGGAATAATAACAATAAGAAAGAGTGGAGAGAAGATTTACTAGGATGTTGCTTGGAGTTCAGGAACTGAGATACAGAGAA